>NC_042517.1:24185865-24496282 GCF_900963305.1 Echeneis naucrates
AGGCCTCCAGGTGGGCTTTGGCGCCTAAATAACCTTCATTCCCCTGTCTTACTGCCTTCTTGCCCTCTTTCTGTCCACCCTTTTTGCCATGGTCACGCTTTATGTTAACTTCAGGTCTATGAATTGAGCCCATTGACCATTAAAGACTCTTCGCTGGTTCTAAAACGTAACTTTTGGTCTTTTTTAAGTCTTCCTTTAATTTTTTTCTTTCTGTGCTCTTTCTTCACATCTCTTTAATCTTTGATCATCCTCCTTGCTCTTCTTGCACTGATATTTTTCTTCTCTAAAGGTTAATTAAGAGGATGACTAAAAACATATTGTCCATATTTATCATATTTACAATGAAGGTGAAGGTAAAACAAGCTATGTATTGATAATCTCACCTTGTGAAAACTGCCATAGAAAAGTCTGTGGACCTGTGGCTGGTCAAAGGTCAGCTCCTGCACCTCTCCCCTGTAGTCCAGACTGAAGTACACCAAATGCTTTGCAGTCGCTGTGTAAAGTAAGAGAGAAAGAGATTCAGACATAACCTCTATTTCTCCCATTAAACACTGGGCTCTTGATAGCCATCTCTCTGCTTTACACCAGTTGGATCTGGCCTCTAGTGAGGTTCTCACACAGTTTCTCACTCTTAATGTCATCAATTGTTCAGCTGGAAATAAAACCCATGAAGCCCACTAAGGATATACAGCCACTGAAAAAAATGAAAGATCAAAAAAGCAGCTCTGTGCATCCATCTCTGGGCTTCCCCACAAACTGAAGGAAATGGAAGCTTGTTACTGTGCAGGACACTGGCAGGACCACAAATGCTACTCACGGTCCAGCACCACTCCCATCTTGGGCTGGAAGTCATTGTCAGTGAGCTGCCAGAGGGCAAAGGGCTCCCTGGGAGTCTCCTGTAGCATGCGAAAGGCGATGCTTATGGTGTGCTCTGGAGAGAAACCTGCAGGGTGGATAAACCTTGAAGGAGAGAGAGAAAAAGTGAGCTCAAAGGGAAGGGACCGAGGAAGAGTCACTGCCTTGTTACATCTGCCATTTGCCTGCCACTTTCAGCTATGCTGAAGAGGATCAGATGAGTTTACATGCAGACTTTCAAATTGTACATTCATTCATTTATTATCTGTCCTTGGACTTTTGGAAGAAGCCAGACTACCTGGAGGGTAGGACATAGGCCCAGGAATCAAAGGCTAAACATTCTTGCTGGCAGGGAATGGCAAAGTTAACCACCATCCATCGTGCTACCTCAAATTAGATTTGAAATAAATAAATACTGTTAATTTGACCTGTCCAGAGTGTACCCTGCCCCTTGTTTGGAACGTATCCTGGGATTGGCTCCAGCAGCCCCACAACCCAGAAACGGAAAAGTGGCAGAAGATGGATGGGTGGATGGATAATGCGTTAATTTAATTTAACCAGCAGGACAGCATGGAGGCATAATGGTTGGTGCTGTTCCTGGGCCCAGGGCCTTTCTGTGTGGAGTTTGCATGTTCTCCCCGTGCCTGTGTGGGCTTCCTCCCACCATCCAAAGACATGTTTGGGTTAACTGGTGACTCTAAATTGTCGGTGGTTGTTGGTCTCTATGTGTTGGCTCTGTGATGGACTGGCAACCTGTCCAGGGTGTAGATAAGAGTAAATCTGACCTGGTGCTCTGTGTCAGCTGGACATCTCTGTACAGGGTGTAGGTAGGGACAGTGTTGAAGACAAATGGCTCAGCTGCCACACCCTCCACGGAGGAGTGAGCTCTTTGAGTCAGACCAAATGCCTCCATCATGTCAAATCCTGAGACCGCAAACAGGAAAAGGAATAAAATTAAGCAGCATGAGAAAACCTTGTAATTTAGCTTTTTAAAATGAGAAAGAGTGTAGTCATGTGTGAGGACACAATGTCTCACCTTTGACAATGATGTTCCTGATGGTGACTTCAGGGCAGACTGAAAACATAAGAGGTGGAAAATAAATTAATAAATTCAGGCAGCGTTTTGAGTTCTGAGTCTCCAGGTACATTACTATAAATTACCCATTCAACCAACACCATTTAGAATAAAAAGATGTTATGAGATATGATACACGAAAGAAGTGTGCATTCAAATGGTCTTTGCTAATTTAATGCAACTGACAAGGAACATAAAGTTCAACACCAGGATCATGATAAAATGGTGTTTATCGGTAGAGGACAAAAGAAACACAGCACTGGCATATTCCTTAGCTTTGCTGCTCATATTGGACTGAATGAATGTCCTGATCAGATTCTTTACAATTTATGATGATGATAGGGATTCAGATGCACTCCAAAAAACCAAGAGCGACTTGATATCCTGGCTCACAGCAATACACAAGTTGGAGCTCACAGGAAAATTCAAAGCCTGGATGTACCAACATGTAGTCCTGCCAAGGCTTCCCATCAGTGGCTTGTCAGAGTAATTTGGTTGTGCGTGCTCGGAGGTGATGATGTACCGCTACTCCTCTGTAGTGGGAATCCTGGTGAAAACTGGAAGGAAGTGGAAGGCACAGGAAACTGTCGATGGAGCAAAGGCTTGGCTACAGCACAGCATCTTGGTTGGCAATTTGGCAGTGGGACGGGCAGGACTTGGTAGTTTTACCAAACCCCGCTACAACAAAGTCAGAGTAAGGGAGGAACGTCAAATGGTGCAGGATGAGATAAGAGCAGAGGCGAAGGGAGACCACTGGAAAAGGATGGTCGGCATACCAGCAAGGCGCCTGGACAAGGTGGGAGCACATTGAACACCGTAAATTCACCTGGCCAGAGCTCTGGAGATTAGAACCCCAGCACACCCAGTTCCTCATCAAAGCCGTGTATGAAGTTCTCCCAAATCCAAACAACCTGCACCACTGAGGCTTAGCAGACACTCCGACATAACAGCTGTGTCAGAAGAGAGGCAACTTGGAACACATCCTCAGTTGCTGTCTGAAGGGATTGGGCGATGGGTGGTATCACTGGTGTCATGACCAAGTTCTCAGGGCCCTGGCCGACACAGTTAGCATGGTGATCATCAGCAGCAAGTACCAGCACATGCTGGGCAATCCATCACCTTCGTCAGAGCTGGGGAGAAGGCACAACAGCAGCCAAGTTCCTCCGTAGGGCTTCTGACCACTGCACAGGACTGGAAGCTCCAAGTCGACCTGGGAAGGCAGCTCAAGTTCCCAAAACACATCTCAACCACTTCACTCCGCCCAGACATGGTGTTAACATCAAGGTCAACAAAGCAAGTGGTTCTGGTAGAGCTTATTGTCCAGTGAGAAGACTGGATTGAGGAGGCTAATGAGCGCAAGAGGGCCAAATACACTGAGCTGGTGATGGAGTGCAGGAGCAATGGCTGGAAAGCACATGGCGAACCAGTTGAGGTGGGGTGCCAGAGTTTCGCTGGCCAGTCATTACACCGAACCCTCAAACTCCTTGGAGTAAAAGGTCAGCTGTGCAAAAGAGCCATCAAGAACATCACAAAGGCTATGGAAAAAGCCTCTAGATGGCTGTGGATCCGGAGGGGGCTCCTTGAAGTATGGTGTCTGATGATCTAAGACCTGAAACACCCTATGACCTCTGGTTCATCACTGATGATGTGTCCAAGTAACACCAAGAGGTGTACTTCTGAACAATTATGATTAAATCAAATCAGATTTATTTATATAGTTCCAAATCATAACAAAGGCACTTTGATGAAGATTAGTGTGATGAATCACCTTCGTTATGGATGGGATACATCCGGGGATGTATGGGAATTCTGGCTGGAGCTGTGGCTGAAAGAAACAAAAAGAAGATACATTTAACCAAAAATAAAAATGTCCAAACTTCTATTGTACAAATCCTAACCCCATCTCGCTCTTTAGAAAATCTATTATTTATATTATTAGTACCATTACTTGTCAATTACTCATTTAATTAGAAAGTCCTCTAAAGCAGCTGTCATGAATCAAATGAAATCAGATTTATTTGTATAGCGCCAAATCATAACAAAGTTACATCAAGGCACTTTACATATAGAGCAGGTCTAGACCAAACTCTTTATAAAATTATTTAAAGAGACCCAACAGATCCCCCGAGGAGAAAGCACTTGGCGACAGTGGCAAGGAAAAACTTCCTTTAAGAGGCAGAAACCTCGAGCAGAACAGCTCAGGGGGGGCGGCCATCTGCCTCGACTGTTTGGGTTGAGAGAGAGAGAAAGAGAGAGAGAGAGTGAGGGAGGCACGGAGGGGGGCAAAGTTGGGTAGAGTAGGGAGAGATGAGAGCATGGAAGGAGACATTCAATACAGGCACTGGCAGGAACATATGATGCTGTATGAAGTTCATAGAAATGATGCGGGATGGAGTTCATGAAGATGTGGGAGCAGCAGTCCTTACAGGAACACACAAACTAATGTTTACATCAGAAACAGTGGGCTCTGTCTTTGTTTCAGATTGGCACAGATGTCATGTTCCTGTCCAGAACCCACTCCCACACAGATGGCTGATCAGCACAACCTTGGGTGTGGTGGTTTTAAAATGCTGCATGCTCAGGTGCATTATTGGCACATTGATATCTTGAGACAGTGAAAAGTGACTGACCAACAAAACCAGGTCTTAAGTCAGTGTTGCAGGATTTTACTGTTAACTAATTTAATTCTGTGACAAAACCTGCACCATCATCTCAGCAATTTGTATGTGTAAGCACGTCTGGTTTTAAAGGGAGGCCTGAATGCATTTAGACATGTATATCAAAGACCTTTACTGTCTGCGTCAGATCAAACCTGTAGGGTGAAGGATAGAGACAGCGGCGCCCTCTGCTGAGCCGAGCAGCGAGTGCACACTGATACGATACAGAGTCTCTGGTTGCAGATCAGTGAAGCAGTGGCTGCTGCTAGACTCGTCCACAGTCTCCTCCTTTGTGTCCTTGCCTACACACAGACACAAACACAGCCACACATACACCAGTGGGTGAATCAACGCAGTATTAAGCACATGGGGCCGCTGCTTCCTACGCATGTCACTATTGGTTACCTTTAACAGACTGAATAACAATACGATAGCCATCAACAGCAGACACAGGTCTCCAGGACACACAGATGCTGGAGTGGTCAGACCTGACCACACTCACACTGCTCACCCGCAGACTGGCTGGAGAGAGTGAGAAAGTGGGGAGACAGACAGAAAAGCAAAATGAAAGGCTGTTCAGGTAGCATAGTGGTGCAATGGTTAGCTGTCGCCTCAAAATGAGAAGGTTATGTGTTCGAGTCTTGATCTTTTCTGTGTGAAGTTTGCAGGATCTGCCTGTGTGGGTTCCCTCCAGGTTCTACAGCTTCTTCTCCCCAACATTAAATGAAATGGTGACTTTTAATTGGCCATAGCTGTGAATGTTTGTTTGTCTCTATTTGACCCCTGCCCTCTATAAAGCATGCATGGATGGATGGATGGATGGAAGGGAAGCTACTGAATAGGGAGATAAGAAATGGATGGAGAAGTTGGCGTGAATCGAAAAAAGGATGAGCACATGAACAAGCAAAGAGAATAACGTCCTTCAACAGCATTTAGATTGGGAGTACCAGTGTTTAATAAAATAGTTTTGACGTTATTAAACATACTGAAGACATTTAAAGCTGCTGCTGGAAATGGCATATACATGACACTTCTGTTTCAGTTACAATGACAAAATTAATAAATCGTATTTGGAATTTAACTGATAAACCAAGCATGTGAATCAATGGAGGCTGTTTAACGTGTCTTATTGTGTATCGACTGCATGCATTCCCATCAAAAGGCTATGTTGGGATTAGAATAACATTAGCATGTGATCACCGTGCTTTTTTTTTTAGCACAGCCACATCTCTATCAAGCAATGTGTGCACTCTTTCCAGATGGTTCCACTCCAGATCTTACCAGTCTCACCGGATTGGTGACTCTAAATTGTCCGTAAGTCTGAGTGTGAATGTTTGTTTGTCTCTGTTTGTCTCTTTGTGTTGTTCCTACGATAGACTGGTGACCAGTCCAGGGTGTACTCCGCCTTTACCTAGAACCTTGGCTGGGATTGGCTCCAGTATCCCCCGTGACCCAGAAACGGATAAACGGTAGAAAATAAATGAGTGAGTGTGTAAAGCGTGTTCGCGCTTAGCATGAGACTGTATGCATCTTTTCAGTGTGTGTGACTCACTGGTTTTGCCCTGGGCAGAACTGCTGCCTCCTTCTCTGCTGCGGTACTCAGCGGTGACCAGGATGCTGTAACGTGTATCTGGCTCCAAAGACTCTAACACAACCTGCTTTTGTGGCCCTGGGACTAACACCTGTAGGAAACCAACACAACTTTTAAAATGAAACATCCAAAAAAAAGAGTATGTCTGTGGATACACTGAACCTCGAACAACAAAATGATTCATTGTCCAGCAGGACAAAGCACAGAAGATGAAGAACAAAGCAGCTGAAGGATGATGGCACTTACAGTGTTGTCCTGGCCTTCAGCTCCAGTCAATGCAGTGTAAGACACGCGGTACTGAAGGACGTGGGCGTTAGGGGGCACCCAGCTGACCACCATGCTGACTGCAGTCTCATCAGAAACAGTAACAATGGAAGGGCCTCCACCGGACACTGCAAGGATAAAATACAAATAACTTTATTGTGAGACTTGAGGAATCCAGGAGGTCAGCAGTTTCAGAAACACTGCATGCAGCTAATGGACACCTACTATAATGTCAAGCTCAGAGGAAAAAAAAACAAAAAAACAAAAAAACCCAAAAACCCTAATCATGTAGTTTTAATTGATCGCAATTAATACATACATTTTTTTTTTTTAAGTCGCATTGCATGCATACTGCTGTTTTGTCCCTTTGTTGCACCCGTAACATGCTGTCTAGCCGCCTGCAGTTTCCTGACGGTGCTTACATCATGGAGGTAAACGACAAATGATTCGCTTCTGATGGTTGGTCTTACTTAAAAAGAGACTCAAAACATCTCATTAGACAGGTCAAAAGTAATCAGCAGCTTGTATAATTCTGAAGTACACATTGCCCTCAGGTCTATTATGTCTCTTTTGATTTGAAATAAATCTAAAAGGCAAGTTCATAAAGCCATTTTCTTTGATGGCCAATCAGGACACATTGGTGAAAACTGCTTTACATTACTAATATGACCAAAAAAAAATCAGGAATCCAGCAATCCTGTATTTACTTCATTTGGATTTGTCATAAGCAAGCAAAAAAATGTTGAATATTAGCTTACTGTCATTTATCTTTCCAACAATATACACAGAAAATTTGAATTTTCTGGTCATGTTTAGGAATGGTGATAAGTCTTTATTAACCTGCAGCAACACTGTGATAAATCAGATAAACAATTTTTATCACATCACAGCCCTACAATACTGATGCTTGATACAAACATGATCAATGCATGATCATCCTCAATGCTAATTAGAATTCATGAGTGATATTTGTCCACACTTCCTGTTATTGTTGTGCGGTGTGTAAGTGTGTGGGAATTTCATGCTAGACGAATGTGTGTGACTCACAGGTGCTGTATCTTATGGCCACAGCTTCGCTCTGAGCTCCATCTCCATAAAGTGCAGAAAGAGAAATCTGGTATTCCTTGTCGTCCTCCACCCCCTCCAAGATGGCCCCCTCGCTCTCACCACTCACCCTCAACTGAACACACAACAAGCTTACAAACTTGAAATTGCATGTTACGTTCATCATACTGTAACAACCCATGGTTGATGTAAACATCAACCACCTGTTAATCCGTCCTCACCTGCCTGAGTTCTCCCCCACTGAGGGAGATCCACTTGATGAGGTAGGACACAACATCATCTGCTGCTGCCTCCCAGCGCACTGTGATGTCACTTCCTGAAAAGTTTGTCACCCGCAAGTCTGATGGTGAAGGCACCTTCACTGGGAGATCAGGAAGGTTGTAAGGTAAGACAAAGGCTTTCATTTAATGTCACAACAACAAAAAAAATGTTCACTTCCCGACACACACACACACACACACACACACACCTCAAAGGAAATCTAAGACGAGGTCCTTACGTGTGGTGATGTTGCTGGTGAGCGCTGCAGAAAGGCCTTGTGGGTAGTTAGACTGAACTGAAACCAGGTATCTGGACAAAGAGGACAGGTTCTGCACCAGCAGTGAGTTGAGCCCTGTTACCTCCACCTGAGAAGATGTTAATCATCAGTGACTGTGGCTGCAGTTTATTCATCTTAATAAGTACTCAAACAGAATCAAATGCTCTAATCACATGGCCAACAGGTTCACATTGGGGTTTAGGTTTAAAGGGATGTTCACAAGTTAATCTCAGGCTGCATCTATAAATCTAACACATGAAGGAAATATAAAGTGCATGTGTCCAGATACAAAACTGAAACCTGTGTTGACTTCAAAGATAACATAGATTATTACTGTTTAATTAGGAGCATGGATTTCTTATTATGTATTGTCATGGATTAAATCAAATCAAATCAAATGACATTTATTTATGTAGTGCCAAATTATAACAAAATGTTGGCTTTTACACCAAACTCTTTATGGAGCTGTTAAAGAGACCCAACATTTCCCTCAAAGAGCAAGCACTTGGTGACAGTAGCTTCCTTTAAGAAGTTTTTTCCTTCTTACACATAATTTGTTATGGATTTCTGTGGATGCTCCAATCTGCACAGATGTGTGTCTTCCTTCATGACAAGTGGCTGATGCTATAGGAAACTGAAGCAATCATGCAATAAGGTCTCAGCACTGCAGCTGAAGTTTTGTCATCTCTTGTTTACCTGCTTTACATCACTACCGTGGTTGGTGCTGTAGGTGATTCTGTGGCCGGGGACGTCCACAGCGCCGGGCACCCAGCTAACCCTTAGCCCACTGTGGGTGACCATCGGAAAGTGAACACTTAAAGGTGGCGGGAGGGGGACTGTACAGGGGGAGAGGGTGAGACAACAAGAAGAAAAAAATATTATCAGTCAGAGCACTGAAGCGACACTGAGCTTGAGCCTTTGTAATAGAAAAGGAAATCAATAACGAGCATAAACACAAACAACATTGGCAGAAAAGAAAAAGATGGAAGAAGAAAATGATAAAGGAGGACAAACATGAAAATGTGAAAGTAGAAGTTGAATAGGATAAAATAAGGGGTGAGAATATTTGTGTTATTGTGAGTCTTACACGTGGCAGCGACAGCAGTGACGGGGTCACTGGGATCCTCATCATAGAGAGCATACAACGTCACAGAGTAGTCCGTTTCTGGCAGTAAGCCCTTCAGCTCCACCACCGTCTGAGCTGCACTGAACTTCTCCTGCAGTGGTGATGTTTCATCAATTATTACACAGAATTCATATAAATAATAAAGAAAGCAAAAAATAAACAATATCATTCCTACTGGACAGCATAAATAACCAAACATATTCAAACTTATACACAAACCAGCCATGACATTATAACCACAGGTAAATGAATATTATTGATTATATGGTTGCCATGGCACCTGTGAGTGAGTTTGGTCTATCAGGCAGCAGGTGAAGATTTAACCCTGAAATTGTGGTTGAAGTAGAAAATGGTAGAAAAATGGTCCAGTGTGAGAACCAAACTGTGATGTGAACGATGGAGTCAGATCATCTGCAACACACTGGCATGTTCCTAGTCTACCAAAAGTGGTCCCAAGAAGGAAAACCACTGGACCACAGGGTCAGACTCAAAACTCCCAGGACTTAAAGGATCTGCTGCTATCATCTTGGTCCAGATACCACAGCTCAGGTTCAGATGTTTGGAAGAGTCCAGACCTTAAAGATTTTTTTGGCCTTAAACAGATGATCATAATGTCATGGTTGATCGATAAATATGTTCACATACATTCTTATCAATTTAAACTAAGGAAAGAAAATTGGGCACCCTCATAAACCAGTCGTTACAAAAAGTAAAATGGAAATAAAAGCATATGTTTGAAATTTCTATTCGCATTGCGGCATTGCAAGGAAATATTATTATTAATATTAATAGGCCTCAAGAATGACTTTATAGACCATTTTCTTGCATATTTTATGAAAAGTTTAAGACCATATGAGCTCTACATTTTAACTTCATACAATATCCTAATTTACCTTAGTAACCAGCCCCATAATAACGCCTCATTTCATCATAAGATTATTTCATTTGCACTTGTTTTAAAAGACAGCACATTAAGGTTAGAAAGTGTAATATAAGTGAAAAAGTGTGCAATGTATTAAAGACTGGCTTGTAAATTAATTTAATCCTACATTTATACATTTACATTTTTTTTTTTTTTTTCATTTATATAATCATTGAAACAGTACAAATAGTTTAACGACATCCTGCTGACAACTGGGCACCAGAATTAGTTTCACACAGAATTAAAGAAGGAAAGGGTCTTGATTTTGCTACACTTTTTGATCTATATTTACAAGCTGCTTTAGGTAGTTTCTAGAAATAAGTGTTGGAATATTAATTAAACATGCTGTTATCTCTTGTGGGAGGACTGGGGGAAGATGAGGAGAAGGATGGACAGTTTTTCTTTTGTCTATCCATATTAGGGATTTTTTTTTATTTTTTTTACTTGTCTGTTTTTGTTTATTTTGCAGTAATTTACAACATGCTTCCCTGGGATATTGAGTAAAGAATTAGTAAACAATAGAGTTGCAGCTTGCAAGTCAGCCGTTGCTGCACTAAGAAGTGCAGGCAGCTCTCACCTCCTTGGCGTCTTCAGGCTCTCCGTGGTTCAAGGCTGAGTACAGGATCATGTACTGTGTTGCTCCAGATGCCGCATCCCAGCTAACTCGCAATGTGCTGAAAGAGAAAGGAGTCACCTCCAGGTTTGCAGGCATGGCGAGGGGCACTGAGGGAGGAATGAAGTGGGCAGAGTTAGTGTTGTCTGGAGAGTAAGTCAGAAGTGTCTGCAGCATATATATTAGGAATGCACAACTCTACTCTGTGGCCAATACAAATATAAATGCACTGCCAACGATCAGACAATTTCTAATAATGATACAGCAACTACGGATGCAACACAATATAATTTGCCATCCCAATCATGATACAATCTGATTCAATATGATTTTATTCTACACAATTTGATCTGATCTGATACGGCAAAGTAGGGCTGATTAAATGTAATTCAATAAGTTAATCATTTATGTATCTGCTTAACAATCTTTCAGAAACTGAAGTGAGCAGCAAAATGCAATTTTTATAGAATGAACATAATATAAATTAACCTTCACAAAGGGGTCTTTTATAACAGCTTACAAATTTGTAAATTCTTTCTTGGCATTCATGTGCTGCTGTAAACCAACACCAGTTTCACTGTTATATTAACATCAGTTGTGACACTTAAATAGGTTAGCAGAAAAAATACTCAAATAATAAAGTTTTAGATTTAATGTTGACTGAAATCCTCCAAATGATAAACTGAGAAAGAAAAACGTGATTTGTGAACACAGAAATCCTTCGATATATGACATTAAACAGTGCTGTCGGTCTTACTTGTCGTCACAGTTCCTCTGAGTGCCTGCCCAACATTGTTTTCATACACAGGGAAGATGGACATGTGGTACAGTGTCTGAGAGGATAGGCCTTCCAGCAGCACTGAGGACTCTGAACCTGCCAACACCACCTGGAGATGAAGCATACACAAAACCCAGATTCAAACCCAGACATCTAAAAAGTGCCAACATAAAACAGAAACCATGATTAATGGAAGTCTTTAAATTGTTTTTCTTTCAGCTGAAACTGAGCGATATTTTATTTGTCATTTAAAAACAAAAGCCGCTCGTTGACAATGCAAAAAAAACTTTTGTTTATACTGATTAGCCTCCTTTCAAATTGCCAGATGTCAGCCATGGTGCTGACTCAACAATAGAAAGGGTGGAGTAGCAATTGTGCAAAACTTGTGACACAACATGTCAATGTTATATCCCATAAATTTTCTGTAGTCAAAGGTCATTACATGGACTTACATTTGGAAAGTGACCCAGCCATGATAAATTAGCTGGTCCTCATAAATAGCCTCTCACAGAGACACATAGAAAAACACACAATGGCTGGTGAATTTTTGTATCCTGATAGGAATGTGCTTTTCTGGTTTCCTCTTTGGCAGCTTCAGCATTGTCTGAACTGAAATAACAAGCGCAACACAGACTATTTTTCCGACGGTGTCTCAAGAAAAACAACATGTCCATAGGAACCCCAGCAAATTTCCATGCTTCAAATGCTGTCTGTGTAGCACAACTTAGAAAAAGGACAACAAATGCTGTTTCCAAAATACTTGAATCACCACTGCCACAGTTGTCTGACATTTGCACTTTCCTGCTACAGCAAGAAGATACACAACAACTTGAAGGACTAAAAGTACTCAGCACACAAGCTGCAGAGCATCAAGGCAACCAACCACCTAGTACAGTTTTGATCTCCAGGCCATTAGACTACTGACCAGCAGCACTTAATGTGTTTGGCTTACTATTTACTCATTGTTATCTGTTTGTGATGTTTTTTTATTAATTGACTTCTCTTTGACTGTATGTTTTTTTAATGCTCAGGTTAGTGCGGAGAGGTGTCTGACAATACGCTTTTCTTTGTAATGACTGTAAACTGTACTTTCAATGTATGTTACAAAATAAATTGAAATGAAATAAATCTTCATTCTTTAGTCCTTCCTTTCGACAACAGTGCTCATGTCTAATCAGTCGGGATGTTTCTGACCTCCTGTGGTCTCTGGCCCTCTGTGCTGTGGTAGACCACTCTGTACTGCTGGACTGCCTTAGCAGGATTGGTCCAGTGGAGCCTCACTTCTCTGGAGCCCAGGTCAGAGAAGCGCAGATCGGTAGGGCTGGGGTAGGACAAGGCTGGGTCTGCTGTGGGTGCAGGCTCCATTCCTGAAGAGGCAGCAACAACGTAGTCACACCGTATAACTTGATGAGAGATCATTTTGAAAACCAAACCAAAAACATGGTTTGCATTTCATGAAAAGCAGACTGACAGACAGATGTCAGTCAGTAGACAGGCAGTAAAAGGTTGGTTTACGTTTAGTGATGCCACGGTCCTCTATCCTCCCACACAGGATGTGGACCAGTCGTGCCACCAGTTTACTGAGCAGAGGGAAGTCATTGACATTGTACACATTGAGATCCACTGGCTCCGATGCCACTTGTCTCAACTCTGCTTCATCCGCGTTCTTCACACCTGAACACCACAAAGATAGTTCCAATACAAACACCCAACACTGAGACGGTTACAGGTGCTGTGAAATCACAATATGGTGCAGAGAAATGCAGGGGATGAATGTGCCGCTAAGGTATTTAATGTCTACACCACCTCATCCTCACCTACTGCAATGATCTCCACACCAGCATTCTTCAGACGGTTCGCGGCAGCAATGGCATCATCCTGAGATTTCCCGTCAGTCAACAAGACCAGGAAAAAAGGTGTGTCTGACCTTGCTCCAACCTCAGCCCTCATATTCTTCTCCATAACGTGGAGGAGCGCCTGGCCTAGGAGATTGATGCATAATTGCGCAATTAAGGACACAAGATCAAATATGCATTAGTTTACCCCCCCACCCATTATCCAGCCATCACTGCAGATAGTACAGTGTCAGATAGGCTCCATACTGTGTTATGTGTGTTTACCTGTAAATGTGTTTCCTCCCTTATATCTGAAATTCCTTACTGCTTCCAGCAGCTGGTCTTTGGTGGTGAAGTTGTTGAGGTGCCACTCTGTGCGAGGGTCCCCACTGTACTGGGTTAGACCTAGGCCAAAAAGAGATTGGATATAAAAAAGAAAAAACAAAAAGCTTTGGCATCAGTTATGTATGAACATTTTTAAAACATTCCACGTGATAATGAAAAGGAACCTTCATTATTTCTATGGCGTAAAGGCTAAATTAGCAAGAATCATCCATTTCTATGTCTAGACTAAATCTTGATTGTGTCATTGATCAGCAGTGTCGCCTCACAGTAAGGAGGGTTCAAACACTGGGCCATGGTGATTCTAAATTTCTTGCAGATGGGAGTATGAGCATGAATGACTGTTTCCTTACGCCAGTCCTGTGATCAACTGGCAAGTTGTTGAGTGGCTGCCAAGACAGTCATCATCCAGAGCCAACAAGTCGTAACGGTCCTTGAAGACCTTCTCCCTCCTAAGTCTGCCATTGGCTTAGTCCTCCAGCAGTGCAGCATTACGCACGGGGCTCACCGCTGTACTTATAGGTTTACAATCATCAGACTGATAATCAGTTCGTGCTAACCCCCACCATGAAAAATATTCTTTAGACTGAAGTGTGTGAACATGGGTGTTTTCTTTATGCCTGGTTTGTTATGAAAAGCTGATGAACTGAGAACAGGAAAGTATAAAGTGTAGTGATTGTTAATGGCTTTGTTTTCCACACTGAGGATTTCATTGGCATTATATTATGTGTTCACAGCATCACAGGAAAACACTATGTTATTTACACATTAGGCAGAAGCCGTGCTGTCCTCTCCTCCTCCTGCGCTCCGGGAGTGGACAGTATGACGGGGAGACGGTGGTGATTAAATATAGAGAAGGGATCTTGATTTAGAATTTTCTGTTATTAGATTCGATGGAGATGTTTCAACTACGACTCAGTCCAATTCAAAATGACGCAGTTGAATTACATCATTCTGATGACATGGCTCTAAGGCATGATACGGGTTGAAATTGAATGTGTGAGGGTCAGTAATAAAAACATAATCATTCTTCCCACTCTTCATTTCTTCAATCTGACTTCAGTTCAGCAAGGGATCACCAAGTCCCCTTTTCCTTCAACATGTGCGTACACATGGGTCAGAGTTTCTGTAGTGGTGCGTGCATTTTACGTCAATTTTACATGTTTATAGATCACAACCTTTGTGCAGAAATTATGTACACAAGTTTTAGGTACGATTTTGTGCGTACGCAAGCTTTATAAATGCGGCCCCTGGACCAGGTTTCTCCTCCGTGTGTCTTTATGGTTTTAATCTATTTGGTTATTGTGTGGTTTGGTTGTCATGGACTTCCTGCCTGCTGCTGGGTCACTCAAAAGTTACTCTACAAACTGCTTACTACTGGGGTGCTAGCTGTTGCTATTGTATTCGATGTGGTTGCTACTATATTACCAAGTGATGCCTAACCTGTGACATTGCTAGAGCAGTAACAAGAGTATTTGCGCCTGTGTGTGAACAGACCTATGTAAACTAAAAAATCAAAAACTCATGAGCGTACTATTAGGAACACCAGGCATTCGCCTGGAAACCTGGGCCCCCAAATATGCCCTCTCTATATTTTTCCCCCTTTTTTGTTGTTTTTAGAAGAATTCCTTCACACAATAGCATTGAGATGCCTAATTTGATAAATTACTCATTTGTTGACGGTCTCCGACTGTCCAGCCGCATTCAGTCTGCGCTACATGGTCCATGTTACTCATCATCATCATCTAAATGCATGCGAAAATGAATGAAAATTCAAAACAGTAAATAACAGTAAAAGAGAGAGAAGAGAGGAAGATGAAGTGAAGCTACAAAAGTAGGTCACAGAAAAAGAAAAGAGATCAAAGGCAGCATTTTATTTCAAAGCTGCCAAAGCTATTGCGTTTTTCTGCAGGCACAGCCGTGGTGATGAAACCGTCTGCAGGACAAGAAGAGCAGACAGCGGTGCCGTTTGCTCCTACTGGCCTACTGGCAACAAACTGTACTGTCATCCGTGACGCTGTCACAGAGGGGCGGAGCTGTCAACTGATGATCACCTGGAGGTGAGTTAGGTAAGGTGGGATGTGTGCCAATTACAGAGGCATCAAACTCCTCAGCCTCACTGGGAAATTTTAAGGATTTCAAGGCGTAGAATTGGGGGAGGCGGGCTGCAGTTCGGGGGGCTGAGGGTTGCATCTCTGCTTTTTGCAGATGATGTGGTCCTATTGGCTCCATCGGTCTGTGACCTCCAGCGCTCACTGGACAAGTCCACAGTCAAGTGTGAAGCAGCTGAACATGAACATGAACACCTGTCTCCTCAGAGACTTGTACATGCTCAAGTTTAGGGTCTTTACACCCCAGAGTGACAGTTTTAAAACCACTCGCACATTTTCCAAACCAACGGAGCTTGTTCTCTAACAGCTCACTGGGGATGAATGGCGGCGCACCTGAAATGGTGATCCGTGTGGAGGGAACCAAGAACAGGGAAACCTGCAAAAATAAATCCCTGATAAACACCCTGCTCTCAACCAGACGATAGACCAGAAGTTCACTCTTTATGAACATGACCACCGGTTTGTTCATTCAAGATGCATTAGTTAATTGTTCATATGCGACCTGCTCGCCTACAGCCAGCCGAACCTCCTCAACAGTGACAGAACTGTCCAGAGGGACTATCCGCATCCCTGTTGGCTAGACGGAGGTGGCGTCTCAGAGGACGGCATCCCTCCTAAAACGTCCTCGCGACACTACCAGTGATCAAAACCAATAAATCTCACTTAATCGATGCGGGTATGAAAAGTTGGAAGAACAGGTGAAAAACAAGGAAAACCAGGGAAAGAAAACCAATTCAAAACTCTGCGCCACACTCACGTCCACCACCGCCACTCATGCTCACACTCACGGAAGAGGTTAATTTCCTCCATGGAAATGGAAACGAGAGGAGAGGAGAGAAGGAAGGAGAGCAGAGCAGGTTTCATCCTTCACTCTTTGATCTTCACCTATCTGAATGTGGTTCGGCCCAATGTGGAAGGGTGTCACCAGCCCCTCCAGGAAGTCTCTGACACGTCTGAAATTAGTCCGTCCAATGCTCCAGGAGCCGTCCACCAACAGCATGATGTCCGCAGTTGCATCACTGTCACATTCAAATGGTTTCCTTGGAGACATGCCTTAATAAAACACAAATGACTGACTTTATTCATTTTACATTGTGTTTTTCTTTCATTTGTCACAGATATATGCATTAGTGAGTATGAGGTAGACGTATGGTTTCAAAACAGGAAACAAAAATCTGAGGTTCTACATGTGTTGGCAGAGCCCACACATGTACATGAATGAGTTTCTGTGCATGTGAATGTGATTGCTCCCTCGGATTATGAAGGAGGACACATGCGCCCTGCAGCCAAACTGAATGCTTTGTCATTATCCTTTCATTTACTTGTCCCTCCCCTTGTGTAAACACTGTTATTACATTTCAAACCAACACTTATTGCTCTCAAGCCGTTTGTTCCTTCATTCTGCTGAAGCTGATGGTGTCCAGACGTCAGGTAACCCGTTAAACTTCCTGGTAAAATAGCAGCTGTCCTAATAATCATTATCATCACCATGCTTTGGCTCATTAAAGCATCCCAAATAGAAGCGTATATCTGAGTTTGTTGTATCACGTTTGTCAGGGAGGGGTCACCTGTAACCGGCTGGGTGGGCAATGGCGTCTTCCGGGGTTTCTCCTCGTCCTGTTTCCCCTGTGTCGTTCCCTGCTCCTCCTTGTTCTCCACCTTCGACCGAGCCCTCTCTTTTTCCTTCTTCTTCTTCCTCTTCTCTTTGGCAGTTTTATCTGGGGTCTTGTCAGGGACCTCAGAGGGGGTTTCTGTGGCTGGGAGCTCTGGGTGGGGTCAGAGCAGATAAGCAAAGATTGTTTAGAGGACCAGCAACCAACAATTTATACTAAATTTATACCCTCTCTGTCTCATTTCTGCCTTTCCTTCCCGTGTTTGTTTTTGTTCTCTAATGATCACTTTAACCTCTGTTGCTCGATTGTCATTACGGTCTTTATGCTGGTACCAAGCTCTGAATAACCACAGGATACAGTACAGTGGGTTCACATGTGCCTGCTTGGTAATAGGTGTGTTGATCTGATCAGTCAGGCTTCTGACTAAGACAAAGATCACCCAGACTTTTAGGTTCTTTGTAATGGCTTCCTTGTGAAATCCTTTTAAAGAGGGCTCTACATTGGCAGGTGCCAGTGTAGATCCATAAACTCTAAGCTCCTCGTTGTGTCAAAGGGCCTCTCAGGTCTGATCAGTTAGACCTTTTAGTAGGGCTGTAACAATTATTTCATAATTGAAACCGCGATTTTTTGACATAATCACGGTTTCTCTGTTTAACTGCTATTAAAGCCATTTTTTGGGGGGTAGTGGGATTAATTTTCATGAGATGGATGAAAGCATCTTAACACTTTTGTTTGTATCCATCAAGCACATTTCCAGTGTCTGTGTGCATGCAGGACACCTCATGCACATTGATGTACAATTGCAAAGTCAAATCAGCTTTCTCATGTTAACAATCCAAAGAGTGTAGTTTCGTGAGAAGCAGTATTGAAAAATGCCCATAACATTAAGCTGGAACTTGTTTGATTTTCACTGAAGTCTTCATTTAAAATTGGTAATAAGGAAAGAAAGAAAAAGTGTTGCTTGACATCGTCCCGGTGGTCCTGTCATAATGTAAGGAGTCTGCAAGCCCAAATAGTTTCAGCTAAATTATGATTGGACGATCTGTTACAGCTCTACCTTTTAGCTCAAAAGAGCCTAATTGTAAGTGCTTGTGCTGGTTACACAACTCTAAAAAACTCTTGCAGTAGGTCCACCTAGTGAAGTGAAGCCAAAGGTTAAGGGCCTGAAACTTGCTTTCTATCTAATGACCATCGGGGGGCGACTTGGTTTTAAAAGGAAATCAGAATGCAACGACCTCTCAGGGAAAATGACACCACTTCTTGCTTGATTTACAAGCTTGTTAACGTCCATAAAGGCCATAAAGCAGGGTATGAATTAGGGGAAGAGGCTACTGTGTGACTGACAGACGGCACCAAACACAGAGACCTGTCAAACACTGAATTTTACACAGACTTATACACTTCTTTTACTTTTACAGTTTTTTTCCCCAGTGAAAATCACTTCGTGCTCACCTATATCATGAAAATAATAATTATAAATGTATCAAATAGTAATATTAATTGCTATTAAAAAATTACTATAAAAAGCCAATATGTACTCTGCATCAAGGTTCAGCTCCCCAGAATCACGTTAACTCTAT
The DNA here is from genome assembly GCF_900963305.1 of Echeneis naucrates. Lineage (NCBI taxonomy): Eukaryota > Metazoa > Chordata > Actinopteri > Carangiformes > Echeneidae > Echeneis > Echeneis naucrates. The sequence goes on from NC_042517.1 coordinate 24,204,831, forward strand.
TAATTTCATGAATCACAACCAGATATTTGTGAGTGTGAGTGGATATGCGTTATTGTCTAGCAGCACATGCTACCTGTGGTGGTTGTAGCAGCAGTGGTGGTGACGGTGGTGGTGGTGGGGTCTGGATATAGAACAGTTGGCAGACCCAGCAGAGCCTCTGTTCCATCATCCAGGTCTCCAGACCCTGACCCACCCGGTAACATCTTCTTCCTCTGTTCTCGGCTGCCACTGCGGATCATCTCTTCCTCCCGCAGGCCCTCCACTAAGAAAGAGAGAGAAATAGAAGCTGAAATAATTATAGGATATATGACACTGTCAATGGTGCAGAAAAGAATCAAAAGTCACAAACCAGATGTAGCAGTTTGCAGGAACACAACAATCCACCTCAAAAAAATCATCTATGCAATGACAATAGTTTATAATGTGACTGTCAAAGAAATATTTATATTTCATACAATTCTAATGGACATTTTACTTTAATCTTAAAAAACCCCTTCGGGCCTAACAATGCTTTGAGCTACTTGCTTATTTCAGCAGGCCAACAGCAGCAGCAGCAGCAGCAGACAACAGTGCGAGCCCAGTGATATCGTTGTCATATTCATCATATTGGTTGATGCTCTTATTAGTATTGCAGATATTTGATCATTAACTTGAGTTTTAAAAAGCTGGAAAATTTTGATTTTTGGTGCTTCTGGATGGAAAGAGGGAGAATTACCAAAGTTAATCCTTATCTGAGGATCATTTGAACCTAGCAACACGGACACAAATATTTTTCTGGTGCGGATAAACATAATCTGTTTGTGAATATTTCAATTTCAATACATAGCATGCAGCAGGATTAAAGTGTAGTCAGAGTGATCGCCACAAAGTGAAAATGGTGTGTTAAAGCAATGTGTCAGGGATCTCTGGTCAGGCATCTGGTGGGATAATATTACCAAAAATTGCTTACTTTTCATTATTTCAGACAAAAAGTCAATTGGAAATGATGATCTGTCAGTATAGGCCACACAGCCACACACGCAGGTTTGTTTTTTAATAGAAGTGGGGCTTTCTGAGTAAAATGACTGCCAGGCTGTCTGTATGCTCACTATGCAACAACATGGCTGGACAACATGTGTACATAAGACCGGATTTCAGTACTCAGGTTTGAGATAAAACTGAAAATGCTGCAGGTAAAGACAGAGCTGTTTTGGTGTTTTATATTACTTCACTGTGTTAACTGTCTTGTCAGGTCATCAGCGAATCCTTCCCTGGAGTGAAGAGTCAAGGTCAACAGCAGCAAATTGACTGTGAAACTTGCAAGGAAATAAAGACTGTCTAAACACAGAAACCTAAAAGCACTGGCTCAAAATAAGTACTAGGCCCAGAGGGATTTAAGGCAAATGGGAAAGGCAGGACACATCATAAAGGAATTCCCAGACTGCCATCATTCCAGCAAGACAGCCAGTGTTACAATTTTCCAATTGCACATGTTTTTCTGGCCTGCCAGGACATGCTCACCTCGACACAGTAACCCGCTCTCACTCGACATTTCACAAGCTACAACGGGCTCCATGCACATATTCCCCGATGTATAAAGAGAAAGGCATTAGTTGTAAAAAAAAAAGAAAAAATTATAAATCCAGCATATAGTGTGATTGTTATTATTATTATTGGCATTAAATCTTAATTTCTGTAGTTGATATATTGAGAAGAAACTCTATAGAAGTGGGGGTGATCTAGAAGTCTTGTATGCTTGGAAGAGTGTTAAACACAGAGAAGCAATAAATGTAAAAAGTAAAAAGGGCCTCCAGATGGGAAGGGAATCAATAGAGCCACAGACAGAGATGAAATAAGGTCAAGGTCCAACCTCTTCCTCCTGCGTCTCAAAAATCACCTGTCAACAGTCGCTTCTCGTCCTTCTGAGCCTCTCATCCTTCCATGGTGTGGGTAGACAGTCATTAATGTTTCATTTTTGTTTGTTTGTTTTACTGTTGGTGGTTAGATTTACAATCCAGGAACACACTTAATTTATGTGAATCACACACAGGAAGATCAAACACAAGTGTTTGTGTATACAGTATGTGTGTGCAAGAATGTCAAAGTCTGACCATTTCCGATGATGCAACTTTGCTGTTATGCCACTGACTTTGTTACAGCCGGGCTGATAGTTTCTTTTTATCTTTAGTGAGTGTCATACATCACTTTATACCTTTGGATCTTCTGTCCCCTGTTCAAACTATACACTCTCCACTGTCACCCTGTTAGCTGTGCCTGGTTGGTGCGTATTGAGCTGAGATGTCACTGCGTGCTGGTTTGTGGCAAGGATACGCTAACCCACCTGTCACTCTCTGAGGGTAAGAACATAATTGTGCCAAATCTTAAGCCATAAAAAATGCAAACAAGTGACAAAAGTTTAGAATCTGTACAGTGTGAGTAATACACTGCCTTCAACACTTAGCCTTCACCATCAGTGTCCAACATTAGCAAAGTCTGTTTTTCTCTTTTACTACTTGATTTAAATCTCAATAAGCTCTTTGTTCCCTTCATACTTTTCTGCTGTCCGCAGCCCCCTCATTTCCTTTTCTTTTCTCAGCCTAATCTTTCTAATTCTTCAAATAAGCCTCGCTGTGTGTTTCTTACTTGTGAATCGTCTCTTGGCAAGAAGTTTCTCTGTTGTCCCATTAAGCACAAGGACTTGGAGGGCGTACTCCTGGGAGGAGTCCAGTCCTGCCACTGTGGCCCGGCCCCGCATAGTGGTCAGCATCAGCTCTGGCTGCGGAATATCTGGAAAACATGATGAACTTTTATAGTGATTAATGACCACATCGGTGTTGAACACTCTGTCTAAAGAGAAACTCACATCTGCAGACTTAATTGAAGATGAGGAGAAAAATGGGAGAGAGCCTGTACTTTAAATTTGAGTTGAGCTGAGCTTTATAAGCCTCATCAGCTCATAATAAAGCACAAAGAACAATCACAGCAGAATCCTAATTAAGTCACCACGCATGCAAAAGAATTTAAGCAGAATACCATGGCATAAAAAGACAATAACAATAAACCCAAACATTAAAGTTTCGTACAGTCCCAAGGTTCAACGTTCAACGTTGATTTGCATCTTTGCACATGAAATGAAATTTGTACTCAGGTCACAATATAATAAGTCAAAACTAACCTATAAAATTGCATGTAGTAATTAGTCCTATACTAAGCAAAAGTGCTTCTATGAGGCATGGACTTCACCTGTCTAACAGCCTCTGGGCAGAAGCTGCATTTAAGCCTTGTTGTTGTGGTCTTAATGCTTGGCTGCCTCTTGCCTGAGGGTCCATGGGCCGGGAAGGTAAGGTCCCCTATGACATGGGGGTAAGTGCACCTGCACTTACTGATACAGATGTCCTAGATGTCCTAAATGTAAACCTTCATCTGGTCTTTATATATCAGGTTTAGCTTCTATATTAATACAGTGAAAGGATCAAAACTCCCAGCCTGGATTCAGAAACCCTAAAACCAGCCATCAGGACTTTTGGGACTTTGTGATGTCACAGCATTGCAGTCAGTGCCCTTAGCTATATGCAAAGCCCCGCCTACTTGGCCCCACCAGCCAAGCATAGAGCATTTGATTTGGTTAGGTGACTTTTTAACTACTGAATGTAATTTGTTTTACTGAGAAAACAGTCAGCCAACCAGTAGAGAGACTTCAAAAAATTCCCCATTCATCTCTGCAGGCGTTCTCTGTTTCCTCTGTCTAGCTCAGGTCCTCCACCCGCCTTAGGCGTCACATAAAACAACCACATGGGACTTTTAACAACTCAGTCCAATAGCTATTACCAACAAAAACTATTAGCTAAAAACAAAGTGCAGACTTAAGTGCCAAATGTTCAGCACTCAGTTTTGACCTTTCAGTCCGAGCTTGTAATTTAGGGATTTTAGATGCCATTGTCATAATTCTGTAAATGCATTAGTTCCATGACTAGTGTCACTTCTAAATCAAATTTTAAAAATATCAGCAACACTTCGTAAAAAAAGTGGGTGAGCTGACAAGATATTTGCAGAGTTTGCAGAGGAAATGAATAATCTTTTAGATTGTTCTACTGCTTTGATAGTCTTAAATTGAATGCAATTATATCTGCACCAGCTAACAAGTTTTGACACCTCCTTCCAGGATGTTGAGTCATCTGATCTTTATCACAGCAAATCTAAGTCAATCATCTGCATACAAACATTAAAGCAATAGGAGCAACTCTGCTGGCTTGGAGGCTTAGAACAGAGTTTTGTTTTAAGTTTGATATAGTCATCATCATCTTATTATTTTAACTTGTCTTGACAACATTTGAATATATAATATTCAAATATAAAGCCTCCTTTGTGTTCTTGCCCTCGTATTTCTTTTCACAGTGTATGATCTTTTTGTATTGTTTGCAAGCGTAAATATGAATATTGAATCCTAACAAACATGGCCAGATGAGAAGCCTTCTTCTCGACAGGAGTTTAGGCTGCAGGTCTCACTAGAAGTGTCATCAAATAAGAAGTCTCTGCTACAGTATTTTTTGCAGTGACAATGCACCACAATACAGAACAATCGATGTAAAACCTCAATGTCAACTCTACAGCTGGAGCTGTAGAGTGAAGTGAAGTGTGCAGTGTATCTATTCTATCATCTTAATGTAAAATCACTTTTAAATAGAAACTGTATTTACATTTCGACCTGGCGATAAACCTAAGAATCATTTCAATGCTTCTTTTTCCCTCTTTCAAATCACAGACTTCACAACCAGTTTTGGAATAGATTTCCCAGACCCAACACCTCTAGGCACATCAAGTCTTGTGTCGGATGCAAATCCTTCCCTAAGCACCGCTGTCTGTCTTCGAGACCTGCCTGGACTTAGCTGTGCAGTAGGGAATGGCAGATAAGAGGGTAACCGAGAAAAAATGTGAAGTTAGAAGGGCAGGAAAATCACACAGACATGAGGGAGGAGGAAGGAGAGGCGACTGCATTCTTATCCAAACCATCATCTGTGGAGCAAAAGACACTAACACATCGTTGGCCCACACTTAGTCTGGATTACACTGAGATAAAGAGGCGCTTTCACACTGTACACTGACATGTCATTTCACACTCCAGTAATAAAAATGTGATGATCTTTTTTTTTTTTCTTTCATTTTTTCATTGTCTACTGAGGCAGAGGTTGAGCTGCTCAAGCTTGTGTTGGCATCCACTGACCCCAAACCAAGGACTTAGAGGCACATCAGAGTCCGTATTCATCAAGTCACTTAGAATTGAAACTTCTTTTCACTTGGGTCCTGATGGGCACGTTTTAGTAGTATACTTACAATAGGTGAGACTGAGCATGGTTACGTTTCTATCAGTTATTCATCCCAAGCATTTATATATTAAACTCAGATCTGCTTGCTTATCAGCCATTTTACTTAGAGATGATCATTACTGGCATATACCTTTAGTTTACATATCAACAACTTTGACTATTGCAATTATCTAACCTCCAATGCAAAAATCTAATCTTAATCCAGATATATATAAATATATATATATATATGATCCTTTTCCTTTCTAATATTCTTGAAAAGGCTTCTGTGAACATCTGCATAGAAATGGTTTGTTTGAAGAGTTTCTGTCAGGTTTTAGGGTAAATCATAGCACAGAAACAGCCCTGGTAAAAGTTACCAACGGCATTCTAATGGCTGCAGATAACCGATTGGCCTCCATACTTGTCCTGTCAGACCTTATTGCTGCTTTTGACACCACTGACCATAGTATTCTATTACAAAGGCTGAAACACTAAGGAACCACATTAAGTTGGTTCAAATCAAACTTATCAGACAAATATCACTTTGTTCATGTTAACAACGACTCTTCCTTACGCACTTTAGTTACTCAGTTTTAGTTCCACAGGTTCTGCCCTTGTACTAATCCTTTTCACTTAGGCAATGTTATCAGGAAGCACAGCATCACTTTTCAGTGCTATGCAGATGATACTCAGTTTTACCTGTCGCCAAATGAAACTAACCCTAACACACTTCAGGCACGTCTTACAGACATAAAAGCCTGGATGACATACAAATTTTTGTACTTGGCCTTAGAGAAGCACTATCTGATCATATAACCTCTCTGGATGGCATTAATTGGGCCTCCAGTTCCACTGTTAGGAATCTTGGAGTCATTTTTTTTTTTTTTTTATCAGGACATGCCTTTTGTCCTTCATATAAAACAAGTCAGTAGGACAGCCTTCTTTCACCTACGAAATATTGCAGCGCTCAGAAAGCTCCTGTCTCAAGAGGATGCAGAAAAACCAGTCCATGCATTTCTTACCTCTGGACTGGACTACTGCAATTCATTGCTATCATGATGTCCCAACAAATCTCTGAAAGGCCTTCAGTTGATTCAGAATGCTGCTGCATGAATATTAAAAGGAACTAGGAAAAGAGGTCACATTTCTCCTGTGCAAGCTTTCCGTCATTGGCTAAAGATCAGGCTTAAAACCTTCCTTCCTTGGTGACAAAACCTATAGCTAAAAGTTAAAGTTTCACACTTTGGTTACACTGTTACAGGCCTAGACTGCTGGGGGATTCACTAAGCACTGAGCACTGAGTATGTTTGCATTTCTTATTGCATCTTCTCTCCTCCTTCCCTTGTTATCTCGCCATCCTTGTGCCTGATCCAACCCCGCAAAAAACAGCAGCAAAAAACAACTGCTTGCTGCTGCCTTGCTCAGTTTCAATTTGCCTTAATAGATTAATAGATTTTGGCTGTCACTTCTTCAGACTATTGGCACAAAGATGGAGCGCATTGCTGTCTTAAATATTGTGTGCTTTTGTGCCCAATCACACAAATCAAATAACTGTATCTGGCTAAAAATAAAATATGGTGTTCCTCAGAGCTCGGTGCTCAGACAATTCATCACTGCTATCCTAATGATACAAAAATCTTTCTTTCTCCATAGTTATAAAAATAGAGACCTGTCAGAAGGATGTCACATAAAGTCACGTTTGAATACTCTCACTTGTTTTCAACATTTTGATTGAGTCAGAAAAGTCTCACCTGAGATGGGCCTTACTCTGACCTTGTAGCCCTGAATGGGTCCTTCAGCCTCCTTCCATTTCATCTGCAGCCTGTCCTCGGATAGGACCGTCAGCTTCAGACGACCTTGACATCGGCAGACACAAAGGGGAGTCACATAAAAAAAAAAAAAAAAAAAGATTCAGTTTTTGAAATACGGGTGCCTCCATGTTGCTTTGTGAAAGATTTGGGTCAAGAAGAAGAAAAAGGGCATGACAGTTGTTGGCTTTTCAGAGATCAAAGAAATGAGCCTTCTCACTTCCTGCTCTCTAAATCAAATCAAGCTCTTGTCTCAACTTCATCTACATAATTTCCAGCAGGGGCTTTTTAACAAGAAGCATTCTTGTTTCTATCCTTTTGCCCTCGATCTATCCCTCTCTCCAGCTGCTCGTTCTTCCATAAAAGCATGCCCTGTCCTCTTGTCTGGTATAGCAACAGGAACTAGATGCTGGTTGGGGACTGGAGGGTCATGGGTCATGTCAGAGGACTGTCAGAGACATACACTGTGTCAGGATTTTGTATGTAAAATGTGGCACGGTAATAGACCGAGAGGAAGATGACGGGGAACAGGGGAAACGGAAGCAAAGAGGACAAAGGAGTGTAGACATGAACATGAATCACAGAAGTTTATCGCTTCTGTGGATGTATGACCCCAAACACTCAACCGACCTTTTACTGACATATATGTATTCATGTATGTGTATGTCTGTTTGTGTGTGGGTGTGTGTGTCTGTGTGGGACTGTGTGTGATTGTATAATTGTGCCAATGGCTTCTGGAGGGTCCTCCTTCTCTTGAGTGCTGGGCAGAAGAAGAGATTGAGTCTGATGGTCTCACAGACCACCAACAAAAACAACTTTCTAGACAGACGTATTCATAGACCAGCACAGTGGCTGCATTTTCTTTACTGATTTATGGGGTAAGAGATTTGTAAGGTCTTGGCTCTCATTTTTAGTCCAGCACTGAAATAGTAATTCCTTTAAGATTTTCAGCAACACATTGAATGAAGAAACCATCAAAACTAAAAAAAAATTCTCAAAATCAATCATCATCCTGAGTATATTTAATTGAATATCCATTTGAAGACTTCCCCAATCGACATTTATTTCCTTCTCCAGGGCATCACTGGCATAATCTCTCATCAGCAAAAAGTGTGCTACAGATAAGATGAAAATATAATAACTGATAATACATCATATATTAATGGGGAATGAGTGGAACATTATATATATAAAAAAATAAGATAAGACAAGATGCCATTCTTGTCAATATCTGCGCTGATATCATGAAATTGCAAGTGCTCTCTCCCAGACATGCTGCTGACAGGTTGTTTATTTTATTATTTTTTTTATCTTAATCTGTGGACTACTCAAGTAATCAAAGGCACCCTACCTTGGCCATGGACTCCTGGGGACAGCAGCACAACACTGAGCAGGAAACACAGCATTAGACAGAATAGTGGTGGAGATGGGGATGATGATGATGATGATGGTGACAAAGGGAGGTGAGGAGACATAAGACAGGTGCTGCCTGGAACCAAGAAAAAGAGAGAAGTAGTACGAATTTATTTTCCTATTATTCATTATCAATCAATTTAGAGTTGGATGACTTGATTTTTGCCATCACTGAAGTAATTTTTTTAAATGTGAAAAATGCAAATATGTGAATGAATAAAAGATATTTATATCATATCAATCAAAATCATATCAGATCAAAATATCGCTCTTTTCTGGAAAGGTAAGCTGGCTCTCGAGGGGGTTTCATGAAAAAATATATATGGAATCCTTTTCATTTTGGAAAAAGACACGGGACACTTATTGAGCAGATCCTGCTCTGTTTTCCCATGGGAACTGTTTTTATGGATTACTCAGACTACAGGTGCTCCAGTCCCCATTACAGACCCTCAGACTTCACACAGATAATGACATGCACAGAGCTGTCATCTTAACAAGCATGCAGCACTTTAGGAGGTCATAAACCAACACACCTCAGTCTAAAATGGTCAGCATTTTACAGTACAAGGAATCTACACTGAATAACTTTAACTTATTTTAATACTCCAACATTATCCGACCACTTTGATGCTTATTGTCTCAGAGAGAAAGACTTTTTGCAACCATGCTGTTTTTTATATGACACAGCTTTGGCATTCACTGTTATAAAATCTATATACCAACATCATGAATGGAGTATCACTGGCATTAAGAGGGCCATGATTTAAATGGTCAAGTGGCCAGATTTCATCTATAAATGTAAGAAGCCAGAGTCCAATACAGCTGAATGTGATGTATAATTTTGAAAATTTGCTGGAAAATGGTGGAAAAATGAATATAAGTCGCGTAGGCAGGTGCTCTTTAGAAAACCTTTGACATTTGTTCTCTGTGAATAAGAAGACTGTTCAAGTGACTTGCAGGCAGAACAAAGCTGCAGTTGACTGACTGGGAGCTCAGCTGTCACAATGAGCAGACAATAGGCACGAGAGACGTGTTCACTGAAAATCCTGCTCTCATTCCTTCATGTGTGGTAAAAGAGCAGGATTAATGGGCTCAAAGTGAAAATGATGCAAGGAACAAGGAAAATGGGTGAGAGGTGAGAAGCCACAGGCAGGTTTACTGGCAACATGAGCAGAGGCTCGATATTAACCACACATTATCTCATATGACAGAAGCAAAGCCTTTCTGTCTTCACTTTTAGCTTTCTTCCTGTATTTTAGAGTCTTCCACCTGTATTTCAGACATAGGCCATGATTTCACTGGCCACCATGGAGGATGCCTAAAAGCCTTTCAGATTTGATATACAGCCGTCGTGTGTAGAATGTGACGTGACTATGTTGCCATTTTCCTATTTTTTCCTGTGTTTCGCATGTACATGCTTGCTTGAATGCTGCCAAGTCTGAGTTAATGCTTGAGTTGCATTTACCTGTCAGCCCACCTGTCTGTCAGACATGGAGGAAAAGATGGGTATTGTTATGTAATGTCGGCAGGCCTACTTTCCAAGAGCGTATCAGAATTTTTATGTGTTCCATGACCCCTTTTTAACTTCTCCGTGCATGGATGTCTTGAATCAATTGTTTTTTAAAAGGTATTTGTAGTCCACTGTCTCCCCTGTCCCAAAAAAAAACCACACACAAACACACAAAAAAACTACAAAAAAACAAAACAAAACAAAAAAACGCTAATATCTCAATTCATCCTGAGGAAAAAACAAACAAACAAACAACTAACTAAATTCTTGCAAATTGAGATTCAATATCCGTTATTAATATCTACTAGTTATTTCATGTTGAGATTGGTCTGATTTCGCCTACTATGGATTTGCAGATGACCACGACAGTGAAGTGAACATAGCCTCAAGCCAATATCGTTATTCATTTATTGATGCTTTTATAGTCCTTGAAGAAGGAATGACCTCCTTCAAATTGCTTGAACTCCAGTTAACCCAGCAAGTGTCCAGGTGTCCAACTGATGCAACAACAGACAGATTTATTTTTGAGGTCACACATAACTGTATGTCTAAAGACACAAATTAAGGAGTTACTGAATAATTTCTCAGCAACACCAAATGTTTATAAAACACTATAATCAAATTATGAATGGGGTTAATTTGTTTATTTGAATTCTTATGGGAACTCATAGTATTATGACTATGATGCTATGAAGACATGAATTGCAATGCAACTGCACATATGTATGGATTATAAGAGTTATATGAACATGAATAAATGGAAATACTGAGGTTACAGCAGATATTAGTATCTATAAGTGTTAAAGATAAAGTCCTCCTGTGGGAACCCATAGTGAGCATATCTATACAAACAGATGAAGGAAAAAAAAAAAAGATAATCTTGTATTTGTTGTAAATCACTGCATATTTCAAAATACTTTAAAATGTCCTTGTTGTTACATTTAACTGCACTAGTCAAAAATGGTGTTAAGCATTATTATGTATAACGCTGCTAAGCAATTATCTGTAAATTAAATCAATAAATGTTCATAACACACTTACATTAGATTAAGAGTAGATATACGTACATACAATTTGGTTTATTCATTATATGTCCCCTTGTGAGATCCATACTAATAAAAATGTGATATTATGGAGCCAACAGCACATATTTAGAGATTATATGCTTGTTGTAAACATAATTAAATGCTCTTACTTCATCATACTGAGTTATAGATGGACACTCAGCAGCTAAAGGCTGTTTATTGGCGCAACGAGAGACGCAAAGCTGTTGACGACGAACGGTGAATGAACACCAAATGAAATGCGGACGGCTGAGTGGAAGACGTCAGTTTTCACTTGGCCTGGACGCTTTTCTTCGTTTTCTAACACCAGGGTGAAACAGTGGCCTCAGCCTGAGAGTGTCCGCCAGGTGAGCTCTTACCTGCTCGGTGAGTCCAGCGTCTCCCTCCGCAAAACGAACCACGGGCCAGGTCCGGAGAAGTGGATCCAGCTGCGGCAGCAGGTAGTGGGTGGACTGCCCGGCCTGAAACCCGAGAAGAGAGGCCCTCCCGCCGGCCCGGCATGGGCGTGGTGCTCCGGGGAGCGCTGGAGATTGTGCCTGTAGGTGTAGAAGCTCAGACTCTCCGCCTACGGGAGTTATTTTGGATTTCAATCCCTGCGATAGATTCCAAAGATTCGTCTGGACTGGCAGGTCAACCAGGTGAGCGGTGGGTGTTATTTATTTCAATCCACTGCAGAAAGCACAACCGGGACAGCATGCAGTAACCTCACAGTGGATCCCGCCACTGAGTCAAGGGCAACAACTTAAATATGTCCGTTGTTAAAGGTCAGTAGATGTCTGAAGGCAGACCTCCATTTGGCCTTTCATCAGGTTTAGCTTTGGGTCCTATATTAATCAGGGAACGTATCAAAGGTCTCATTCCACAGAGAAATGCTCACACCCTGTATTCAGAGCCATAGAGCCGGCTGTCAGGACTTCTGGGACTTTGTGATGTCACAATTAAGTGTTTTAGCTTCTGTAACTTTATCACTTTGTTCTGTCGTGGTTCTGTGCTCTTGTTGTCTCTGTCTTATTTAATGTTTTTGTCACCGGCCCTCACCTGTTTGCTTGTCTTGTGCTGCTGTGACATTTGAATTTCCCCAATTGGGATCAATAACGTATTATCTTATCTATTTATTCGTGTCTTCTGCAGATTCTATGAGAGGCTCTGTTTTTTATAGGGAAAAGCCAGAAAACGGAAAGTTGGTGAGCCAACCAGAATAGACGCTCTGATTCTCTCTTCTGATTGGCTCACCAACCTGTAGTCCCAAGCTCCATAGAGGCACCTGAGAGAGGAGGTGTAAAGCTCAATTGTTCTTAAAACTACAGGCATAAATTGTTATACATATCAAAGTATAACATTAGAAATGGACAAAGGAAAAATGTAGACTCTGCATTCGCAAATACATACAACAGTTATATTCAGGAGAGGGAGTAAGAGGAAACAGATTTCAATGTCAATTTCCAGCTGTTGATGTAGGACTTGATTATTGGACTAGAGCAGGACTTAAAGAGACTTCTGTACCCTGCAGGAATCCATTTAGCTGAGTTGAGTATAAATAAATTCGGTTATACAAATGACAGCTCAAGTTAGCATGACATCCTGAGCAACTGCAGTCAAATGGATGGACAGGTATGCAATGAAATCCAAGCCGACAAGGACAAAACAGCGAATTAGATTTTAAAATGTGCTATACGTGATTAGCCTTCGCTCATGTTTACTCTGGGTCAAAAATATTGTATTTTTTTTCCTCTTTATTTTTCATTCATTTTACATGCAATATTGCTGTAATCTTGCATATATAAATATAGAGTGGGTCAAATAAGTATTGAACACATCACCATTTCTCTCAGTAAATATATTTCTATCTATTCTGCCGTGAAATTTTCACCAGATGTCGGCAACAATGAACACACACATGCAAGGAAATCAAACCTTAGATGTCGAGATGTCAGTTAAGTCATGCGTGATAAAATGGAATGACACAGAGGAAAAAGTATTGAACACATGAAGAAATGGACGTACAAAAAGGCACCAAAAGCCAAGACACCAGCAGAAATCAGTAATCAGAGAGCAATCCTGCCCCTTGTCAGCGCAAATTAATATCAGCTGGTTCAGGCCCGACTGATGGCCTATAAAAAGCTGTCACACCAGAAACATCTCATGATGGGTAAAAGCAAAGAACTCTCTAAAGACTGTTGCAAAACATACTGATGGCATTGGTTACAGAAGGATTTTGAAACTTCTGAATGTTCCAGTGAGCATTGTTGGGGCCATAATTTGGAAGTGGAAACAACATAATTTCCCCATAAACAAGGGAACCAGCGGGACCAGGTGCTCCTCGCAAGATTTCTGACAGAGTCGTCAAAAGAATTATCAGAAGAGTTGTCCGAGAGCCGAGGACCACTTGTGGAGGGCTCTAGAAAGAACTGGAATTAGCAGGTACAATTGTTTCAAAGAAAACACTAAGTAATGCACTCAACGGCCAGATGAGGCCACAATTGAACTCTTTGGATGCCATAATTGCAGCACGGCAGCATAATGGTTAGCACTGTCACCGCACAATAAGGTCACGGGTTCAGTTCCCGACGATGAAAAGAGGGGGGACATGTCAGCAAGACAATGATCCAAAGCACAGCCAAGGAAACTCTCACTTGATTTCAGAGAAAGAAAATAAAGCTGCTAGAACATGACTTTAATCCAATAGGAAATCTATGGGAAGAACTAAAGATTAGAGTTCATAGAAGAGGCCCACAGAACCTTCAAGATTTGAAGACTGTTTGTGTGGAAGAATGGACCAAAATCACACCTGAGCGATGCTTTAAACTAGTTTCTCCATACAGGAGGCCTCTTGAAGCTGTTATTACCCCCAAAGGCTTTTGTGCGAAGTATTAAATAAATTGAAGTAAGTTTGTTCAATACTTTTTCCCTGTGTCATTCCATTTTATCACACAACTTAATTTATGAACATCTAAGGTTTGATTTCCTTTCATGTGTGGGTTGCATAGGTGTAAATTTCATGTCACCACCTTTAGAAATATATTTGCTGAGAAAAAGGGTGACCTTATTTTACCTGCTGCAAATATAATTAAAAAAACAAACACAATTTACCCTCAGAAAGGGCATGGAGTTGAGAACTTCAACTCCCTAATCACTGGTTTAATGGATTTTGAAAATAGCTCTTCAAAGTAACCTTTAGGAAAACTTCCACATTAGCAAGGCACATTAAGATACATTAATTTCACATCTCTTTCAAGTCTGCAATTCATCCTTTATAATAGCACAATGAATATCTATTTTCTTCCATTTCTGGCATCTGATTCACACCTCGGCATTACGTAGCGGCAGCTCAAACTGTGGGTTACTCAAATTAGTCAACAGAAGACGAGCCTGCAATTTGACAGTTAATTGTTTACATCATTTTACAAATATAAATAACATTTCCTACTGTCTGAAAGCGTCTATGAAATGAGGAATTACTGCTTTTGTCTAATGTGAGTTAGACAAGACATTTCAAGACAAACATTAAGGCTTTAGGAAGTTGTGATGAGTATTTTTCTGTTTTAACACAGAATAACTATTTGATTAGTCAATAATAAAATACCCTGCAGACTGATTTATAATGAAGACAATCAACATAGCCCTGAAGATCCGGTTGGTCTGGTTGTATTAAATACAAGGCCTTCTGGAAAAAGGGCCACACAATTACAATCTGTCTTTCATCCAAAATAACTTCAGAATGTATTTTCCAGAATAAGGCTTCACATTTAACATTATTTGGTGTAGGACTATATCACTGCTTACAATTTCAAATAAAATTCTATTTGACCCTTCCTAAATAGCCCACAAGACAAAGTTTCCACTCTGTCCTTCAGCTAATTCTGAGGGCACATGTGTCTGAAGTGTTGAACAAAGAAAAACCCGCTACAATTCAAGGTGTCAGATCATTGAGAGAAGTGGCACTCTTCCTCCACACATCATTTCATTTGACACTTTTATGTATTGGCTACATTGCTGGAGCAGCCTAAAGGCGGCGATCATAACTTATGTCCAAGTCCACAGTTAATGGTGAGCTGACAAAAGGCCTCACCTGAAGACAAGATCAGTAGAGGTAAAGGGCTAAAAACTGCCCCCTCTTTTTTGTGGCAGTGTGTTTTACACAGATGTGTAGAGGACTGGCATCCTGTTACGTCAATGTAGATTGATTTCTTGCTCTTTGTCTTCGTCCGCATCTGAATCCTCTGCTTCTTCTCTTGTCTGCTGCAGTAACGGCAGCTCCAGCTCTGGGCTCTTACTGTTCAACTGCCTTAAGGAAAGAACCTTATCTGATGGGAAGACAAATTTGACATTGACAATGTTATCATCACCTGTTTAATGTGACTTTGGCTATGGAGCAAGCATCTAATGTATGATAAAATTCTTCATCCTGCTGAAGCATAGAGCTATAAAACAACCAAGATGGAAAAATTTTTTAAAACTGTTAGTTCTCAGTCCCTAATAGACTAATAGTTACTTCGATGTGTTAACTTGATGGAGCACAACACTGAAGGCTGCTTTCATGTTTTCCAACTGAGGAGGGAAAATGTCTCTGAGCCTAATTAAATCTTTGAGTAAGACATGCATAGCATGCATGCAAGCCAATAACGGTTCAGTGTGCAATAAGCGTGATGTTGAGACTTGAGGTCTGTTCAATTTAAAAAGAAACACTTTGTGTAAAGACGTTAAGGACGAGAATAGGTTCATGAACGTCATGAACTAGACAATTGAATTTTTCACTAAAAAAAGAATGAACATTGGTTTAGTCTGTTTTTCTTGTGTGTAGAAAACTGAACTTTTAAACATTTGATCAACTCTGTATTTCAATATATATGTGCATGAACAGTAACATTTACTTACTTTTTGAATAATATGTCTTGAGTCCCACATGCAGTGAAATGCCACACAGACACACGATACATCCCAGCCAATTGAGTGTACTCAATTTGTCTTCCGTCACAGCTGCTGCCAAAAGCAGAGTACACACTTCCTACAGGTAACCCAGACAGCAGAAAAAATTATGTGTTTGGTAGGTCTGTACAAGACCTCAACGTCGCAGCCTCATGAGACTCCACAAAAATGTAATGCTCATAACACAGGAGAAAATAACTCTGATCAAAGCTCACCCAGAAGATTGAGACAAAATACTTAAATGGTATTTTCAATCTTGAGGCAAACAGGAGATGATGATATCTGAACCAAACTTAGTTCTTGACCTATGTCACTCATTGACAAAAGTGTTGATATCCATTGAAATATATCTTTGTACCAAAAGCCATCTCACTATGGGGAACCCACATAAACTGCTGTACAATGACATAACATTTGGGAAAGGCCGCGCCCACCTGAAGGGTCAATGGGTTCACACCATGAGGCTCTGACAAGAAGTGGACTGTATTATTAGTTAATACATGTTTTTTCTCAAATCCTCTATTTAAAGCAAGATATTAAACTAAAAAAGTACCTTAAAGATCCCTGATATGGATAGAGTGAGGCTGGATGTTCGGGAAACCAGAAGGAACTCTGAGAAGCCTAAACCAAAGGCCAGTGAGCCGCCGATACTCAGTGTGAACAGTGAATAAAGGAGAGGTGAAAGCTCCGTGACCCGGAACAACTTTTCTGAGGTACTGAGGCTCAGCCCTGCAGAGAGACAAACATGGCCAGCCGCGCCATCACTTAAACCAATCGCATCGTAGCATGGTCATGAAAAAACATGAACCTGTTCATTGCAGTTTCATCCATGTTTCTGATATTAACACTGTAACCTGGAATATAAAGATGGCTTAAACCCAAACTGCATCTTATGAAATCTCACCTTCATTAAACAGGAAGAGGGGAAAGAGGCCAAGGAACATGAGAGGCTGCAGGTGGTACATGGCGTCTATTGGGTTCTGAAGGCCTGGAGGATGACAAGAGGAAGGCCATAAACTTGTTTAAGCTTTAGCTTTCTGAAATCACTCTTTCCATTCAAATTAAAATTTACTGTAACTCCAAAAGTGTGAAAAAGCCCTGTCATGTGTGGCCAATGTAATTGCTGTCTTTATTCTTCTCTTTACTGCATGTTGAGATTTGTGTGCTGCTGTTTTTCTCTCAACGTTTCATGGAAAGCTTCTTATTTTTCTGTTTATTCAATTAATTTAAGGTCATATTTATATTTTTTGATCATATGGCTACAGTGCCCTTAAGCAAAACAACTGTTACAGGTTTGCTTAACAAATATTACATTTTAAAACAAACAGTGGCTCAATACAGACCCAGCTCTGCTTTCTGCATGAGGACCTGAGTGAGGGTCCAGCGGATCCCCCCTATAAAGGATGCCATCAGCGCCATGATGAATCCCTCCAGGTTGAACTGTTGGGCCTGAAATGTTACCATGAACATGCCACTGGAAATCAGCAGTACCACCAGGATCAATAATGGGTTCTGGTTGAAAAAGACAAATGAAAGTGATGGTGAGAAACAAACAAAAGGCATGAAATTAAAGAAGAGAAGCAGATGTTCTTTGGTAGTAGCTCTGTGTACACTGTTGTGAATAATAACCTGAAGTACCAGATGGTTTGTTTTGCAGAGTTAAATTAGAAGGCTTTGTTTTAAAATGTATGGAAACGATACATACACGTATACACACACAGGCAGCTGAGTCAAGGACCAATACGTCCATTATTTAATGTAGTTAGAGAGTGCAGAAGAGGAAAGACAAGAACACAACGAACCACAGTGTGAGGCGCTTTGAAAGTTTGTTAGTGTGTTTGTAGATAATCGTTTCCATCATTCAGAGGGAAACTTCCTGAAGCTGTCTGTAGTTTCTCCCTCACCAGACACAGACTGGTCGGAACCACTGTGATTCGATGTTCGATACAATTTAATTGTCAATTTGGAATAATTCAGCCACCATATAAATGCTTTAGGCAAAAAAAAACAACAATAAAAACCCAATGTCACTTACTGGCTCCTCAAGTTTAAACACCAGGGAGAAAAACAGGATGAACACAACAGCTGATGACTTGGTCATGGTGTACCTTCAATGAGACACAATAAAAGCCATAGAGGAATGGAACAATCAGCTAACAGATTAATAATAAAACAATAAGTTGAAGTAATGTTTTAGTATTTAAATAAAAACAACAACAACAACAACAACAACAACACACACACATACTTACAAACTGATTGTGATAAAGAGGAAACTCCAGTTGGAAAGTCCGATATCCAGTGCTGTGGCCAAGGCTGGGGGAGACAAAAAGAATTTAGAAGGCAAACAAATGTGCCTGTTTACTATTTTCTAACTATCAATCATGAGTAAGCTAGGATATCAAAGGTAAAGGGAGTTGCTTTGTTGATTTGCATAACTAACTGAAAAATATGAAAGATATAAGATAAGCAAGGTATTTTCCCTATTATATGATGTACGCAAATATTTTAAATGGTGTGCTATGTTATGTGGACTGTTTTTATTTTTATTGGACATTCTTTTGGAGAGGCCAAAAACAAATTTCCACCGAGTTGGAGTAAATCAATCCATCAGTTTCAATGCATATATGTTGCAGTTGCTCCCGTCTGTTCCTGACTGAAGACAAATCAGAAAACGGGTGATACATCCAAACATGAGCTCGAAGAGATACATCTGCTCATCTACTGTGGTTGACTGCTCTGTCAGATTACTAAAACATTCAACTACGCCACTATGTTTCTATCAGTGTGGATTTTGGCCAAAGTGTTGTCAGTGCAAAGCTTCATCAGTCAGTAAGCGTGATAAGAACTGATAGCGTGTCCATTTTCTAGTTGTGTTCTACAAACTCTCCTTGCTGCCTGTTTGAAAAGTTTGGGGAAATGCTTGGGGCGGCACTGAATTCTAACCAGTGGGAGCCACTTTATAGAGGTAATCTTTCCAGCTCAGAATCACACGAGGTTTCCCCGTCCGCCACTGCATGGCCCGACGCGTCAGAGCTGACAGGCAGAAGATCATGGTGAGGTGAACCATCGTCATGAAAAGGGGATAGTGGAATCTCTGAGAGAGAGAAACAGACTGGGTCATTTCACACACGTGAACTGGTTCTGATCCACAGTCCTGGATCTTTAGACTCTGTGGGCCAAACAACTTCAACCCACCCCCAATGATTTCCAGAGAGATGAATCACGTGGCTTTATCTACACAACAGCGCCGGCCTTCAGTTCTGATTGTTTTCATTAATATTCTTGAACTGAATAGGAGGGACAGTGTTACTAACAGCAAACCAGTGAACTCAATGACTTACCTTCATCAGCCATTTGTTATAGAAGGTGATCCCTATGGAGAAGACATAGTAGAGCAGGACTAATCCGACGGTGCGGAGACCCCGGCATAGGAACTGGACTGGACACGCCATGCGGGGCTGCCTGGCTCAGCTGTCCGGTCAGACAGTTACTGTAGATGGGCCATCATCTGCACACTGACACGGCCCCCCTCCGGCCGCCAGTCGTTCCTGGGTGCTTCAGGAGGAGACAGAGCCCCCATGTGGACGATTACAATAATAATAATAATATGAAGAAGAAGTCTGTTATCTCCACGAACACGCGAGTTTTCGCTCAACTTTGGCAGCCACAATGAGCTAACTGCTGGCCCACATCAGGTGGTCGTACGGGAAGTGAGTTATTTCCCGTTCAGCCTAACAGGTCGTTGTTTAGCAAAGTTTCACAGCGCTTTGATCGATAGTAGCCGGCTAATGTTAGCCATTTGCTAAAGCGACACAAGCAGCTGCTATTCTCTGTATCTAGACAGTGAACTCCGGTGAGCTGTCATCATCACCACCATCACCCAGCCTGGTAACGTGTCACTCTCAGGAGCCGACACCGGCGCACCGAACTCCGCAGACGGTGGAGGTTCTCCCCTGAAATCTGCCCGGTCGGTCTTCAATGACGCTTTCACATGTCAGTCAGAGTTAAACACTTTAGGCAAACGTTTGACTGCTGTGCTTTAGCTCCTAGTAGAGCGATGCACTGAAAACACTGAGCGCATAAACAGATGTCTCAATGAACACACTGCTCGAGTGAAGCTCGTCTTTGTTTGGTCTCCAAACACCGAAGCAGAGATCATCTCAGAGGAGAGTAAAGCTGTTGTCTGAACAGAAAACACCTACCGGGGGTCGTGTTGTCTCTCGGCTGATGAATTTATCAAAACTTTGTGTTGACGTTTCGCCTGGATCATCACAGGGAGACAGAAGCTTGTTGGAAGTGACCGCCAGGGGCAGCAAACTCAGCAGCTCTCTTCTTCTTCCGCCTTCACTTCCGGGGTGAAAGAGTCAGAGGCGGAAGTCAACAGCCTGAGCTGCGTTGCTGTCTGGCCGAACTCAGAGGTGCCGACTTTTGCTTTGACTGTTAACGTTCATATTATCGAGGTGCAGTGTAACGACCACGTGTGTTTTTCATCAGAATGGCGGACGAGGACGAGGAGACCGGTTTTGACGAGGAGCTGGACGACGGGTCCAGCGGGGTGGACGCCGGCCACGGGAAGAGAAAGAGGCTCTTCTCCAAGGAGCTCCGGTGTATGATGTACGGCTTCGGGGATGACCAGAACCCGTACACGGAGTCCGTGGATATTCTGGAGGACTTGGTGATCGAGTTTATCACGGAAATGACCCACAAAGCCATGTCTATCGGACGCCAGGGCCGCGTCCAGGTGGAGGACATCGTCTTTCTGATCCGCAAAGACCCCCGGAAGTTCGCCAGAGTCAAAGACCTGCTTACCATGAACGAGGAGCTGAAGAGAGCCCGGAAAGCTTTCGATGAAGCCAACTATGGATCATAAACATCCTTTTGCTGTTTATTTCCTTTAATTATCACCCCCCCCCCTCCCACCTCCCACCTCCCTAGAAGTAGTCCGGTTTGTGCTCTCCTAACCTCTTTTTGTAACCTGTGAAGTGATTTGCATTATTTTACGCTTGTGACAATATGGAGCTATGTCAAAATGATGTCAGGGCTCCTGAGACACATTTAATAAAGTACCTTTCATAAGATTTTACTACACACAGATGTGGACGTTGATTAGAGCACCAAAGAAGGCAGGAGATGCTGCTCTTTAGATCTGCCAAATGAAACAAGCCTCACACTGCGTGTTGTATCAGCAGTTGCATCATCACTGTTTGCAAGCACAGCATCATTTCAGCTTAGTGTAGGGATGTAATGATGAGTAACCCTACAATGCCTCAACATTATTCACCAGCAATTTTGTTAATCAATTTAAATCATGTGAAATGTGAACATTTTTGCAGTTTTCCTTTTTCCTCTGTAAGGACTGTAAACTAAATGTCTGTGGGGAGGCTGCAGAGGATATTTAATTTTTAAAATTCTGTGCCCTATAAAAAAGATAAGTAGTAATTGAGTCAAGAATAGAAATGAGATTCACAGCACAAATTACATTTTAGGGTCCCCATAGAATCACATGTGGCCTTTAAAACTGTTTATCAAATCAAATCAGATTTATTTGTATAGCGCCAAATCATGACAAAGTTACATCAAGACATTTTACATATAGAGCAGGTCAGGACCAAACTCTTTATAATATGATTTAAAGAGACCCAACAGATCCTCCAATGAGCAGGAAAAACTTCCTATATTTTATAAGTCCTGTTTATGAATCAGGTGTAGATGAAAGTACTCCCAGGTCCAACTCACATGGATCTGCGGGTCAGATCCTCTCACTTAACTGAACTTTTGTTACTAGCGCTCCGGAGAGAAGTCCAAGAGAGAAAATGTAAAACTAAACTGGTTTTTGGTTCATAAAAGACGTATCTTTGTTGGGATGTCATAGCATCACATAAAAGGGACAAGTCAGAAATATGGGAACTTTAAGTTATTTGTGAAGAAAAATTGACTTGTGTTGAGAATTTTAAAGATCTTTGTCCGAAATTGACGTTGCCACTATCATTTGCGGTGCCAGGAGTTTTTGATACGAAAAATGCATTTCTTCAAATCTAAGAAGGTCCAATACACTGGGTTCAGTGCTGTCATTTCATTGGGCTCTTGTATAAAATGAATATTACCCACACAGTGCCTTTCTTGTCAGAGCCTTGTGGTGTGGACCCTCTGGACTCTGAGGTTTGCACCGCATTCCCCAGTTGTAATGTCATTTTGTCCCTACAGGCCATTCAAAAATTTATTTTAAGATAGTTTGAAAGTTTAAGGTCAAACTCGCTGTGGTTAGAACGAAATTGACAAAAAGAAGAAACAAACAGATTTTATTGATATTCCTCAAAAACAAACTTTTTACACAGACCATAAATATGACAGACCAACTACAAGTGAGCATGTGTTAGTTGATTTATTCTGTTCAAGCAAATTACTTCTTTGTACAATGAAGTGTTTGGATGAATTGGTCTAAGCAGCAGGTAACAGGGTGCCCATCTAGCTAGACAAGCTCTAGATCAGAGCATTACCAGCAGAGGGGGTGAGAGGGTCGCTGATGGCATATTAACGCCAAGCATGGACTGCCGAAGGTGTGTGCAGGGGATTTCTCACCAAGGTGGTAAAGTGTCGGCCCATCATCTGTAGCAGGTGTGCCTTCAAAGACAAGCCGTGTGTGTGGGTGGGGTATGCAGCCCAGCCAGCGACCCCTGTCAGACGCCCTAGCTTTCTGTTCAGGATGTCTATGAGGATGTAGAAGAGACCCAGTGAACCAGGAGGAGAGGAGGGAGCAGGGGGAGGAGTGTGTGAGGGGGGAGTCAGATGTCTTCAGAGCGGGGAGGAGGAATGTCCATGAGTCTTTCTGGTTTTACTGCACATTCTCCATCATCTTGAGGAATTCTGGGAAAAATAAGAGTTACAGGACAGTGTTATTACTGCTCTTCATCATCACACATGCTAAAGTTGCACCACCATAATAAAAGACGACTGAATTGACCAGTTGAAGTTATTAAAACCTCATCACACTTATGCCTCACTATCATCATCATCATCATCATGCACATACCGTCAAAGTCCAGCATGCCGTCAGCGTTCTTGTCTCCATCCTTCATCAGCTCATCGATCTCATCCTCTGTGATGGCCTCGCCGGTGCTGCGGATGATGAGGGCGAACTCCTCTCTGTCGATGTAGCCGTCCGCGTTCCTGGATTTAACACACAGACCCATGCACGACATCAGAGAGCAACAGAGGCGGGTCCGTAGATAATCAGCAGAAGACAAGAGTGAACTACGCAGCAACAGTACGTGAACGTACTTGTCGAACACACGGAAGCACTCTGCCAACTCTTCCTCGCTCTTGCCGGCCTGGTCCTCCTTGAGCAGCCTCACCATCATGACCAAGAACTCCTCGAAGTCGATGGTACCGCTGCCTGAGGGTCAGCAAAAGGCCACATGACTGATTCAAGTTGAAGCGTTTCCATGTTGGAGATGACAGCGCGCCACTTTTACGCATGAACCACAATAGAATGACATTTTACTGATCTTCGTCATTTCGGACGGAACCAAGCTGAGGAAACTCTGGTTTCCAAGTGCAAGGTACTGTTACCGGTGCGTAAACACGCCATGCGTGCACAGTGCGCACAGGCGTAACGACACCACTATCAGATAAACAATCCGATCCCTCGCTCACCGTCCTCGTCGACCTCCTCAATGATCTCATCCAACTCCTCTCTTGTCGGGTTCTGGCCCAGCATCCTCATCACGGTACCCAACTCCTTGGTGCTGATGTCACCGCCACCGTCGGTGTCGAACATGTCGAATGCGGCTTTGAACTCTGGAGGAAAATAGGAGATGGTTCAATTTCAGAAAGGTCGTTTCTGCCTGGATAATTGATAATTGAAGTAAATCATCCCCAAGCACCGTGACTTTGTATGTGGCTTATTTGATGCACAGGATCTCATACTGTCCACTGACACTTAATGATAATGATGATAATAATAATAATAATAATAATAATAATAATAATAATAATAATAATAATAATAATAATAATAACAATAACAACAACAATAACAACAACAACAACAACACGTAAAAGTGTGTGTTTTATATTTAGAAGTAGGCTGACTGGACCAAGATGGTTGAGGTCAGAGTAATTTGTCTCCTTACTGGGGCAAAAGTAACGTGTTGTGGCGGTCTGAACTTATACTCACCAGCCAGCATTTCCTCGCTCAGGTAGGAGCGGGCCTCTTGTTGCGCGTCAGTCTGAAAGAAAACAGGGTCCACTGTGTCACTTCATCAGCCAGTACACGTCAAATTAGACCTCACTCATTGTTGCGGTGAAAAACATTTAGCATATAAAAAGGCTGTCCATTTCCAGGACATAGAGATCTCCTATGATTCATTTTAGAAATGTGTGAATCTTTAAATGAAAACCGTAAAACAAAAGAAACAAACAAAATGAAAAAAAAAAAAAAACACCCACTATGTATACATGTTAGAAACAGTATTGTGATTAAAGTTTGTGATAATAAGCATTTGTAAATAGGGTATGTAGATTAACTTCTGCTGCGCGACATGCTTCCTGGGCTATTTCAGGCTCAACACATTAGGTTGGCTGTATATGGCCTGCAGACATCCAATCCCTGGGAATTTGTCGCCCAAGCAGAATCCACAACCGACACCCTCCCTGATCCTAAGCACCCATTCTTAGCTTTCTCCATGGATTAGAAGCATTTTTAAGGCTAAACGGTTGAAGCGTATTTACAAGTAGGAACTTCTCTAAAGATTGTGATGCATCTAGAGAAAAAAAAAATGCAGCCAATTAGAGAAGTCAATATGTGAACATCTAAACCTTGCTAACAGCAGAAGAACATGCTCTTCAACCACCCACATTGGTTTTTACACAATCAAAAGCCCTGATCAATCAGTCAATCACTATTACATCGACCTTAATTGCTATGGGTTTATCAACTTTGGCAGCTTGGCCTTAGCTGCTGCAGATCATTTGCACCATTGGTCTTACCATGTTTGCTGATTAGCTTTTCCCCCCCAAATATCCAAGGATAAAAGAAAAGCCCAAAGGAGTGGTCAATCCGTGTGCACCCCGACAGAGAGACTAGACGTCAAGTGACGGTTCAGACACACTTTAAACGGGACAGCCAGGTCCCGCCCCTTGCATCTCACAGGCCTCCAGATTTAGTATCCTGAACTTTTAGGGTTCTGGGGCCACAGCAAGCCAATCACACTGGTTTCTTGAAGTTGCAGGGTTAAGAATGTAAAAGAAGTAAAGCAGGAGTTTTTTAGCACTGTCAGATTCTGGGTCAAGGTAGAAAAATCTGCAGTAAAGGCCTCAGATGCAAAGTAACTAAAGCCAGAGATCCTCAGGGGATGTTGCAGTTACGCAGAAGATGTTTCACTTTTTCGGTCATATGATTAGCGAAAACTGAGACCACTGAACGCTGATTTTAAGACAGTTTGCTGAAACATTTCTCAGCTATTTTGTAAAATAAACTAATGCAGCAGGTTAATCTAATCCACAGTATTTTTCAGATTGATGCAGTGACACTGTTGATTTCCATTTAGACCTGGCAAATATAAGTGGATGTGGACAGTGGATGAGGAGGACTGAATTGGGATTTTGTGATGATGGAGATTCAATCTGGGAGTGCAACTCAAAACCAAGGGAAAAATGCACAGGGTGGACCCCCAATCTCAACCCCCTCCAACCCTAAACCCAGGACCAGAACCATGGAGCCTCCACCCCTTTAGCTGTGCCCTGAATAGCAGGCAGATTTTAGGCCTGCACAGAAGGAACAGGGACTCGAGGCCAGCACTCTCACACTCCAATGTACATCAGCTGATCAACAAGACCCAACACTCCTTATATGGTTGGTAGTTCCTGGAGGGGAGGGCCCAAGGTGAGAGGTAGGATGGGGGTGATAGGGTGCTGAGAAGCAGCTGTGATGGAAGAGGAGGAGATGTTGATCTTAAGAGGTGGTGGGGGGCTTGCAGGCTATAAACTCGGAGGGAGACCTGTGGTCTCCAAAGGGAGAATTAACTCATCTGCTTTGTGACTGCTGAAGCCTTTAGTCCTAGCTGGAGTACTGATTTCTGTACCCGGAGACTGCTGTGTGAAGACCAGCATTTGAGAACTCTGACAGACTGGAAGACAACAATTTAAACCAGATAGCAGAAATTTACCACAGAAATGACAGTTTTTTATTGTTGAATGTGGCAGGGAGTGAGGCTGAGTCGGTGTCAGGCGAGATTTATGCAAATGCATTGAAGCTAGATTGAAGTTTGGACTGCATCACAGAGATCAGACTAGTTGTACTTCAACGTGTGTGCATGTGTGTATAAAGGGATAGCGTTGCTGTTGATGTAGAAAGTTCATGAGTTTGTGGTGGTTGTGTGTCTCCGAGAATCGTAAGGAAAGGCAAGCAGTGGTTGTGTAGAAGTCCCAGGAAGGCTACAGAAAATTTCATGAAACAGACAAGAGTAAGGAAAGATAAGTCATGTGAAGCATGCATGGTAGAATAACTTAAAAAAGATGAACAGTAAGCGGAAAGAGAGAGTGAATTTATTTAGAAAGCACAGGACAGGGTGGAGGAGATATTCAGCTTTGAGCTCGAGGAGGAGGAGTAGAAGGGTGGGGGCCGAGGCTAGGTGGTGTTGCATTTCTGAAAAAACAGCTGCCAAATGGACAGCTGAGAGGCGTTCCACGCAAGGAGGAGGCCAGGAGAAAGTGTCTTCGTCTTAAAAGGTTTGAGCGGATATTTATAGATATCCTCAGCAAGCTTCAGGGTTTCATATGAGAAGGGGATGGGGGTAGGGGTGATGACTTGTGTGGGTTTCTACAGCAATTTGAGTTTTTTCCGGGCAGATTTCCATCAGACAGTGGGCTTCTCTCTGAGAAAGGGTCACCAAGGAATGTAGAGCTGGTCTCATTATTGGACATTCTCCATCATTTTCAGAAACTCTGGCGAGAGAAAGAAAATGTAACAGTCAAAGACCCAACCCACCACCCAGCTGTCAGAGCAATCATTAAATCAATCAGCTTCAAGCACAGACAAAGCCTGTACATGGGGCTACTGGATCCAGGTCACATGCGAAAGTAATGTGTGATCAAAGAAATATAAATTCAAAGAGGTCCAGTTACTAAAATTTTGTTCCAGCAAAGGTCCAAATCTAATGTCACTCGAAAAAAAAAAATCAAAAAACAAAAAAACAACATACGTACATTTCTATGCTTTTCATTGTCAGATTTCAAGTCTTTTCAAAGTTTATATATAATACATAATAAAATGCTAATATTTCTGTGTCAGCTCTCTCTTATATACCATATATGAACATGATATAATCTGGTGCTGGTTTTGAAGTTAATAAACCAAACCTTCTTCACGTTGGCAACACAAGAAGACGAGACAGTACAAACACTAAAATCACTATCTGGTTTGGATTTGATGTGTAATCCTCCAATCTGAGCCTAATTATTGTTAGAGGAATGTTACATAATCTTGGTTAATCAATCAAAAATTGTTTTATTACCAGGGACTTTAGTGAAGCAAAAGTTCAGAATCCTGGGAAATATGTTGACTTACTTTCTAAGAATTACATTGTGTTGTGCCTAATAAAAGTATTCACCCCATTTCAACGTTTTCTTCTATTGAATTATACTGCAGAAAAATAATGGATGGATAGAATGAATTAATTTTGATTGGAATCAAGAGTCGACAATACCCGTTGCTTTGTGAACTGCTGTTTTGAAACCTGGCTTAATTTGGCTTTTGGACCTTTTGTGTTTTTGAAATGAGAAGACATATGTAGGCCAGTAATTTGATTAAGTTCATTAAGGTCTGCGGCAGCATGGTGCCATAGTGGTTAGCTGCTCCCTCAAAAGAAGAAGGCTGCGTGTTACCCAGGACATCATCTTTAGGTTAACTGGTGACTCTAAATGGTGTGATGGTGTGAGTGTGAGTGGTTGTGTTTGCCTCTGTCTGTCTCTGTGCGTTGGCCCTGTGATGGACTGGTGACCTTTGCCCAGAGTGAGCTGGGATTGGCTCCAGCACCCCAGGTCACCCAGAAAAGGATAAGACGAATGAATGAATGATTAAGGTCCACTGGAGTGCAATCCTACTGTCACATGATCTGTCACATGATGTCACTATACACCTTTTCTGAAAAGAAAGACCATTCTGAGCAGTTCAGAGCCAAAGTTTTGGACTGAGTTGCAAGTTTTGAATAAAAATCAATTATGAATCAGTTATTACACAATAGATAGCATATGGAACCAAACTAGGACTGGCCTCCCATCAAGAAGGTAGTATTAGATTTCACTTATAACGGTTCAATTTTTGTATTTCTGTCAGAGGTCTGAGGCTGGTATGGAGGTTCACCCACCTCCAGCACAATGAACCTGAACGTACTGGTAAAGGAACATTGCAGGGTTTTAACGGAGACATGCATTTCTTAATTAGCAAAACAACTTAGAAACAGTTACACAACTGAAACATCCTGGAGCATAAAAACACTGGCTGTCTACCCAAGTGGTTGAATTTCTGTTTTCATGTCCAGGGAGACACGAAGAGGTCAACCCAGGAGGTCATGCCTATCCGGATAGAATTACCTTGGCTAGCTGCTTCCACCTTCCTGTTGAGCTAAGTTCAACATAAAGCTCCGTTAAGAAGTTTCATGCTCTCAGTCTCTAGTTTGAAATATTCTTTAATACTACATGATGTTCGTTTTTTAAATTACGGTTCATATTGAGGAAAGGGCGTGGTTACTTTGTGATCAACAGACTGTACCACCCAATTAGGATAGAGCACAGATCAGCTCCAGCCCTTTCGCCTCCCCAACTTCTCCTCCAAATATGGTTTCTTCTGACATCATTTGGCCTTCAGAATAAATCTTACTGATAAATGTAATTTATAAGTGCACTACTGACACTGTTTCTCACATAGAACAGTCCCAAGAAACTACTTTTAAATTCTGCCTCAATCAATGTAAGAGACTGTTGAAAACATAGTCCCATCATTTTTTCTAACTCAGTATACCAATCTTACCATCAAAGTCAATCTTTCCATCTTTGTTTGTGTCTGATTCCCCAAACATTTCATCGATATCCTCCTCTGTGACTGGCTCCCCAGTGAGATGAAGGATTTCTCCAAATTCCTCACGGTCAACAAATCCGTCTCCATTCCTGTGAAACAAATTCCCAGTGAAAAATGATGCAACTACAGTAGACAAACTGTACTGTGGAGTGCTGATTTTCTTTAAAGGTCAAGTCAGTTTCAGTAACTCCAATGTGTTTTATTTTGAGACATTGATTTGAAATTATGGTTCATTCTGTTAATAATTAGTTATCCTTAAATATTATAAATTAATAATTAAGTAATAATTAATAAATAATAGAAATTATTACAAAGAAATATTTGCAGTCATTTTGCCTTAATTTAATAGCTGACAATATGTTAAAAGACAGGAGACAGGCCATACAGAATTTCAGATACAGAAATATACATATAGAAATCGCTTTGGTTTCCTAAAGAGACACTGGTTAGGTCCTGCTCGCTCTCTGTATTTGTAATGAAGATCCAGCAGTGGTGAGAATGATTCATGTATACAAACCCTTAGTATCATCTCATTGATACTTATTTATTTTAGTTTTACATGCTAATGAAAGAAGTTAGATAGTAAATTAGTCAATGTGCTGTCTGTACTGGCTGTGGATTTGGTGCAAAATAAAGTTCAAGTCATTAATGTCTCAATACATATCAAATACAGTAACACATCCAAGAATGTTTGGCTTTAACGTTATGTGGTGTCATACTTGTCAAAAATCCGGAAGCATTCTGAGAGCTCCTCTTCACTCTTTCCAGCCTGGTCCTCCTTTAGCTGTTGCACCATCATGACCAAGAACTCCTCAAAGTCGATGGTGCCGCTACCTGATGAGGGGAAGGTGAACATGGGAGGAAACGGGGTGGGAAAATTAGCCAAACAAACAACAAAATAAACAAACATTACAACAATAGAATGATTAATTTGTTAGCATGTTGTTATGTTGTATTTCATGAAACTAAAATATTAAACTAAATTGAACTAATTGTGACATTTACAAAGGTTTGGACACTCCAACTGGGTCCATACTTACATCAAAAAATTAAAAATCTTTGAGGGCCAAAGTAACTTTATTTTGTCACAGCGCTTATTTAAATTGTCTCAGATTTATCCAAATATTACTTTGTAAACTTACAAATGAGGAAATGATGGCCTGAACAAGTTTAGGTCAGGAGTAGACAGGACACAGGACTCAGGGCCCTGAAATGTAGCAATATATGTTGCACTATTTAATATTCATGTATCTGCAATACAATACATTAATATTCGGGATTAACATCTTTCTGACTTGTCTGTTTCTAACAATGTCATATTAATATCAGGTTTTTGGATTCTGTCCAAATGTGTTTGGAGACTGGCCAATCCCAGCCGCCCCAGTCAAGAACAGCTGATTCAAAACCCCTGACTGTGTGTGACAGCTCGCCCCTTTGTTTTGTAAAAGCTAAGATAGCAGCCCTTGTTATAGCTTATGTGTTTGAATTGTGAAAACTTGATATTCTGTGAAAGCTTGGAAGTGGAGGCCAGATTTACTTTGATTGTCTGCCTTGTAGCCATTGGGCTTATTGTCTACTTTAGTTTCAGGGGTGCTGTTTGTGTTGTAGTTTTGGTTTAGTTAGCTTCAGCCAGCCTTTGTTGTCCTTTTAGTTTGCACTAGCCCTAATGGTACTGTTTAGCTCTTAGAGAGTTCTCTTTTGGTTATATTCTGTTTTGATCTAAAGCAGCACCCACCGGCCCCGTTCCTTGGTTTATCTTTGGTTTGCCTGTTAACCACTTTCTCTAATTTGAGTTACAATAAACAACATTATACCCATTAACACCTGGGTTCTTTGTGCTAAATCCCTTTCCCCTGAGAGCCGGGTTGTAACAATCAGCAAAAGATCATGTGAATGTTTTGTGATACTAAGGCCAAGTCCCAATACAGCCTACTTTTTAGCCCTAAACCTAAACCCTAAACCTCCAGACAGGTCCCTTTATACCTCTGCAGAAGGAGAGCATTGCCATAAACTAAAACCATTACTTACTGTAGCCCTGTGATGGAATGGCAACCTGTCCAGGATGTACCCTGCCCTTGTCCAATGTGAAGGAATGACTGAATGAAATACTTATTGTGGAAAGCCCGGTGGGGATCATCACATTGGGCATTAGCAATATTTGTTTCTTCTCTTAATTAAAAGGACAGTTTCAGCATCATCAATTGTCTACACATGGCTGTCACCATTAGATTGTCTCACCTTGAGTTAAGACTTTAGTGGCACCACAGCATGTGTTCCCATTTTTATTAAATATCATTTATCAATACAGTGACTTTTCTTCTGCAACATTTAACTAAAAAACAAATCCTTTCTGGAAAACAACTGGATGGGAGTCCAGCACATTTATTTTTACATAAATAAATATATTGTTATTGTCATGAACAATCCCACATAGTGTGGGGAATAGCAGCATAGCATATGTTATGCTCTGCGTCAAGATGTTTTGAGTCTAAAAATAACCCTGAACATGAACCTGTGTTAGAAACCTGGGGTGTTAAAAATGAAAGACAAAGCTTTAAACAATCGGGTAATTTTAGGATCCTAGAATTTGTGTGAGTGTCACATATAGAGTATCATGTCCCACCCTGCATTTTAGGTTTTGTTTTCTTATCATTTCCTGTTTTTTTTTTTTTTTTTTTTTTTTGTCTGTATGCTGTTTACGTTTCCTTCTCATTTCAGCTTTATTCTTCTTGCCAATTTGACCTCTGATATTTGTGCATGAGTAATGAGTCCTGCTCCAGTGGTTGTGTTAAAAAGAAAAAAAGTACCCCCAGTCTAATAAAAGTTTAATTGGCCTTGATTGTAAATACTTGAATAGCTGATTCTTTTCATCAGTCAGGACTGCAGACACCTGTCAAGCATCTTCAAGTATCTACAACCAAGTCCACTTGACCTGGATGACAGAAAATCTTCAGACACCCTGACTTTAGGGAAGTCCAACACTCAATGTCCATGTTGAGTTGAACCAAGTCTTGAAACTCTTTGCATTTAGGTACACAGTGATCTCACCATCCTCATCCACCTCCTCAATGATGGCATCCAGCTCCTCCCTTGACGGGTTCTGGCCAAGCATCCTCATCACGGTACCCAACTCCTTGGTGCTGATGTCACCACCGCCATCAGTGTCGAACATGTCGAAGGCAGCTTTGAACTCTGGATGAGATGAGGAAACAGTTCAAATTGAGAATGCTGACAAAAGTGCTGAATTGCGATTCATGTGTGGGTGATACGTAATCAAACACGCTGGGGCACTGAGATGACATAAAACCATTGACAGGGAGTGACTGACCTGCAATCATCTCCTCAGTCAGGAAGGAGCGAGCATCGCTCTGGGCGTCGGTGGGCTTTAGAGAGGTAAATTAAAAAAGGAAGAAGGGGCAGAGTTGAGAGGAGAGTTGAACAAAAGAGAAAGAGAATTTACGTTTCCTTTAAGTTGTATACACCTGCAGCTACTTCAACACGTCCCTGACCTAATGAGTCTAAAACGAGTCATGCACGACACCAACACCTTCATCAGCTCTTTACAAAGTAAAGTAACTCAAACACTAGTTTGCTGCAGCTGATATTGCAGATATGCTCCTCGTAGTTCAGCTGCATTTTTCAGCGAGCCATGGAAAATCAAAGGAGAAACCTAAAGCTGGAGATAGAACCACTACAGACCAAGTGACAGCCAAAGACTGGAAATAGCGCTAGGTCAGGTAAGAAGTCATGTTTAATCCCCCTCCAGCTGTCCGTTCTCGTTGGTGATGGCTCTTAAAGGGGAACATCACTCAATATGAAACTGACTATTCACAAATGTAGGAGTGGAGTATTTCTGAAGGTCTATACTATGTACCACTATAAAGTGGTTTTTGATCTGTATTGTTCCAGCCTGAGCTCTCAAAACTTAAAATTTCAACTTTAAAATTGTAAAGTTGTTCATATGTCAAATGGAAATCTTTCTCGACAGCACTGACTTCCTTTTTCTTGTTGTTTCAATGCACATATGTTTAGTTAAGACGAAAAGCTCCTTCTATTCAGTTCTTATCTATGTGTTATACAGACCCTTCATTTTGTGTAATGGAGAGCAATGAATAATGTTCTGTCCTCCTGTTTCTTTGAAAGATTGTCATCAATGTCACACTTGGAGGGCCAAATAAACGCACTGGTTAGTTTGACTTAAAGCTAATTTTAAGGGGAGACTTGAGGGAGGATTTGACAGGAATTTTCTCAAGGTGAATGCACTAAGTTAGGACCTGTGAGAAAAGTCAGCATGTCTTCTCACTTTACTCAGCGGTGAGCTTTCTAACTTTAGTATCGTCGCCCTTCAATCTCGATATTAATCAGACTGAGCTGAGATACAAAGTAATGGAACACAGAAGCGGAGAAAAATCACTTCAGTCCGAACAACATGGATTCCTATTGAAGTTCTGCAGAAGTTTCCAAACAGTGAGGAAAATTAATTTTCTGTCCGCAGTATGTAGCCATGAAAAACACAGGTAGCCATCGTGTGAGCCCTTAATACATAAATCCCCAGACTTTCAGGATTTCCAAGAGCATTTAAATCCAGCCTTCATGCAGATGACTTGGTGGATGACTGCAGGGAAGCAGATCACATAATCGTGTCCATCTTCAGTGACCTGGTTTTTAATCCTCATCAGTGGGAAAAAGGGAACTCCTCAATCATTACAATTAGATATCCTTCTCCCAGTTGTTTCCCCTTTTAACTTCCCTCTCAACTGTTGGTTTCTTACCATGGTGGCCGGCTGAGCTGAACAACAGACACCAGGAGAAACAACAGACGTCTGGGTAACACAGTCTCCTCTCTACACGAGTTTAGGTAGCACTGTGACTTTACTTTCTCCATAAGTACCCTCTTATCCTGCCACGCTTTTACTGAAAATGATCAGGATTGGGCAAGAGCCTCCCTCCTCAGAGGAAACCAGCCAATCAAATCCAGCTTTAATTTGTGCCCTCTTCCAAACTCCTGATGGACATCCCCTTGTGTGGCATACTCTCCAATCCCCCATATTTAGATAACAGATAAGCTCAGTGACATTTATTTAAAAAAAAAGAAAACACATCGGAGGCATCTGGCAGCTGGGGGTTATTTTGGCACAGGATCAACTGGGCATCTCGGTGCAGATGGATGCTTGATTTCACATACTGTGGAAGAACCCCAGTGCATGCACACTTACACACATCACAAACGTGCACACTCAGATTAACACCTCACTGCATGCCCAGATACTTTGCCCCTTCCACAGTGTCTGTGAACCCATCCATCTGCCCGTCTCCCTGTCCTCGCTGCTGCTCACTTGTCCTTGCACTTATGACATCTGTAACTTAAGAGGCGTGCAAGTGGACCTGTGAGCTCACACAGCTATACCTCATCTTTAACAGTTTTAGCTGTTGCTTTGTCAGTCAAACAACAAGTAAACAAACAAAGACATCTCCCGTAGCCACAAATAGGCAGAGACAGGAGCACTGGGTAGAAGAGATCCCAAAAGTAAAAAAAAAACAAAAACAAAACTGAAAATCCAAAGAAGCAAAACTGGTCAGTTAACACTAGGAATTCACACTAGGACAGACACTGAAAGAAAACTGACCAGACAATGTGGCACAGAAGGGAAGGAAGGGATATGCACTGGTGTTAACAAGACACAGGTGTATCGCATTGGGATATGGAAGGCAACCAAGAGGAGGGAAAAAAGCTAGACAAGGCAAGGGAAACAGGAAGTAGACCAGACACAAAGCCATCAGCCCCTGATTAAAAAACAAGGTGAAAATGTACAGTGTGTTTTCAAAAAGCTGCTCTGCACTCCACTTTTCTGTGCTAACAAAGTAAACACAAAGGTTTCAGTTTCTCTTGGTCCCCAGGTCCAGCAGGGCCTGCTACTTTTGGTATAATGACACCAGAGTCTGGAGCATTGATCGGCAACCTTAAACACTCAAAGAGCCATTTGAGCCCGTTTTCCACAGACAAGAGATCACTGGGAGCCACAAAACTATATTGACATCTAAAATGAATCACTGCATATCGTTGTTTTTTTTTTTTTTTTTACCTTTATGCTTTCGTTTTTTGCATTTATAGAGTCAAATAAATGCAACAAAGAAAATAAAATGTTATTTTTGCTTGCAACATTTTGAACTCCAAAAAAAAATCCACTGGGTTGAAGGTTACTTGCAAATAAAATACTCAATGTCTATTTGAGTCCACCTCGCATTGATGAAATGAAAAGCCGAACTTAGATTATCCACCTGCAGCAAACCAAACTGTTTTCTGCTTCTCTGAGCTCTCATCCTTTTATCATCATCATCATCATTGGGTGTACTGGAGCGAGCAGTCAGCTGTAAACCTTAATAAAAAAAAAGGACTATTTCACTTGATATAAAATATATATTTGCAAAATAATGGCCAATTCAAATCCTTATTTTACTTGGTTAATGTGATTTTTGCTCCTGAACCTCAGCGAACAGCATCTGCACCTCAGGGCTGTATGATGTCATCATTATCACGACCTTTGACTTTTTGTTGTTTGCCAGTTTCTCACCACATATTAAGCAATGCTTAATGATGCTAGCCCTAGTTGTGTTGAAAAGTTTTTGTTTTATGTTTTTTACTCGTCTTGCATTGCATTGCATCAAGAGTCAATAGTTTGTAGGTTAAACATAGTATATTCATATAATTCAAAAGAGCACCCCCAGCAAATGATACAATCCTCCTCTTGCACGCTCTCCCAGAATCTGCACTGCCCTGAACCTCTGAAGCCAGGAGTTTGTGACGCATATTTTGAGCGACAAAAAAATTAAACACGTTT
Source organism: Echeneis naucrates (assembly GCF_900963305.1). Taxonomy (NCBI): domain Eukaryota; kingdom Metazoa; phylum Chordata; class Actinopteri; order Carangiformes; family Echeneidae; genus Echeneis; species Echeneis naucrates. Next base: position 24,240,754 of record NC_042517.1, read on the forward strand.
TATTTTCATAACACAAGATCACCATACTCTTCAAATTTAGAATTATATTTTAAAAAACTAACATACTAAAATAAAATAAATACAAATTAAATATAAATAATTTATTTTCCATTTTGACAGGGAGCCACAGCAGAGGGATGAAAGATGGGGGATGAAAGCCAAACCCTGGTCCAGAGCCACAGATTAGGTAGGTAGGTAGGTAAAGATTCTATGAAACTGTATTTGCCTGAATTTTTTCATGCTCACAACACAAAGGGGAGCTTTGTGAAATGAACTCTACTTGGCTCATTGGAAGTTTGTCACCAAAAGACCTGAGACTTGATTCAGACTTGTCATACTGTCCCTTATTCTCATGAGCAGCTGGATAGATAAGTGAGTGATGGAAATATAGAAGATGTCTTATATGCCTCAGATGGAGCAACACGGTGTCTAAATGCAGACAGTAGGCTGTAAATTACAAGCCTAAGAGATTTGATTTGGCTTGTGACCAAAAACTTAAGAGACGGAAATGCTTTGTGATCACAGACTGGACTTGGACTCAAAGACCAGCAACCTGAGTTATGTTTGTGACCAAAGACTTAGACTTGAACTGAACTAGCGAACACGTGGTTCACAATGATGGCGCTGTCATGCTGGTACTCAAAATACATTGCCTGGCATGCTCTCTCTGTTTTGAGTTCTTCTTGCTAATTACGACTACATGCAAAGTACTTTATCATGAAAGAAATTTGGTGAAATTTTGATCTGTTGATGGCACAATTCAACATGATGTCAGCACGAGCGTCTGGAATTTCATATTCAACCATTATTCTCAGTCAAAGAAGTGGTCTGAATGACATAGTCATTCCTTCAGCTCCAAGGCACAAATGACAAAATCAACATGAAGAAGGAATACTGAGTTGTATTTGTGCAATCTGGCAAAAGCAATTTAGTATCAAAGGAAAGACACACGGGATTCGTTTTCCGCCTCCGATAGAGTCAGCTGATTGAAACATGAGTTAATCTTGGAGTCTCTGCTCATCTTGGTACCCACTCTGGAATTTTAAGCAGTAAGGCTCCAGCCTGTCAATTCTCTCACTGGAAATCTATTTCTGCTCTGTCTCATTGGCAAGGAAACAAGAGCAGCTGTGGTTGCTAATAACTTATTATGCCTCTTATCTTGAGTTCAAAATACACACAATCTGCAAAAGGTGGAAAAAAATGCTTTGGTGCCCTTTTTAAACCTGCTGGGTTGAACACTTCTATGAAAGTGAGGCAACTATAGACAATTTACTGTTTAGACTGGATGAGAAGAAGCTATGAGTTATACAGTCAATGAGTCTGGGGTGACTGCATCATAAGTGAAAGCTTCATGAGCTCTTATAGGTGTAGTAAATAATATTTGGTATCTGGTTCCCTATCAGTGGGTGTGGTCTCTTTGCAGCACGTTAACATTTAGTCTTGAAGTTGATGTTGAATCAGGAAAAACGATCAAGTGTGAGGATGTGAATGACTTTGACATGGCCCAAATTGTGATGTGCAGATGACTAAATCAGAGCATCTCCAACACTGCAGCAATATTCATGTTCATGCTAGTGTTGAAACTGATTCTGATAGAAAGCTGTCAGAACATCCATGCGGACACGTGAGAATCAGGGTAATGCTTGGAGAATGTCCTGCTGGGAAACCTAGGACCCTTCATCCGTGTAGATATCACTTTGACAGCCTAAACCTGGTCCTAAGTGAGTCCAGCCACTCATGAAAACAGTATTTACTAAAGGTAGTAACCTCTTTCAGCAGGGGAAAAGCTCCCTGCCACACTGTAACAATGCTTTAGGGATGGATTAAGAAACAACAACGATCTATCTATATCTCAATCCAATCTGGGATCCGTGGGATTTGCTGGAAAACAAGTCTAATCCATGCAGGCTCCAACTGACAATACCCAGGACATAAAGGATCTGCTCCTAACATCTTGGTCAAGATACCACAGCTCAGCTTGAGTCTAGTAGAGTCTTTGGTTTTGGAGACTAAAGACAAAAAAGGAAGAAGAAGAAACTCGAGAGACAAACATCAGTTCGACACAAAATGTACAATATGCTTGCGTGGTGTCAAACTAGGAAACAGTTAAGTAAGTATTACATATATCATTTATCATATTATTGAATGATAATTAATAAATGGAAATGCTGTTTCCAAAGAAACACTGTGATAAGATGAAGTTACATGAAGTAGTTTGGAGCAGCAAGGTGGAATTGTGGTCAGCGCTATTACTAAGCAAGAACTTTGGGTTTGATTCCGAGGCTCAGGGCCTTTTTGTGTAGAGTTTAAATGTTCTTCCCGTGCTTGTGTGGGTGTCCTCCTGGCACCTCCCACCGTCCAAAGACATCATGTTTGGGTTAACTGGTGACTCTAAATTGTCTGTAGGTCTGAGTGAGAGTGGTTGTTGGTCTCTGTCTGTCTCTGTGTGTTGGCCCTGTGATGGACTGGTGACCTGTCCAGGGTGGACAGCATGAGCTATGATTGGTCCCAGCATCCCTTGCGACCCGGAAACGGATAAGTAGATGAATGAATGAATGGACAGTTTGAGATGAAAAAGACTGTATAATAATAAAATACTCAATTTTTTACAGATTACTTTGTCGTCACTTGAGGTGAAATTGAAAACAAGCTGACAGAAACATAACCAGTTTTGATGGCTGTTAACAAATAGTTGACGTTCTGAACTTCCGATCACATCACAACTTATCGGTTATTTAACTCTTCTCTTAGCTTAATTTTCCCTTACCACCACCTTCAGAGAAGAATGGTCTCAGCATGGAATTACTTCATTAAAATGTTTTGCTTCGCAGTAGCCTTTTGACATTACCTGCAGCTGCTGATTCAGTGGAACAATACTGTATCTGTCAGGTTACAGGTTACATTTGACTGAATTTTCAATGACAATCGAATTTTCATCCTTATTAATAATCGTTAAAAAAAAGAAGGCTGTTCTCCAAATTGCAGTTTGAGCACAGGTTTTGAGATTAATACACAACCTTTCACCTTTTATCTGCATCCAGTCATTAGGCCAGCTGCTCAGAGTCTCACTTGGACATTTGAAGCTTCTATAAAAGATTTGTCAAACTTGAACTGTCTTGGCAGCTCTGAGACACATATCAAGTACATAACAGCCACGTCCCTGGTTTGAGTCCAGCTGGAGATCACTACTGCATACCACATGTCCCTATGTCCTCTATCTCTGTCCCTCTCTATCCTCAAGTTTCTTGCTTATCTATTGAGGACTGTTTAATGAGGATGAAATGTTGATATTATTATCAAGTACACAGTGAAACGATGTGGCCTTTGCTTCCACTCATGCAAACTGCAGTCAAAACTTCACTTATTGTCTACAAGACACTACGTGTAGGTCTAGGTCCTGAATACATTTGTGAAATGTCCAAAATATCTTACCCCAGTAGGTCTCTGAGATCTGCAGGGTCCGGTCAGAGTTAAATTCAAACAGGGTGAAATGTGCTGCTCACTGTTGGAATCAACTCTGAATGGATAAATGGATCAATTCAGACCGAACCAATATCAGTTTTAAAAACTAAAAGCTGTTCTGTTCAGCAGAGCTTTCATTTTAATCTTCTTCAACTACTAAGGCTCCTTTTTATGCTCTTTTATTTGTATTAAACACAATCTGTGGCCGGCAGGGTGGTTTAGGGCAATTGTCCCCCAGTAAGAAGGTTGCAGGTTCGATTCCCAGGCCTGGGGCCTTTCTGCAGAGTTTGTATGTTCTCCCTGTGCCTGCCTGGGTTCCAAAAACATGCATGTTTGGGTTCACTGGTGACTCTGAAGTGTCCGTAGGTCTGAGTGTGAGTGTTTGTTGGTTTCTGTTTGTCTCTGTGTGCTGGCCCTGTGATGGACTGTTGACCTGTCCAGGGTATACCCCGCCCTCGCCCAGTGAGAGCTGTGATTGGCTCCAGCACCTCTGCAACCTGGAAAAGGATAAGCGGTTGAAGATGAATGAACAATAAGTGACCTCTGGGTATGATAAATACATTTTCTTTACATTCAAAATTGCAACCATTGTATCTCAAGCTACTTTTAAATGTGATATTCAATATATCTGTTGATATGAACTTATCCTCACGTGCTACATTTCTGCAGAAAAAGTGATTGTTGTAGAAATCTGTAGAAATCTGAGAGGGAGTGTTTTAACTTAGGGAAACATGAAAGCTAACCTGGAAAGCTATGGTCATGAAAATCTTGAAACTGAGTCACCAAAACACTATCATAAACTCCTGGAGGATTAATGGACATGCCAGATACAAACAAAAGTTCTGTTTGGAGGAGGTTTAGTGAATCACATGTCAAGATAAGATCATTATCTTTATGTCCGGTAAAGCTGAGCTGAATTTGTCCATATTTTCAGTTTGTTTCTTGGTGTATCACATGCATTATTGCTTATTTAATGATGTCAGTCTCCCACATTCATTAGCAACAGGACCCAGCAACTTTCATCGAAGCAGGTGTGTTGTCTCCACATTGTTAAACTATTTGTGATCATGAAGCAACATATTAGTGTTTTAATTCTACAATTAAACATTTTTAAAAGGAAGAAGGAAAAATGTATATATTTAAATCAAGGAGTACTTATGGACATCTGACTGATCTACAAGCAACGTCATCAGAATGTCATTGTGAATTTCTGTTTACTCTACGTTAAACAATAAAATGCGTTTTTATGAATGTGTGTATTTGTGTAGAGATGTATACCTTTGAGTGCATTGTATGGGTTAGTGGATGGTTACCTTATCCACCTACACCTACACAGGTTAGATTTTCCTGTTTCAGACAGCAGGAGCTGTGAATACATCTATTGTGTGTTGTTTCTTGCTTTTTGTTTTGTTTTCATGGTGAAGCTCATTGCTATGAAAAACAATGGAATCTCACCATATCTGTGCTTTTAGCATGAGTTTGCTGGTTTTCTCTTTAAGGGAACTTGTTTATAATTGTTGAATGTTTCCCTTACCTTCACAGTGATGTAGAAAACATGAATATTGCATAAATAAAGCCCTGGAGTGTGGGTGTTACTCTAACATCTGTAAAATAAGAACCCCTGCTTTTGTAAAATATGTCCTTCTACCCACCACACTGACATTTGACATGTCATTAACCTTGGTGATCTTTGGGTGTGAAGTCCTGATCATCAGAGTTTGGTCTAGACCTGCTCTATATGTAAAGTGCCTTGATGTAACTTTGTTATGATTTGGTGCTATACAAAAAAGTCTGATTGATTTGATTAAATATTTGGTTTATAATAAAATATCCACAAATTGAATACGTACACCTTAAAGATATTACTAATTTTAAATGTTAGTGTGCTAAAATTAAGATGTGCAACATTATATCCACTCATTGGGATCAACATACCCTTGCCAGTGGGACTAAAGCACTGCTGTAACAAACTGTACTTGTAATTAAAAACACTGATCACATTATAAGCACCTATTTTGTCTCTTTCCATTTATGAGTTGTGTTTTTCAAGACACTAAACAGATTATTGTGAATCTCTATAATCAGTCTGTGGATGAAGCCGATAAATGGCTGACCTGATCCATTGCTCTGCTCTTGCTGCTTTATCCTTGCCCCTCTAGACAACTCTGGTCCTCCTCACCCTCCTCATCTCCTCTTTCCTTCTTAACCTACTCTCACCCCTCCTTGTTATCGCCAATGCCTTCTCTTGATGGCCACAGGGCTTCCGTGCCGTTGGGTTTAGGTCACCGCCTTCATGCAGTGCCTGTTAGCTGTCTGACTGACAGCACCAGCTGATGCTCGGCCCGCCTCAGGACTTTGTTGTCCTGCTGCCTCTACTCTTGTTGGCTGAAACAAGTAGGAGTTTTGGTTAGAAGAACAAGAGAGCAGGCGGAGTGTTTGCCCATTGCTTGTTTTTCTGGAAGTAACATATTATTCTCTTTCATTCTTTTTTCTCCTTCCCTTTCCATCTCCTTCTCCTCTACCTCCTTCTATTCCTGGACATTCCCATGAGGAGCAGCTGAAGCTTGTGGACAAACACACCCTATATAAGGCTGGAGTTGTGCCATTGCCCCTCCCCTGACTGGCCCTGCCACCCACCATCCTGAACCCTCTCTGTTTCATCTTATGCTCTGCTCTTCTACAGTTCCTTTCCTTATTTTGTCAAATGAAGCAAATTCCGTTTCAACATGGTTTGCAGCTTATAGTGGTCTTGAAAATGTGTTATTGGTTGCAAATATTGCATGACAATCGCTCTAATGGAGAGGGAAAGGCTCAGATTGATGAATGAAGTTAAGTGTATATTTTATGTCACATTTGTGCATATTTCACTTTTTCTTTTTATATTGATAGGAAGTGTGACTGAAGACCTTGATTAGAAATGTATTGTATCACAGACCATTAAAGTTTTGATTATGATTTCCATAAAACCCTGCCTTCTTTGTTTAGTACCACCAAGGGACTCACATACTGTATGCAATTTTGAGGGACATGTTGCAACAACTGCTATTAAAGTGCCCTCAGCTTCTCCCCTCTCTCCACCGTCATCAGCCGAGATCATCAGCCTTATTACTGAATTGCAATGCATTGGCTATATGAAACTTTGCAGTAGAAATGGACAAAAAAAAAAATTACAACCTGGTAATAAAAATGGCTTTGGGTTAGGGTTTGATAGCTGCTATCCATTTTAATAACAAAAACAAAGGGGTGAATTTCTGTATATTTGTGTTTAAATTCAGTAATTCATTTAATCAAATTTTTCTGAAAAAAGAAATAGCTTTTTAGCTTGTAACAACTTCAGACTGTTTCAGAAAAATCAATGAAGCTCATTGGAGGCTTGCATGTATATTATTAGTATAGCTATTGGAACAGAAAATTTAACACCATCTGTGCTTCTTCAGGTATTTTCTTTTATGTTGAGCCCAGAGTTTCTCGACAATCATCGCCCTCTTCAGGCATTTCACCTAAGACCGAGACATTAGCTGCAATGGTAGATACACGATCATTGCTTATCTCACATCATTCAGGTTTAACTTCACAACTTGTGTGTCAAAAACAGATGGACTGGAGCTGAAGTTATATTGTCCCCCCGATCTCCTGGTCTTGCTAAAATTTATTTAAAAAGGATATTTAAAAATGTAACTATTAGGGGATGTAGCTCAGTGTGAGGCCCCAGGTTCAAACTGCACTCAAACGCAAACCAGTGGTAGGCTTGTGCCAGTCCCAAGCCTGGATAAATGGGGATGGTTGCAACAGGAAGGGCATCGAGCATAAAACTGTGGACAAATCAAAAATGCAAGTCGCAGGGCTGACTTGCTTTGGCGACCTCAAATCAGGAAAAGCTGAGGAAGGGGGAAAAAATAGCAAGTAAAACATTTAGGTTTGGGATGAGAGACTGCCCATAAAATTATTAAAGTGTTTCGAAAGTGAAGCCAAAACTGAAGAGCTTCAAACCTGAACTCTATCTGATCACCATCAGGGAGTGACTCATTTCATTTATTGTATTGAAGTCCATGTGGAAATATCCCTACTTCTCCCTTAATTTAATAAGAAACAGTTTTCGACGGAGTTTATTGTTTCAAATCTAAAATTCAATTTGTAATTTTTTTTTAAGAATAATGTGTATGCAGAAATCATATATATATATATCATTTAAAATCCTTTTCTCTTTGGTTATTTTTTTTAATAGAAGGAAGGTAATTCTGGTATGTATGAATCTCTGCTGCTTTATGAACATGTTGTATAGATATAACACATTGGTTTATTAAATTTCTTTAATAATTCATTAATCCCAGCACCATTGAGCATAATACAGTACCATCATATGGATGAAGTGGGGACCTCTGGAGTGTAGTTCTAGTTCTTCGGCACTAGGAGACAGTCTGCCCTTTTTAGTCAGTCATTCTTAAGAAAACAAAAATTTTCCTGGGGAGTGGAAGTCACTTTATATTTAAATCAGTTTTGGTTTATGGCCTCAGGCAAATGAATTAAAATGTAAAAGGCAGCAGCTATGTAAGTCTTTAATCGTACTGTACAGGGGCAATGCTCACAGTAAGGTTTTACAAACTCCAACTCCACTTCATAACGTTAACAGAACCACCTGGGAGATGAATTTGATGTACTCTTTTTCTCTGATGGTTGACAAACCCCCAGGATGTCCTGATGCAGGTCAATCAAACTGACTTTAAACTCCACAAACAAACTCTGAGCGCTGTTGTTTTCTCTTGTGCTTTTAAATCAATTAATTTATTTTTGTGAGGGAGGGGGGCTTTTTATGTCTTGATTTGAATTAGTACGTGACCAAGAGGCAAACAGTAAATAGAATAAAAATAAAATAAAAATAAAATATTCATATGACATGATTTCTGTAATATCGCACTAATTCAGAAATTCATAGTACCACTTTACAATTATACATTATTTTTATTATTATTGTCATATAACTACACATTGCAACATACAGTTTCCTTTGAAAGCAAACAGTCAGTTTCAAAAATGTCACAAAATCCTATTATTATTATTTCTTATTCAAATAATCTAACAATTGCAGGCTAATTTAGCGGTGACCACTACATGATATAAAGGGAGAGGGCCACACTGATGTCTGACCCCCACTGACTTTGTTTTGCTGTAATGATTATCAAACCGAAATAACAAAGAACAAAGTGTGTAGAGACAGAGAGAGCGTTTCAGTAATGATGCCATGTTTAAGGAAAGTTCTGAGCAGGCCGGTAAACGCTTTCACATGGATGCAACAGTTCTTGTCGTCTGTGAACACACACTGAGCAGCATGTCAATCACATGCCACACAGCTGCATGAACCAACTTCAGGTCAGTTTTACACCTTGGCGCCATAAGTCATATAGGAATGGATGGATATGAGGATGGTGGAGTAGGCGCGAAGTGCAACTGCCAAAGGAGTTTGATTTGACCAGAGCAAGCATTTCATTTATTCAGTTAGAAAGAAAGCTATGAGCTGTGATGACAGCAAAGGCATCCAACTTGGCTCAGCCATGCAGCCATGAAGCGAAGCCTGTTCCGGTGGTGGATGGAGCAGTGGGACACGTCCAGATTGGGGTCAGGCGTCATAGCCAGCACGCTGTTTCTGCTTCTGCTGAGGTGTTTTGTAGTGTTGCTGGAATGGTTGACTTTGTATTGTGTAAGGGTGTTTCTTGTCACTATCCGTGTGCCAGCAAACGCAAACAAATGCCCAAAAGCTGCTGTGTGGTAGGGTGCACTACTAACAGGGTAAACAACCTTGATCTTAGTTTTTATAAGATGCTGAACAGAAAAAAATAATCTTTAAGATGAGAGAAGTAGATACAGGCAGTAAGACAAGTCTTACCCACTTACAAAAAGAGTTATTGGCATCCAACGATCTGTAATTTCTCACTGTAGTGAGTGTATATTCCTAACAACAAGGGAGATAAATAACAAGCAATCAGCCCTCACTGGATACTCTTCTCATGCAAGCTTTTATTAGAATATTTTGTAACATAATGGGTGTAATGTTAAATTTTATAAAGCTATTAAAAAGATAATAAAGCTATGTGCATTCATTCTTTTTAACTTTAAGTTAAGGTTGCTGTATTGGCAAGGCTAACTGTAGGAGCTGAAGCTAACCAAGGCTAACTGTAGGAGCTGAAGCTAACCAAGGCTAACTGTCGGAGCTCAAGCTAACCAAGGCTAACTGTCGGAGCTCAAGCTAACCAAGGCTAATGTACATCCACCCAACTACGTTTTAACCCCATAGAGTTGGGCAGGTTTGAAACGTTTGTTATAAAAAGTTGTCTTAAAATGATGATATAGTAGTGTAGTCGTGTAGATGTAGCCTAACTTATGCGAGACTTGTTTCTTAACTATCAGGTTAAATGATGATCTTAATGGGGGACTCGATCAGGTAGGAAATGTCGATGTTTGTCACCTCCTCCCACCTATTCACTGGGATCATTTCTCCATGAAAATGAACGCAAACAGAAGGGACAACGAGAAAGACCCACAGATGTGAGTTTTTCATTGCACTGTTTTTTCCTCTGGGACAGCTAGAGTGTTAAAATACTGATCTGACATGTTGAAATAATGTTTTAAGTGAACTACTGGACAGTGTTTTTAGATTGTGTTGCAGATTGTTTCCCCCTGTGGTGGGTGTGGCTTTTGGAGTATGACGCACTGCATTCTGTCTCTATGATGTCAAGAGTTAGACGTCTTAAAAAAAAAAAAAAACGACTCACACTTCTCACTTCTTACCTCCTATTAAACCACAGAAATGTCAATTTGCTCTTCATTCAAGTTCCCCTGAACACACATCTGTGTATCCTCTGCAACGGATTGGCTGATGCAGATTGGTTAGATGTTGGTCAACCCAAAAGAGCATGGAGGATGCATTTACTGTGCACCGCTCTGATATTTGTTGGTCAGGAAAGAGTGCTGTCTGTCCTCAACCATTGTGTGTCCGACCAGTAGGAAGTCAGATACTACATGAGCACAGGGACTTAGGTCACTTCCCATCACTTCTCTAGTGACGTTCTCTGATTAAGAAGATTAACTTCCACCTGTTCCACTCCACAAGTTGTTCACTAATACAAGGCTGCCTTTCACCAACTCACCACAATCCTGGTAGACAGGTAAAACCCTAATTTCAAGAGAAAATTGCAACTCTATTTTTCTCCCCAGCCAGAAACCATTGAAAAGCAGCCACTTGTTCCTACCCAAAAGAATGATAAATCCCTATATCCAAGTCTGTCCAATGTCCCTGAGTGCTATATGGAATTTAAAGACAAATGCCAACAAGGCCAGAGACAACCCACTGCCTTCCACCTCCCCTTGGCTTGCAAGAGTTGTATCTACCCCCTCTTGGGCCCCAAATGTGGGGCCATGGATTACATTACCTTGCTGTTCGAGGCATGAACAACCTTTGTTCCAGCTTTGAAGAAGGAAGTTAGGCAATGTCAAATATATTTATAAAGCACACAAGAAGAACCACAGTTGGCCAAAGTTCTGTACAAGCTCAGCTGAAGCAAATAATACAGAAATGAAAAACGCCATAAAAATGTGTACAAGTATAAACTGACACTAAACACGCACACATGAGATGCCCAATTCAACCAGTGTTGAAAGCCAAAGAGAAGAGGTGGGTCTATAGCACTGACTTAAATATTAGTGCATTGTCAGCAGACTTTATATGAAGAGGCAGGTTGTTCCAGGGTCTGGGTGCCACCACCATAAAGGCTCGGTTCCTTCACCATCACCATAGTGAGCTGGGCTGTCAGGGCATTATTCTGTCCTTGGATGCCTATAAGAAGGCTGCAGATTGGAGGACCAAAGTACCTCTCTGGTGAAAGGCTAAAACTTACCACCAAGGAACGAACTCTCTGGGTGGAATCCTGTAAGTTTGCTCCTGTGTAAAGAGTCCTTAATTGTGTGGCAGTGAAAATAAAGCACCGCAGATCCTTGAACAATCACCCAACCTTTCACGTCAGCCAGATTAATGGCTGTCATGGAGGCAGAGTGAGAGAAACCTTTGCATGCTGGTATATTTATTAGAGTGAATGAATCATCCACATGGATAAATTATACATTAATGTCACGATTTCAGAATTTTCTACGTGTACTAAAAAGAAGAAAAAAATGTACCTGTGTATATTTATCAGGTAGTTTGGGGGGAAAGAGCAAAGAATGTGGAATGTGCCTCACAAAAAAGGGTTTCCTTTAATAAAAGTTTTGATGTGGTGAATACTTTTTTTGTTGATTATTATCTGTTTTCTGAAAGGAAAATCAACTTAACTGTTCTATAATGTTTTGTTTGTTGGCTCCTTCAAACTGATTTTTTGGGCCATCTGTAATTTCATTTTTACTCTTTTCATTATTCCTTGGCCTCATTGCCCTTTTGTCATCTCCAGAGCACATTTCAATCACAGCTAGCAGGAAAAATTGTGAATAGTAAAATGTTCCCGTACATCCATTTGTGTATGAGGAATTAAAGGTGCGACCTTCATTGAACAGCCAGCAGAACAACCCAAACAGGTTTTTTTAATTCAACCAGGAGCGTGCACTACACCTTTATATTTACTTCCCATTTGAACTTTCTTATAGCATCATGTCTTTGAGTGCATAAAAACAATTGACCAAAGGACAAACACTTCACAATTCATTGTGTATTTGTATTTGTTATCAAAGTACCTGTTTAATTTGCAGGTCTGTCAGTTATGGAAATGTCAGCACAGGTTAGGTCAGCTCTGATTAATTACACCTAAGTACAAAAAGAGAACAAGGAAGTCACCATTCAGGCTAATGCTGTGTCAATAGATAGTTTGCAAATATTTTTTTTATTCTTGTATTTGGAAACAGGTACAAAAGAATGAGGAAGTCCTGAGCCCATTTGCAAAAAGAGAAGTCACAGTGTCACACACTCAGACTGGTACAGACTCACACAGGCACCACCTGAAGCTCTTTAGAAGCATCTGCTGTTCTAAAACAAAAAATAAGGTAAGGGAGATTTGCTTTGTTAGTGCACTTCATCCTATGTAGAAACCTGTATTAACAACCTGTTATACAGCATAGATACTGAGTTTTAAAGTTCAGGTTCTTTCTCCCTTACAGCATCAATGGATCCTGAGTTCTTTATGAAGCCTGACAGTCCACATGCTGGAGGCTCTTTATTACCGATGTCAGATCAAAGTTGCGAGAACAACCTGAAGTTTATCTGTGAGTTGAGGCCCGGACCAGGTCCACTACCGACTGAACATGAGGGTTTCAACGCTGATGTGGGATGTGAGACAGTGTCAGTCATCCTCCCTGCACAGTGTAGCATCTACCAGCTGAGATTACGCATCTGTATCCAGGTAGGTGTTGTTAAGAAGCGTATCTAAAATGAGTTTCTTTCGTGTATTGTCTTTATTGATCATATGTAATTGACAGCAGAAGTTCACAGATGAATTTAATTCTTTAGTATCCAAATATCTCAATATGTGTGTGAGGAGAGGAGGCTGTGGGCAATGGTGTTAAAACCTCAGCTGTACACTTGGAGTGCATTAATAGTATCACCATGCACCATGTAGCACATTTTACTGTGATGTTTTGCCAACTAGATTTCAATGAAATTTGGCACATATTCCATAAATGGCAACGAGAGCTTATTCAAGCTCAAGTCAGAGTTTTGTTTTTTTTTTTGGACATTTTTGGTTTCTTACTAAATACCCACAATTTTGTGGGTCAGTCATTGCAACTTCTACAGACCATAAACCTTTGCTGAATATTTGTCTTTGGCCGTTTAGGCCGAGGGAAATCATTGCTCTCTAGATTCACTTGGAATACTTGACCCGGAGCAATACTCTCTGCTATATGCCAGAGGGGATCACTGGTACGAGGCCTACGATGACTGTCAGATTGTCGGGACGTTGGACATCCCATGGTCACGTGACAATACTGGTCGCCTATCAGCACACATGGTGGTAAAACCTGTGGTGGAACTTGACTCAGAAGAGAAAAGGAAACAGCAGCAGGATCTGGCTTACCTGATCGGACACGACCTGGAGAGAGAATCATCTGACAGACTTGGTGAGCTCACATTCACCCGCAGGAAACTGGCATCTCCGAGGAGACAAGAGCTAAATAGTCGGAATGACAAGTTGTATGCCACAGAACCGTGGGTGACACACGCTCCCCTTCCAACGGACCTGCATGAGTGGCTGAACAGGAAGCTTACTGTCACCTTCCATTACATGAGCAAGTTAAGCTTCAGCATACCAGTTGATTTGAGCAGCATGCCAAATTTTCTTCTGCTGCTTATTAGAAGGGTGATGGCAGACCAGGGTATTGATCATAATCCTTCTGATAGTCTGGTGTTGAAGGTCTCAGGGAGGGAGGAGTTTTTATCCGGGGACTACCCGCTGAGTGATTTCATTTGGGTTCGACAGTGCTTGAAAACCAATCAAGAGCTCCACCTCTCTGTTGTACCTGTGTCACAGCTTCCCGAGGAGATTGTCACATTTGTGGATTGGCCACTCGTTGATGGTTTTAGTGGCCAGTTTAGTTCCCATGATGACCTCCGTCTTGAAGGGAAGGATTTGGATGACATCTTTATGATATCCTTGTGGGACTGCAACAGAAAACTCAGAGTCAAGTTGCTTGGCTTTGACATACCGAATCTCCCGAGCAAATGCCCTCAGTCTGTTTATGTCGAAGCATCTCTCCTTTATGGTAGCAAGATTCTCTCCTCAGTGTCCTCCACGCCAAAGCCCTTTGCAGATGAAGTATTGTGGAACGAATGGCTGGATTTCGATGTCCTCCTCAGGGATCTGCCACGTGGAGCCAAGCTGGGCCTCACCATTAATATGAGTGGTGGTGACAGCTCCCCAGCAACCAAAGATCCAGGGGAGGGGAAGGTGCTCTACTTTGTTAATCTTCTCCTCATAGATCACAGGTCAGTTTTTAGTGTCAGGCAAGGCTTTGTATTTCATTCAGAAGTCTAAAATGCCAAAATAAAAATATTTCCCTTCAGCCAAGTCTGCTGCCAATGTCATTAAAGTGTGCATGCTTGTCATTATGAATCACTTAGTTCCTCCCCATCCTTGCAGATCCGTTCTCAGCCAGGGCCCCTACACACTGCACATGTGGCCATACCCTGATCTGGAGGAAGAGGCCATCACATACCAGGCAGACAAGCTGTCTTCTGCTACTAACCCGGACATAGCTGACTCCATGGCTATCAGCCTCTTTCTAGATCGCTACAGCTTCCCTGTGGTTCTCCCAAATAGCTATAGCCCCTCTGAATGTTCTGGCAGCCCCACCTCCACCCGTTCTCAGACCAGCTGTATTGCCTTTTCTCATTCACCGTCATCGCCATCCTCCTCATCTTCTTCCACAGATTCTCCCACTTTAACTTCTACATGTCTGTCCCCAGTCAACAACAGAAATGGGACTGACCTAAAAAGGACACGAAAGGAGAGTATTCACTGCGCCTCCAACCTGCCCTACTACCTGCGCAATGTAAATTGGATGGACCGCAAGGTGGTTGAGGATGTGCACTGGCTATTGGGAAACTGGGATCCAGAGGATCTGGACGTAACAGTGGCCTTGGAGCTGTTAAGCATGGACTTTGCTGACGAGACAGTCAGGAGACTTGCAGTGCAAAGACTGGAGACCCTGTCCAATGATGATGTGTTGAGATATTTGCTGCAACTGGTGCAGGTATGTGTTTGTGTATCCATATCTCAGGACGCATTATATATATATATATTATTTATTTATTTTTATTTCTGATAACACTTGGAGGGGTTGAAAGGCAGTGAAACAGAGCAGCTAATGTAAGTTCTGATAGCTTTCAGGATTAGCTTCATAAAAGGTAACCTGTAATACTCAAAGGTCTCAGTCCATAGAGAAATGCTCACAGCCTGTATTCAGAAACTGAGCCTTAAAAGCATTCAGGAATTCTGTAACTCTGTGATATCACAGCTAAACAGGCACCACCCTCAGCCATGCACACTTGGATCCCCCATCCAATTTTATGGGACTTGGTTTCTTTTGAAAGAGAGGAGCCGATCCTCTCATCTGTCTGGCTGACTGATCTGTTATTCATAGAGCGCCAAAATAAAGCCAGACAGAAGAGATGTCAAACTAAACTGATATCTAATATCTGGTAATATTTTAGGGACACATTTATACAGTTGAAACGTTCGTTTCTACATAAAAACTCAAGTTTCTGTAAAACTATACACTTACTATACATTTCTGTTTTTGCTGTATTTATTATGATAGACTCTTAAAGTGGAACCCTACCATGACAGCTTCCTTGCTCGGTACCTCATCAGAAGAGCCCTGCGGGTCAGTCATTCTGCCACACTATGCTTAACTGATATAATCATTTATATTTTCGCCTAGTCCCATGTTTACATTTTACTAGCATGTTCACTAGAAATTTGATAGTTTGATCATGTTGCAATCCAAATGAAAGTATAATTATAGGCTTTATTTTTATTATTGAAAAAAGTGTTTACTCTGTCTTATAAGTTTCATTTCACTGCAGAGAAACTTGGTAAATTTAGTCTTAAAAGTCTCATATGTTGTGTTTAATTAAAAATGGTGTTGACCGTTTTGTCAGCTTTGAAAATTAAAGATTGCGTAGGACATAAGAAATATTCATTCAGGAGTTTCTGACTGCATTGGAATGTGAACTTACTGATATCTCTTCCTGTAGAGCAAGAGAATCGGCCATTTCTTCTTCTGGTATGTCCGCAGTGAAGTGGCAGGGTGTCCGTACTTCCGCCAGCGGATGGCTGTGATTCTGGAGGCCTACCTCTTGGGCTGTGGCCAGGCCATGCTCAATGGATTCTCCAAGCAGGTCCAGGCTGTGGAAGTCCTGCAAGAGGTTGCTATAACTATTAAGAGGCTCTTCCCTGACAAGACTGACCTCCCTACTACAGGTGGGACACAACTTAGAACAATATTATTATGGCTGTGTACAGTAAAGTTATCTTTCACCAACATGATTCCGGCATCGCTTGCATGGTCGTGGTGTCATCTTAGGTTGGTTTCTCTTGCAGAAGTCGTCAGATGTAGAATCTAAATCTCACTACAAGTAGTGAGTGTGAAATTTTAATCCATTTGAGTTTAATTTATCATCAAACTAATTCACTTCATTTTGCATCCTTTTCTCTACATGGCCGTTGTTTTAGCTCCCATCAGGCTTCAAGAGCTTCTTAAAAACTCAGCCCTGCCAGAGGAGTTCCTGTTGCCCTTTGACCCGCGGGTTAAAGTTGGGGGAATCCTGGTGAGTTGAATTGGTTACTGAATGAGAAATATTATTCTTATTTTCTTAGAATATGTATTACGTATTACATCCATAGCAAACACAGAAAACGTACTGGACCACAGGGTCAGGGATCAAGGCTCATTGATGGCTGAGAAGAGTTACTGTAGCTCAAACTGCAGTAACTCTTCTCATGCTGGTTCTCAGCAGACACATTACAGTTTGATGTGTTTGGGGTCTGGCAGCTGTAGACAGGGTATCCATGCTGACCCCCGTCCACCACCAGGCCTTAAAGGCTGTGCTGCTATCATCATGGTCTATATTACACAGCTCACAGTTCACATTTTATTAGGCAGGTGATCATTATGTGATAAAATTATGGCTGATTACTGTGGCCATGTGTCAAAGTGCAATAAGCAATATATGCATTCGCAGATTCAGAGACACAATACAATTCATTTTAAGTTTGGTTTATAGCATCCTGGAAAATGGCAACTCAACAATCTCGCTGTTCGCTTTAGCTGTTCTTTGCATCAACTCTAGAAGAAGTTACTACTACTGGTAACTCTCCACCTCTCTATCATCTGTTTTATGCAAGTGTCATGAACTCCCTAGAGCGCAGAACAGGTGGATACAAATGCACAACACAGAGTGGGTTCAGACTAAAAGGCAGGTTTATTCCAGTTTGATATATAGGTTGACAGTCAAACAGGCAGAGGTATCCAAAAGGCTCGCCGCAAAAGGCAAGGTCAAATCAACAAGCGAGGTCGTATACAAAAAAGACTATGACGAAAACTGACGATGAGCCTGTGAGACACACAAGGTAAAATACTAGAGGTAATGAGGGAAGATGGGAAACAGGTGGGGAGAACAATCAGGGAGCTGGTGTGAGGGACGGGTGTGCAGGAAGGTGAAACTGGAACAGAAACAAAGAGTTAGTGATTTCAAAATAAAACAGGACATCACATGAAATGTGCAAACAAATGGAAACTTGATCGACATGACATGCAAGAGATTTGCTCAGCTGTAAACTGACCTCTTTGATTATGTTGCATACTTCATTCGTGTTTCTCTGTAAAACTGTTATGCTGATCAAGTGTAATATTTGGTATGTCAACTGTTCTAGTATAGCATGTTACCATTTTCTACTTGGCAAAAAAAAACAAAAAAACAAATATGTTGGGCTCTGACAGACAAACTGAAACCCTCAGAGCAGACGCAAGAAGTATTTTATTAACAGTCCAGGTTCAGTACACAGGCAGGCAGTCAGGATAAGCAGCAGCACAAAAACACAAGAAATGCACGGAAACGAGACAGGTGAATGACATGAGGGTGGGGTGAAGCAATCAGGGGGAGGAAAAAACCGGAAGTAACCAAACGATGACATGACAGCACAGGACTTCAAAATAAAACAGGAAGTAACAAACAAAACAAAACCAGGACCTGACAGAATAGAGAGAAGGAATGGAATTGGAATGTAATTCATTCTGGTATTTGGTTATAAACCAAAGGCTGACATTTTGCCTTTATTGGTACCAATGAGTGACATGAAGGTCTAACACCAACACTATCCTGTTCTTCATTGTAAAGAACAATGGTGAGTCATCGATAAACAGAAAGTAAAGAGGTAGGATAATCACCAAACATAGACCACCCGAGTGGACTTAGCATTTTTAACAGTTCTATGTGTCAAACAGCCAACAGTTAAATTAAATCCCTTTTCTTGGTGTCCCACTTCATTGTTCAGCTGGACAAATGTAAAGTGATGGCCTCCAAGAAGAAGCCTCTATGGCTGGAGTTCTCTCACATGCCTTCACCAACCTTTGCTGCACCTGTTGGAATAATCTTCAAACAGGGGGACGACCTCAGACAGGACATGCTGATCATTCAGGTCTGTTTTTTTTTTTTTTGTGTTCCCTCTATGTGCTGAAGGTTAGGGTCTTTAGGTAAAGTGACACCTGTGTATCTGTCTGTTTAGACTTTGGTGGCGATGGACTCTATCTGGCAAGAGAAATCTCTGGACCTCAACCTTGTCCCATATGGCTGTATCTCCACAGGATACAACATAGGTATCAGCATCAGTAGAGTTCTTACCACAAGCCAGGAGTATGAAAAAACCCTACCTCTCGTTTTTTTGCTTATTTAGATTCTAATTCACACTGTAATTCTTTTTAATGCTTTCTATTATAAAGTGTGTCTTCAGTGGCAATGCTGTATCTGGGTGTGGTTCTTTTGAAAGTAACGGTCCAAAATAGCAGAGTAAACTGCCATATAAGTAAGAATTGTATTTATCCAATGCTATTCAGGACTTCACCTATGAAGAAATAAATGCACAATGAATTAAATAAAATTTCTCTTAAACTTTCAGGGATGATTGAAATTGTGAGAAATGCTGCGACCATCGCTGCAGTCCAGAGGAACCACAGAGGAACAGCTGGAGCCTTCAGAAATGATGCCCTGTTTGAGTGGCTGAAGTCCAAGTGTCCGCTCCAGGAAATTGTAAGCAAATAAAAGGACACATTTTTAAACCTGGTATTGTCCACAATTAGGAGCCACGTTAACAGAAAAGTCCAGGCTGTCAAAAGTGCATTACATTTCTTTATTTACAGGAACTGATCAAATTAAAGATGATCACACGTGACTAGATATTGTCTTTAACAAACTTTCACTTCCTCCCTTACAGAAAAAGAGACTTACGTACACATTGTATTACATTGTATTATTGTATTATGCGTTATGTAAATTATCACATATGCACATAATTGTAATGAAGCCATCAACTGCATTAGAGCACTTCATGTCCCGTCATGAACCAAATATACGATTATAATGCTGTAATCTGATTTACAACAGCACTACAAGACTGTGGAAAGGTTTGTGAAGTCCTGTGCTGGTTATTGTGTGGCCACGTATGTCCTGGGTATAGGAGATCGACACAACGACAACATCATGATCACAGACCAAGGTATGCATCATAAATCCTTGTTACTGACATTAAATGTTATCATAGTTTCTGTTATCTTACTTTCCTATGATTGATATATTATATTAGATTGACAATAACCAGTGCAGCGCAGCAGCATAGTGGTTAGTGCTGCCCCTGTGTGGGTTTCCTCTGGGTAATCCGGTTTCCTCCCACAGTCCAAAGACATCATGTTTGGGTCAACTGGTGACTCTAAACTGTCCGTAGGTCTGAGTGTGAGTGGTTGTTGGTCTCTGTCTGTCTCTGTGTGTTGGCCCTGTGATGGACTGGTGACCTGTCCAGGGTGACCCCGCCCCTCACCCAGGGTGAGCTGGGATTGGCTCCAGCACAGCTTGTGATCTGGAAATGAATATGCAGTAGAAGATGAGTGAATGAATAATCAGCAAATAGACAAAGTTAATGCAAGCGTGTTTCCTTCTAGGGAATTTGTTTCACATCGACTTTGGTCACATCTTAGGCAACACAAAACAATTTCTTGGTGTGAGCAGAGAGCGTGTGCCATTCGTTCTCACACCTGACTTCCTGTATGTCATGGGCAGAGTGAAAGGTCGCAACAGCCTCTACTTTCAACGCTTCAGGGTAAGAAAACCTTTGTGACCACATCCTGTCGTGACTAGACTTGACTGTAGTCGAATTCCAAACCTACTGATTCCTATTCATGATCAAAATGAGTAACAATGAAGTAGTTTTAGTGTATAAGAAAAAATCTTAAAACAGCAATGCACTGTAAAGTTTTTAGGCTCTACAGTGTAACTTATACAAAAAATGGCAATTGAATATTTTTATTTTCAATGTCAAACATTCATAACTTATTTTGCATAAATTATCAAACACTTAAAATGTATCAGAAAATAAGAAATCATATGCTACAAATGTTTTGTCGTTTCACTTCCTGCCCTCTCTTGCCCCAACTACCTCCACCAGGACACTTGTGTCGAAGCATATCTGTCCCTGCGCGCCCACTCCCGCCTACTGGTCACTCTCTTCTCCCTCATGCTGCTGACTGGCATTCCAGAGCTGAGCGCTTCACAGGACATGCGGTACCTACGCGAGGCTTTGCAGGAAGAACAGGGAGAGGCAGAGGCCAAGGAACATTTCCTCCAGCAAATCTCTGTTTGTGAGCAGCTGGGCTGGACTGTGCAGGCAAATTGGTGGATTCATATGGTGGCAGGTATCAAATAGTGTTTTACAGTCAAGGTCAAATGTTCTCTTGGTCTATTTTTGTACTGTTGTCATATTATGTATTGTGTAGCATACCCCTCCTCTCTCAATTTTAGTTTAATTCTACTTCATCATTAGCTCATTTTGTTTAATCCTTCTATATCATGGTAATATTAACGGTGATGAATTTATTCTTACTTATTCTTAGTTATGCTGTTTAACCTCTCCACATTAAAAATGTATACAAATAGCTACACCTCTGTTCTATAGAGAGGGAGGGAGGGAGAATAGATTGGTCCAACTATGTTCACTCTGACACTTTGCTGAGTAATATAAAGGAAGCTAGAAAAAGCAACATAATGATTGTCAGGAGTAAAGAGGATTGCAAACTGTCATTTCCTGACTTCTGTGTGTCTGGCACTGTCATCAAAGTATCCAATGAGGCCGAATATTTAGGACACTACATTACTGATGTAATGTAATGTCCGATGATCTGGACATTTACAGGCAGTGTCGTGCCATGTATGCACAAGCGAATACACTAATATGAAAGTTTGGTATGTTCTCTGAAGACTACACGTTTCAAAGCTTATTGTAACCCCATGTATACTGCCCACTTGTGGCGTCGCTATAGAAGGAGCAGTATGCAGATAGTTTATTTAGCATATAACAATGGGATGAGGCTGCTGCTCAAGGTGCCACGATGGAGCAGTACAAGCCAATTGTCTGTCAGTGTTGGTGTGCCCACCTGCTCTGCTGTACTGCTGAATCTGATGTATGTGCAGGTTGTTGGACTCATTTCCACCCTGACCAACCCTGCTCAGAGCTCAGTCAGGTTCTTTGCAAAGATGTGGAATCTTCGCTATCTCAGCCTTGTATAAAATATTGTTCGTTGTATCTGTTTCATTTTCAACGCTTGTTCTGTGTGCTATGGACCATTGTGTCCTTAATAAAGTTAACAATTAATAATAATATATGATCATGTCAGGAGTCAAAAAAAAAAAAAAAAAAAACTGAACAGAGCAGAGACTGAACCCACAATGCAGATCTGCAAACAATGTTTATTCCAACAAAAAACTCAAAAACCAAGGCACAGGGGAATGGAACAGGTTGCTGGAGACGACAGGGCTGAACGAAGCAGAGCTGAGGACAGGCTAAAGGCAGAGCTGGAGGAAGGAAACACAAAGACAGGTGAGTCACTGTAAAAGTGCCAGTCAGAGCTGGAGTCAAAGGATATTTCTCTTGTCGCAATCACAAGATTCAGGGGCTGAGAGCGTTACCATGAGGGGTAAAACAATGAACTGGTGATGAGTGGAGAGTGAGGCCAGCTTATAACTGCTGTTGGTGTGAAGAGCAGGGAATCAAGTTGATGAGCAGCAGGTGTGCAGAGGAGGGTGGATGCAGTAGGTACCGAAAGGCCCCGCCCTGCCCTGGGGGGAAAAGAAAACATGGACACAGACAGAGCAGAGGCGAACTGGATCCTGACAGTTCAGTTGAATTCTTTTTAAAATCAATAAATACCTCCATCAATTCTCAAGCTCTCTATGGGAAATTTGACAGTTGGTTAACACCTCCTCATTCATAAATGAATAAAGAAACAAAAGGTAAACGAATGTTAGCAGCTGTCATGTCTGTTTTAGTCAACGCTTTTAATGTTTATAATCTCCTGGTCCATTTGTTGTGGAAGATGGAATGCAGGTGGCTCTTAAATGTTGGTTTCACTTTCCTGACCCAGAGACAACATCCACTTTAACGTACAGTCTATGATGAAATGTGTTAACGGTAAATCTATTACTTCCACGTGCACATCCTGGAACCGAAGCAACATGCAAAATAAACTCACAGTTCCATATGATACAGACATGTCAATTAGCAACCATAAGTTTCCGTCATGAACTTAATCAGAGGATGGGGGTTGAAAGCCCCCCCCAAGGTATATATACACACACACACACACAAATGTACACAAAATATTTTAAAAGCAAGTCAGAAAATATTATCATGCCAATGAAAAAAGACATGTAAAAATATGTGGCAAGTATGTATGTCTCAGAGCAGTATTCATACCTGTCAAGATTTGGGTTTGAAAATAAGGGATATTTTCCAGCACCCGCCGCGAGCTGTCCCACCACCCTAACTAAGCTCCAGTATCCCTTACATTTAAAGACAGATGGACAAGAAAGCTAAAGTCACCACTTGTCAACCACATAAAAACTGCAATTGGCTTCATGCAGCTCCACTACGTCCTGAACTTCAGCCAGCTCCTTTGTTTCCTGTCTTTCCTTATTGGATATAATGATAATCCTGGTGTGTCTGACCATTGTTGCCATGACTACTGAGGTCAGTCACACCTGGATTAATCAGTTTGTCCAATAATGGCAGACAGGAAACAAAGGAGCTGGTTGCCTGGTTTTCCCCGCCGTTATTTTATTCTCTCGCGTTGTTGTCACTCTTCTCTGACAATGTCACACTAACCTCGCGACAACTGCCACCTACAGTAGATACAGTAGGTTACTGTGGGACTGGGAATGGACGGCTGGCCCCGGGGTATTATTATTATTTTTAACAAATGCAGGTCTAATACGGGAAATTTACGGGAAAATATTCAAAGGGGAGGGGGCTGGGAAAGGAGGGCAAAATACGGGAAAATCACGGGCAAAACGGGATACTTGACAGGTATGGCAGTATTGGCTCCCAGGGGAAAGAAATTCAACCTCCTTCATCCCTAGTAGAAGAAGGTCATGGGCTCTTTTTGTGGGGAGTTTGTATGCTCTCCCTGAGCCAATGTTGGTTCCATGCAGGTTCTCCAGCTTTTTGTCCAAGCCTTTGTAAAACAAACTTAACACTTGAATTTATATGCAAGTATATAAAAAAAATTATTAATTCTTCTTTTGCTTTTAAGGACCCTAACCCATAAATTAAGTGGAGAATGCTAAATTGAATATAGTCCATGAAACAGATAGAAATTTGGGTATGTTGTGGATGTGGATATGATATAATGGTCATTATGAATGAAAAAGTAATAAAACTGATTTTCCTCTCTCAAGAGATGGAGAGTTTTATTGATGCCACAAAATCATCTTTAGTGTTCTGGACTATCACACCAACTGTTATAATTATTTTATAATCTAATTTCAAACAGCTCAAATTTTTCATTAGGAACTTAAAATGAAAGGAAAAAAAACAGGTACGTGTTGACTATGCATAAACCAGCATCGGGGGAAGACACATGCTATCTAGACTGCGACTTGCGACAGTTGGCATTAAATGGTTAAACCACCCTTCTTTCTTCGCCCTTCATTTTTTTCTGCACAATATGTTTAAGCAAACGAACACAGCGTCAGTTTCAGAGTGGTTTGGGACAGATGACACACAGGAGAAACTGATGCAGGACCGGATCCGGTGGAGCTGTGAATCCAGCCAGACGTCAGGGATGACAGGTTGACAGGAGGCAGTGATTTTTGAAGGGTTGCAGCCAATCAGAGAGAAGAATCAGACAGCCACCAAAACACAGACAGGGTGATTAAGTGACGAGATGTGACATCACAGGAAGTGACTGAACATCCTGGCAGAGAGTGGAGATCTGAGATGGTCTGAAGTATTGCGCTAGGTAATGCTGATGGGGTAGATTAAAGACAGTGTTGATACAGAAATGGAGGCCACGCCCAGCTCCACACACATACACACAAACAGACCCAAAGGACTGACTGGGGACAAACAAAAATGGTTGGGTAAAATCTTATCAACGATGGTGATGAGCAAGTGTAGAATGTAGGGTGTTTACTTAAGGCTGGATTTATCAAGTAGAAAGGATGATTTGTTAATACAGTGTTCTGTGCATGATGTCATATTAAACTTCAAGGATAATTTTATATACTTAGGGAGATAATTCTTGGTAGCTAACCCTCAATGATTCCTCAAATACCCCAAAAAGAGGGAAAAGAGGTTGAGGAGGGTGTGTGAGTACACTGTTGGTTCATTAACCATATCACAAGGAAACATGATGACTGTTCAAAGTCTGCTGTTATCAGCCTGGGATTTGGTTGTGTCAGTGGAAACCCAGAGCTGCCGTAATGTCTCAAGGCCTGCAAGCTTTAGTGCAGTAGCTGTGGCATGTGTCAAAGTGTCCGTTGTTGGTCTCTGTCTGTCTCTGTGTGTTGGCCCTGTGATGGACTGGTGACCTGCCCAGGGTGACCCCGCCCTCAGCCAATGTGAGCTGGGATTGGCTCCAGCAACCCCGTGACCCGGAAACGGAAAAGTGGATGAAGATAAATGAATGAATGAATAAAGCTTCACAGTCCAATGGGTGGCGGTAGCGCAGCTGCAGGCTCACTGTCAACTACCAAAACTATCAAACTTGAAGAAAAAGAAAGAAGGTGCAGAACAGCCACGTTCTTACCCTTGGAAATTTTTGGTTCTGTCTGTTTGTCTACAGCATTTAGATTTCCTGCTTGTCGTAGCTCTTTCCAATTTGCCTTTTTGGATTTCAACTCCAGTGTTAATCTCTCAGCTGCCTTTTATGGAGTTTTTTTTTTTTGGATGGTTGTGCATGAAATTGCACTTTTTTGTGTTGTGTATATTTAGGGTCAGTCCTTCTATGTGTCAGATCTGTCACTGTCATATTGCCAGTGGCACAAAGGTGATGTGCAGTGTGTAATTCTGTTTTTGAGAAATGCATTTCTATGTCATTTTACGTAAAAACAAATTGATCAAAGGAAGGTTTCTCAGTCTCATGAAAATTACAGTAACTTTACAGTACAGTAAATTTATTTACTTTATTTTGTTTTCAATGACTGAGGTTTAAAATGCTATGCCTGCAGCATGTGGGTATTTCCGTAGTAAGCACACATATCAGAAGTGGACTCACTGTTTTGCTATGGCTTGATGTGACCACCTTGTATTTTTCCCGAGGTTTCATCGCAGCTGAGGCTCAAATGTAGAACAGACAAAAAAAAAAAAAAACTTTTTATGCACTTGTCAGTTTACAGCAAGGAATGACAGCCTCGTTAATTATTAAAATTCAAGACATTTAATTCCACTGCAAGTCTGTATTTTACTGCATTTATATTGAACCTCAGATGTTTATATTGTAATATCTCTGTGGACCCCCCTGTGCTGAAACAACACCACCAGGCTGAGCGTTTTGGCTACAGCCTGACGTGGAGGCGGCCATGGGTTGAGTTTTTCTCTCACTAGAGGGCAGAGTGTGATCATTATCTATAAATGCAGGAAGACACTTAACTGTGAGATGAGTAAAAAAAAGCATTCTATAGGCCTGTAATGTTTTATATGTTGTCAATTAAACAGGAGACTGCGGGTTTAAAAGTATTTTTCTACTGTTTCATAAATGTGTAGTATTTACTGGATTGATAGAATCGAAAGGAGGGAATTCACAAAAAAATGTAGGATGAACTACAATGCGCTGTGTACTATTGACAAAAGCAGAATTACTCATTGTTGGTGATACTCACACTTACTCAGGCAACAGATTTGCCAAACAGAAATAATCTGACGTGAGGGAGGCTATTAAAAGAAACCATCTTAAACCACAACACAGCTCCTAACATGCTCTAACTGTCTGCAACAGGTCTAAAATGTGTTGTATTGATGTTGACATCCATTCTCCGTGCACACACGCCCGGCAACACACAACTTAAACAAAAGCATGTACAGAATGACTTCTCACTTCTCAAGTTTCTATCAGCATTTTGTGTCTATTTCCCAGCTCCCACCAGTTTTCTCAGTTACGCATCAATTATTTATCATCTATCTCACTTTTTCTGCGCTTAGCAGAGCCACATCTTTGTGTGTTTTCATTGATTGTTAGTGCTTGTTTCTCTGTAATGCAGTTTGATTGCAAAAGTCAGCGGGTAATTGTTCTTTTTGCTTTACCTCCATATTTGTGAAACAGGGGCACACAGTCGCACGGAACCTTTCCCAGACTTCACTTACACTGCATGCTCCACTTGACACTTCATCATCAACCATGTCCGTCACATCCATCTCGACACTATTTGGAAAAGCCATTTCATTTGCAGTTCATTGTTGTGAATAAAGCTCACGTCATGTACGGATGTCTGCTGAGCTAAAAACCTGCCCTCTCATCACGTTGCTGGCTGTGGATATGTGATGTCTATCAGTCGACATGGCTGGCACCACATAATGACCTCGGCGATGGAGACTGTCATCTCTTGATAATTCCTCTGGTTCTAATTCTGTTAGTGGTCAAGGTCACGCTTCCCCTGTGTCATGCAGTGACAGGGAAACAATTTGTGCTGACACTTTTAATGGGATGGAAATCTCATGGATTAAAATCAGCAATGTTTGTGTTTCTTGTTCGGTTTGCAATTTAACATAATACATACGTTTGGGATGCCGGCTGGGACTGGCTCCAGCAGCCCCACGACCCTGAGATGGAAACGCAGAAGAAGATGGATGGATCGATGGATACACATACGTTCGGGCTTTAAAACAAGCTCAGGCCGGGTTTCTCAATGGAGGAAGCTCAATAATTAAAGGAATGACTCCATTGGCCTGCTTATGTTTCACGGTCCACGTCTTGTTGACTGTCTCAGACACTGTCATAACTCACTGGAGCTCCTGCATTGAAGTCTGATCAACTGGCATCATGTATGAGGACTGCTTTAACTTCAATCCAACCGTATTTCAGCGTTGTCTTATTTGGCTGCATTTCTGCAACAGGGAGAGAGAGCCAGAGTTCACTAGTTTTCTGCACGGAGGACTCTCAGAGTAATCTTTAACCACAGCCCTATGGCTGGGGCTTTTATCTGCCCCTGCTGCACGGGGCGGGCTCCACCTCCTCCGCTGTGAACTGCGGCTGCTCACCGGCCACCGGGCTCAGACGGCCGGCGCTGCCTGACGGTGTGTGCGTGTGTGTGTGTGTGTGTGTGGGAGACACAAAGCGATAGCGAGGTAAAGTTCGTTTGTGTCTCTGTGTGTTTGTGTGTGTGTGTGTGTGTGTATGTGTGTGTCGGAGACAGAGAGGGATTGAGGAAGACCGAGAAAACCACCGAGCAGGTGAGTCCCCATTCTAATCCAACCATTAACGCCGAATTTCATCACCATGTGGAGCTGCTAAGTCAACAGTGTGGTGTTTTTATGTAGGGGACCACTGCAAGAGGGTTGATCCTTTGTAAAACATTAGTCCAAATAAATACAGCCACTAATTAACGATAAGATATCTATTAAAAAAAAAAAAAAAAAAAAACAACACACACAGCTGTAGTTTCAATATCGTGAATGTTTTTTTTTTCCAGTGTTTCATTGAAGGAACTTTTTAAAAAGCTGAATAACTGTATCGTGTGCCAGTGACTGTATTGCCAGGATGGTTATGCACTTTCCACATTCCAAAATATGTTTTCTTATTGTTGAAGTTTGTCTCTCACTGTACAAAATTATATATTATGGGTAATTACTAGTCCACTGTTATGAATTCATATTTGCTGATGCTTGTGCATCAGTTCAGTTTTGTCTTCCCAGTGATTTAGGAGTCAATAGATTTTGGTTGTCACATGAGAAAGATGGAGTCACTATGAGAGATTCATGAAAGGGAGTTAAACTTCTTTGTGTCAAAACCATATGAGTTATTATTTTCAAATGATTTTATGGTTTTAAATGTTGAATCACATTTTACAAAAATCTAATCAGAAGTTATAAAGCTTGTCTGATGTGTTCTGAGGAAACAATAAAAAGTGTGTGTGTGTCTGTAAAGGTAGGTCACCACTAGCTCACAGGCAGATTTGTGAAGCTGGTACACACATTCCTACCAGATTAACCAGCAGCACAGATGAATGGAGAGCACAGCTCAGATTCACCATCTGAAATGATATGAGTACTGTAACAATGTGGAGACTCGTGCTGCAGGTGAAGAACAAACTGCTTCAATGGCACTTTGTTGGCTTGAGATTACATTAATTAAATCTAAAAATCTCAAGTTACATTAAAAAGAAGTTCTCTCAATCAATGGTAGTGTCCGTTTATAGAATAGTGAATATATTTTCATTTTATTATTGATTATTTATTAATTTTAATTAATTTTTTTTTAAGTTAGTGTTAATCTGCCACTTCATCCTCAAGAACTCCACTTTGCTATTCTTTCCTTTCACCAGCTTGTCAGGGATTTTGGACGTGTGTTTTGAGTTGCATGTTCTCATGGCTCCTGTGGTCTTAGTCCAGCTTTAATAAGCTAAAAGATCTGGCCTCACTGCTGAGATCAACTCTAACCTGAAGGGTTAAGAGGATCCACGAGTCACTAAGACCTAAGTCTGGTCCAAAACTGGGCATCAGGACCACCTAATGGGGTCTGTGTTCCCTCATTATCAACTGACCAATCAATGGTTTAGAGGTGCACAACACTGGATGCTGCACCAGCAAAAGCAACATTAATTTAAACTGTCCTTCAAGATGCTTCCATTTGTTCACATTGACGGTCAAACCCAAACAAACAAACGACAAAACAAGGCAAAAGAAATGTCACTGTGTCATGTCATATCACTTCAGTGAAACAGAAACAATAGAAAGTCTCAGTTTTGAGAAGTCTGTTGTTGACTGAGCAAAAAGCTCTCAAGGGAACATATCACGTTGAGAGTGACCTAGCTTCTGTAATGCTGCTCAAATGATGTTAAACCAGCTGAACATTACCGTGTAAGGTAGCCGAACAGAGACCTCTGTTAGTCAACACAAGAACTAAATATAACCCGTTTGTTTCTGATGCTGTCATATTTTCCCTCAATCATTGCCCTGAAGTAACAAGATCCTGTTGTGTCACAGTAGTTTTTCACTCTTAAATGCCACTCTTAAATCAAAAATAAGATGTTCTCACAGGTGTATAGTTTGAATAAAGAAAATTTTTTTCCATGCACTCACGTCATGAGAAAAAAAAAAAAAAAAACCCAGAGACTATTTTGGCCATATCTTTTAGCTCCATCCTAATCTATAGATGCCATCGCCCACCTTTGCCTCCGTCACTGAGCCTTTGATTCCTGAGCTTCTGAATGGGCCTCTGCAGGCTCAAACACTTGTAGTCACGTACCCTGAAACACAGCAGATCTGTCTCAACTCACTGATGACAGGGAGAAGCTGATTACTGCCACGCCCCACGTCTCTCTCTCTGTACTGTACTGTACTGAAAACCTGTCAACGGGTTTTCTCAGGCAATAGATAAAAATACTGATTATTAATGTGTATATCAAAGAAAACTCTGAGGAGAAACTATGCCCCAACTTCGTATGTCTCATGGTGTTGGTGACAGTCAGTTATTCAGCCAAAATCATCGTGTGTTTGTTGGTTCAGCTCGTATGATGAGCTACGCATGTTTGCCACATACATGTCAGGGTGTAACGACTTGTTTTCCCTCTGCTGTGGACACACACACACACACACAAGAACACACACAAATACACAGAAGCACACAGACAAAAGGGAAAACAAACTATAAAATGTGGTTACATCAATAACAGGAACTACATGTTGCAGAAGAAGGAGGGGCGAAGGAAGCACTGATTGCCTCTCTGCTTTTGTTTTTTTTTTTTCTTCCTTTTCAAAAATACATTTCCCATTCCCTCCACATGGCCTCCAATTTAGACTGCAGAAGCTTGCTGCAGAAATTCATTCATGCATTCATTTTCCACCACTTGGTCGCTTGGGTTAATGGAGCCAATCCCAGCTCACATTGGATGACACTGTGTCCAGTGTCCATCACAGGGCCAACACACAGAGACAAACAACCACTCACACTCACACCTACGGACAACTTAGTCACCAGAACCCAAACACGATGTCTTTGGACAGTGGGAGGAAACCCACACAGGAAGGCCCTAGGCTGGTCACCGAACCCACGACCAGCGCTAACCACTACACCGCTGTGCTGCCCCTGGAAAAACTGATCATTTCCATCATAAACCTTTTATTAGTAATGTCCAGTCATCTTTATTATGAGTAATTGCTAGCAACTATACTGATCATTGCAGTATTTAGTTTCAATGCAAATGTTGCCTGCATGTGTGCAGATAGGATTTTAGTAAAGTGTTTGTAAAGCATAATATTTGTCCCAAATGAAATAATAATTTCTGAATAAATGTATTCATTTTTGGACCAAAACAAAATGTAGTGACCAGTTAGGTTAACTTTTGACTCTGCTTCGCTGTTAGGCATGAATGTGAGCATGAATGGTAGTTTGTCACTATATGTTGGCCCTGTACAGGGTGACCCCACCTTCAGCTGGGATAGGCTCCGGGACCCCTGAAGACCCTGGCAGATTAGCGGTATAGATTATGAGATGAGATCTACCTCAATGTATTGTCAGCATTTTCAGTCATATTCCAAAGATATATATTTCATATTTCTAACTGTCCGGTCTGTCATTGTAAAAATTACTTCTCAACTGTCCTGACTCTGGAATTCCTCGAGTTGTTTGTTGAAGCCATGTTCCCAATGTCCTCATTTTCCCTTTAATTGCCAGCAGAATTTACTGATCTGATCCAAAAGGGAAGTTTCTTTTCTCAGAGCCCTTTCCAGTGGGTCACTTAAATCACCAAGCCCTCCTTGAAGCCCTTGTTGAATAACACTCACAGTTACTCCATGTATGATTGATCTGATATTGTTGCCACGTGAATGCACCTTCACACTGGTGAATTAACAGTTTGCATCTGGAGCTTCCCCAGCTCTGACAGTACATCCTCCGATGACTGGACTCAGGTCATGAAGTTTTTGTGTTCCACTGCTTCTTCCACTCTTTTGTAGATTTTTTTAATGTTCTGTAGTATTTCATTTAGTTTTTGACTGGTTACTTTTCTAAATTCTCATAACAACCTTAGATTCTTCTCCAAGTCTGTCAGTTGTGTGGCATCCGCCATGTTGCTGATATTTTCGGTTTTCTTTGTCATTGGTTGGTATATTTCTTCATGTTCATTGTTTTGTATGACACGTTTCTTATCTTCCCTGGGCATGCTCTTTTTTTTACATTTGCTTTAGTGCATCTCCAAAAAGTGTGGGTAATGTCAGACAATATTTAACTCTTATCATCAGGAACCCGTTGATCTGCTGCCATCTGTTTAGGGAGCTAGACCGTCCACTGTTTTTGGAGCTTCAAGTTCAGATTTTGAGTTATATACAAGCACCCGTACCATCTAAATGAAATGTGTTACATGGTGCCAATGCTACTGAAAATTCAAGTGACAGACCCAATGTTGTGTATGACTGAAACACTTGGCTCTTCTCATGAGCTGTCACTTTCACAGGCTATCTGCAGTATGTACTGTACTCACCTTATTTAATTCGAAGTGCTTTTTTACCTGAAGAAGGTGAAGTGTAGGAGGAGTGAGGGATTGAGGGAATATCTAACTCGCAGTAGAGATCAGGACTAGCAGAACTGTGAGAGTTAAAGATGGGTCACGAGAAACCATCACTGTGTCAAAAGAAAAACAAGCTCTTATTGAGGGAGTTTGTTTTTTCTCGTGCTTTAAACTGCAGCAGCTGCAAATGCAATGGGCTGAAAATGTGAAATGTCCCAAGAAAAGAACTTCTGCAGGCAGTCCGGGTGGACAATAGTGATAATTTTATTACCTTACAATGTGGTCTGTTATTTTTCACTGGACATCCATACAATATGTCTTCTGATTGATGTCATTTGGCAGGTCAGATTGTGATGTGCTGAAAAGTTTTGTAAATAGCCAGCAAACCCTTTTTATTCTAAATACTGAAACAATGATTTTCCAGGTCTTAGGACTTAGCTGCTGATTTCCTGGCTTTCTAGTCCAAACACGCATGTGGTTATTGTGTTGGTTTGCGTGTGTCTGCCCTGAACATAATCACAAAGAACTTCTTAACTGGGAGTCTGTTCATGTCCTTGCACGAGCTTGTGTTGGCTTTGCAGCTGTGTCTGGCTGGGTTTGTAGTTAATGATTAATCTTTTATGATGAAAAAGATCCCGAACAACTAGCCTGATTTCGGAGGAAACCTGGGCATTATATATGTCACTACACTGGTTCTAGACGAGGAGTAATGCGTTCACATTCTTTCCATAGGCTGTGTCTGTGTGCATGTAGGTGGTGTAAAACCAAGGTGAGATATTGGGTGTGCTTTTTTAAGGTCGGGATGGGTAGCAGTGAAAATCTGCAGCTTGTCTCACATTGGAACATTAAACTGTGTCTGTGATGGTAATCTTTATTTTTCACTGTAAGATGCCAGCAGAAATGCAAGTATACACACAGTATTATGAGATTTCCTACTGCTCCACGTGGGATGAGCTGACAATGTATGTAGGGGATTAGGAAGTTGTTTCAGGGAAAGACATTTCCGTATTTGACACTAAGATTAGACTCAGGCTCTTTAATTGAAAACGCTTGCTTGGGTGGTCTGTTTCTGTTAAATCTAGTTGATATTTGGCTGGTAGAGACTTTCCTGACTTTCCTCGGAGATTCCAGCTCACAGATGTTTCCTTAGGGTCACTCCAAAAACATGTGTCTTTAAGAAGTTTGGCACGTCTAAGTGTTGGGTTCTTTTCTCCCCTTATGTGTGATCCGGTTGATGCAGGGATATGTATTTAAGGCATACTAAAAGTGGAGCACTATTTGCCCAGAGGGTGTTTTTCTTGATATAATAAAGTCTTCAAATTTGTGGCTTCAAGGTGTGCTATAAAAACCTACGACTTCTTTGACTCAGTTTTTACGAGGCATCACAAAAGTGCCATGATCAGTCATTCAGGTGAATGTCACTTGACTGCTGTCTGTTTGTGGGTAATTGGTGCATCACTCTGACCATGCTGACAAACTGATGAGTTACTGTTATAAATCATTTGCTTTAGTCATAGTTGCCTAGTTACACTATCCAGCTGAATGCTATGTTCAATGCAAAAGAGCTGGACTGAGCTCCTGAAAAGTAATTTTGTCAAGTTGACTAGTTCAAGTATCGTGTGA
The DNA here is from genome assembly GCF_900963305.1 of Echeneis naucrates. NCBI lineage: Eukaryota > Metazoa > Chordata > Actinopteri > Carangiformes > Echeneidae > Echeneis > Echeneis naucrates. Next base: position 24,274,577 of record NC_042517.1, read on the forward strand.
ATGACACTGTGTAGTTGTCATTGCAAGGGACATGTGCCGGTGCTTGTGCTTTGAGAGCAAATGTTTTTCCATCCTGTCTGCTTTGATTCTGCACAGATATGTCTGCATCCAGCTGCTGTGTACTGAGTGGCATACATAGGGAGACTTTCACTTTCTTTTGCTTGTGACCATTTGTTTCTTTACTACCACTGTTTCTGTTTTTCATTGTGTAGATGAGTCAATCAGAGTGATTTGGGTAAAAATGTGTTAGTTTATTTTTTATGTTGTATTTTATGCTGCAGGTTTCAGTCCACCGTTTCATCTGTCTCATGCCACATGTCACACGTCAGCATAGTTAGCTAAACTGAAAATATGATAAGTTTAAAAGAGCACTCAGTTTAAACGCAGTTGGTTGTTGACGGGTGGGGTCAACATGGAAGCGCATGACCTCATCTGGACAAGCTGACAACAGTGCGCGGAGCAGCCACTCTAAATATTGAGCAAACCTCCTCCATGATCTCACCTGAATGATCTGATCCAGTTTCTAGCCCAGCCTTGTTTTACAACACTTTAACAATAGTGTGGCAAGCTGCTGCAGCAATGATTGTGTGCTCTGTGGATCAGACCGAAGGCCTTCATTTCATGTGTACACAAACTCACAGGAACGCAGAATCAGGCTTATCATGTTATGGTGCTCAAGGATATGGGAGCCTTAGATTGTTTGGACTACTATCTCAAGAATGCTTGGTTTTGTCTCACATCTGCTCCAAAGTTATGGAGGAGGTACTGCACTCTCTACCTCTTCATCTTATCTGGACAGTGTGTGTGTGTGTGTGTGTGTGTGTGTGTGTGTGCGAGTTTGAAGTCAAAGTCTTTGCTCAGGGTCCCTGAAAGAAATATAGTCTCCCTGTAACTGTGATATCGTATTTGTTCATGTAAACAGAAGTCAGATTGCATTGAAGTCTATGGGAAAACCCACTTTCTTTTAACTTCATTTATTAACTCAAATCAAATCAGATTTATTTGTATAGCACCAAATTATAACAAAGTTACATCAAGGCACTTTACATATAGAGCAGGTCTAGACCAAACTCTTTATAAATTTATTTAAAGAGACCCAACAGATCCCCCGATGAGCAAGCACTTGGCAACAGTGGCAAGGAAAAACTTCCTTTAAGAGGCAGAAACCTCGAGCAGAACCAGGCTCAGGGGGGGCGGCCATCTGCCTCGACCGGTTGGGTTGAGAGAGGGAGAGAGAGAGAGAGAGAGAGAGGGTGAGAGAGGTGGGGGGGGTGTAGGCAGGTACATGTTGCTGCATGAAGTTCATGGAGTTGAGCTGTAGTACAGAATTTGTGAAGATATGGGAGCAGCAGGCGTTGCAGGAACATGGGATGACGATGAGTCACCACCTGCAGGCTGAGGACTGGGAGAGAGAGGAGAGGAACTGGGAGAGCTGGCTTTATGGTCTCATTCTCAAGTTTCAAGTCTGTATGGAAGTTGTTGATGTTCATTTTTTAAATGACGGTCCCATTTTGAGGGAAATAAACCATAAAGCAGGGGATTGGTTAGAGGGTGTGGCTATGTGTGATTGTCCGATCAGAGCAGGTCTGATCCAGCCCTCACTCCTCCTCAGCCACACTGGGTTAGGCTTCGGAGCTGCAGCTCAACAACCAATAGTTGATGTCAGACCAAATTTGTTCATTTCGCTCAGTTTGCCCAGGCTGATGGTTCAACTCAAACCATGTGTTCAAATTATATGCCTGGGAAGTTTTGGGTTAGGGGTGTTATCACATCCACCTCTGTGGTAGTTCTAGCAGCTGCCACCAGGCCCGTCATGTCGGTACCATGACACGCACACACACATTCACTGGGTGAAAACAATACCAGCTACACACAAATGATTTGAACTTTCTCACAGCTAATGAATGCTTGAGAAAACCCTCTACCCAGCAGTTTCCACCTGTAGCCTTGCTTGTCTATTCTGTTGGTCACCGTCTGACACATTAAGTCAGCCCCATCAACTCTTGCTCCATTTAAAGCTGCAGTCAAAGGTCATAACACTAGAAAGCCCTACAAATGTGAACACTGCTTTGTTCTCTCAAGCAGTTTGGCATGAATCCCACACTTGTGTATAAACATAGCCCGCACAGGCAGATCATTTTGCTCCTTTCCCATTATCTTTTTAATCCAGTCGTGGCACCAGGTTGAGTTATTTCAACAGAGTCTCGTCTCAGACCATTTATCTGATTCCGTGTTTTTTGTCTGACTGCTAACATTAACAAATACACACACTTCATTCTAATTAAACCGTTTAATTGAATTTCCACCTTTTTTGAACACATGATGCTTTAGCAGGAGTTTGCACTGAGTTTTCATCATTTGTGTCAGGGTTTAAAGAAATGCTTTTACCAGATTGGATATATTGCCTTTGTGGTGGAGGGTTAGATTACAGGATTGATACCTCTCTTTTATCTGGAGCAGCAGCCAGCAGCTAATTATCTGGAATCATGGCAGGTTTGCATACTTTCTGTAACAGTAACACATTTAGCCTCACAGCACTTTTCAAGTCCGTGCTTACGACATTATATCTTCCTTGTTTAGTTCATTCAAAAACTGAAGTGTTGAAACAACAATTCATATCACTTAATGGGACTATTTTTTGGCTGAGGCCAGGAACTTCCTGATGTGTGATCTGGTTGCCTGGCAACCACCCTGAGCCAATAACATGAAACAGCAAAACCTTTGTTTTAAAAGTTCACACCAGTACAAATTCAATATAAAATATGAATTAGCGCACAGGTGCTGCTTTTCAGATGTTGTAGAATACTGTGACATGAAATATTTGTTCAGTTTCTTCCAGTTTTGTGGAGCGTGCAGAGAGTTAAATCAGGGCTGATCAGAGTTGGGGTGAAGCTTTGATCTGTAGCAATGCCGGGTTGCATTCTGCAGTTTCAGTGTTGCACTCATGATCCACGGCCAAGTGTGCCGCAAAATATTTCTCACTCCTCTCTTCCTCTTTCCTCATCCCCTTTTCCATTAGTTTTCCATCTTTGTCTTTCTGTTCCTCCTTTAACTATCTCTCTCTCTCTCTGACTTTGTCTGCCTCTCTCGCTCCATGTCCAGAAGAAAGGGGTGGTGCATTCCAAAAGCCTGGAGACCATTCCCCTCTTTGAGCCAGTGGCCCACAGAGTGACAGAGGAATTAGAATAAGAATAGCTGCCCATTCACCCCAGTGCCCCAGTGAAGAGCTGGAGGGAGATGAGGGAGGGTGAAGCGGAGGGAGGAGAGAAATGAAGTGAGTCCCGCAGATACCGCACTCTCATTGGCCGGCAGCGTTCCCTCTGTTTTCACATCGCTGCCATCAGTTGTGCTTTCAAGTTTGTTTTAGACATTCTGGTGCACTTACAGGCCACACATGTGCATGCATGCGTAAATATACACACTGGGGTCCGGGGGTTTGCACACGTGCAAACCAAAGTACCGGAATCTACACACAGACACGCTGTCAAGACACAGAGACACAGAGTGAGCGTCTCTGACCACGCAGTGCAGAGGAGAGGGCTGACCTTTGGCTGTGTGAGTATGAAGCTCATAGCAAATTTGACTCAGTTACTTTTGCATTCTTTCAATTATTATAGCATCAGCTGAAACTATTTTGACATTGTCGCTTTCTCTGTGGACACCGGTAAAGATTTTGGATTAGAGTGACATTTTATCCACCATTGCTGCGTGACGTATCTGTTATTTCTCTCAATCGTGAAACTGCTGTTGTTTGACAGTGCAGCAAGTGCTTTTTCAAAATGTTAGCAATGGCTTGTGTCAAAATGAACATCTTAGTCCTTGTAATTTTATAGCAGCTACCGGTCTTGTAGTGTTCATTTGGATGAAGCGCATTGCTTAGAAATAAGTTAATTAGTTTCAAATCTCAAATTTGTGCTTCCATCAGGCGTCTCCTGAGTCACATTCAAGTCATTCTGTCCTCTTCCTTGATTTTTTCATCTTTTTCTTTCTCTTTTGAATCACTTTTTTCACTTTCTCATTCTTCCATGTGGTTTCTGCTCATTTATTCCTCCTCTCTCTGGATCTCTCATAGAGATATTTTAGAAAGCATGTGAAGCTGAGGTTTGAGGCCATATCGTGCTCATGAATTAGCATGAAGCCATCAGTGTTGGATGAGTTCCTGCAAAGGTGTAGTGAGCAAACCAGTTACAGTTACTCTGGAATTAAGCCTTACTACACTGAAGAAAGGCAGCGAGCCTGGTTACACCTGCTCATGTACTGTGTTGCTGCATGGTGATCATGCATGTCCACATCTCAGTAAATTCAAGTATCACATTCAAAACCAATTTAATTTGAATAACTGTGAGGCAGTAACATCTTAATACCTGTGTAAACTGGTTGAGCTGAATGTTAAGGAGCTGTCGGGCCCTTCTTCAGCCCCTCTGCCTTTGACAGACAGACTGTGGGGCCACATGGGCCCTTTATACCAAGCTGCCTGTGAAAAATACTTTCCAACAGAGGCTTTCCTTAGAGCACTTGGATTAGTCAGAAAGGTTAAGCTTTCTAAGATTTTGTGTAAAAAATGAAAACATTTGATTTGTCCTCTGTCAGACAACAAAGCAGCTCATTTAGGCTTTAAAGACTTAGTCTCTTCAGTCATTCTGACTCCTGCCTAGCTGTAGCTACAGCTTTAGTGTCTATAGAGTCTCCATAAAGCAGACTCCAGTGTTCAATGGTTTTAATCTTTAAAACTGCTTTGATAAGTATTTGAACACCACTGGTTCTTTCAACAAACAGTACCATTGTGAAAACCCATGGAGGCTTTTAACAACTAATTTGTTGACCTGCCATTATCAGATATCCATGAGAATATTTGCAACTTCCTGGGAAATTGTTAAAGAGATGTTTTCAACAATAGCTATGGTGTAAAATAAAGCCTCAAGTGACTTTGACTTGTCTTTTCTTTACCCTTAATATATTTCTCTAATGTTATTTTTGCATCTTTCTTCCAGTCAGAGACAGCTTTATGTCTGTAGCGCACACAACCTGATGCCCATTATGAGTGTGAACCTACGCCTCCTCCTGCTGGGTGAGTTCAGTTTTGTGTTTGTCTAATTGGGAGCTGATATTTAGATTGAAACCAGCTGAAAATAGTGCTTTTATTTGTGACACACAAGATTTTCTGATAGAAGATAAGCAATTTGCTTGGCATATAATTAGATTTAATTAAATTTATGAACTATCAAGAAAACATCTTAAGTGATTTTTGAGTAAGTTTGCCTCTTTATGTGTTTACATCCCTATGTGACTTTTTTTCAACCAAAGATTGCCGGGACAGTGTGAAGCAATTAAAAGCAGACAAGGCTTTTTTATTAGCACGAGTGTTAAGTGAAGGTGTAACTCATTGGTCTGGTGTATATACTGATGGCACAGTGTATCCTCTCCGCCCTGCCACAGATGTTGTTTTTGTAGAAGTAGACTCATATCTAAAGGAAATCTTCACTGAAGCATAGTCATTAGGTCTAATCCATCATTATTTCATGAACTTTAATCACAGGACTGCGCTGAAACCGCAGCTGTTTGTACTGGATTGTGTTTACTTTAAAGAACAGGAAGTGAACTTTTAACTCTCCTTCGCTGTTGCTGCTGCACTTAAGTACTGTCTGGGTGACAGTGTGGAAGGACCCAAATGTTGATCGTAATAATCATGTTTTTGTTTATCCACCACCATTTAGAACAGCTATGATCCTGCAGTTAGCCAAGTAGTTAACTGGCTTCTGATAAAAGACGTAAAATTTAATAAACAATGTTTTAAGGATATCCCAACCTGAAATCAGAGAGGATCAAGGCCGATAGGAAAGGATTTTTTAAGGACACATCCTCCATTATCACCACCCACAGAACGCTTGGAGCTGATCCCAGCTGACACAGGGTGAGGTCGGAGTTCACCTTTGACAAGTCACGGGTCTAAGATGGGCAAACATAAAGACTCTAATATTCACAATCACAGTCAGAGCTTTGGGCAGTTTAGTCATGATTTACCTATACGTGGCTGTCATTGGACTGATGGAGGACGCCGGAGTACCCAGAAGGAACCCACGCAGGAAAAGGGAGAACATGCTAATCCCACACAGTAGTTAAGTCCGAACCCAGAATCTGATTGGTGTGAGGCAACAGTGTTTTTTTTTTTTTGTTTGTTTTTTTTTTTTATGGATTTGATTTTGGTAGGGCTTAGCTTTTCTATATTAATCCTGGTTTCAGACTTAATAGGGAGTTTCACTGATGGACTCACTGTAATCAAGTTTAAACTGGTATTTTCTCCCGATCAAAAAGCTGTGATTCAGTCAGTCAGCAGAGGATGACGTAATGCCTCTCATGGGACTTTCATCTACACCTTGTGCATTAGCCTCAATCCAGCTCCTGATGCTAAGCCACTGCTGTCATTTAAGCCCAGCTTTATTGGGTCATCTAAGATCTGGAAACTGTGAGAATCTGGGCTATTTGTGGAATGTGTAGTAAATGACAGGCTTCTGAAAGCAGGGCTTGATCTGAAGCACAATGGTCCATGCAGGGTTAATGATGATTGAGGGGCATTTTTCAAGAGAGCCACATACACATCTCACACACAAAGAGAATACAGTGCTTATTAAAGTTCTCTGTTAGACTGATTTAACCCCTGCCTCTTCATGTTTCAGTATAGTTTTTGTAGTGGAGGGGGATTTGTATGAAGTTTCCAATAATGTCTACAATAATGACAAATAAAATGGAAAATTATCACAAACGCATAAAAACATGAAAAACATGAGAACCACAAAATGTTGACAACCGAATAGATTCAAAATATATACCATGAAATTTAGGGCAATAATATTATAAACCTTAGGACAGAAAATGTGAGAATGAAAAGGACTATATGGGTTCAATTCATTTTAAATACAGAAGTAGATGAGGTCCAGCATCATTTTCAAATTAACAAGTGTACTTTAGGACATCTCAAAGCTTCAGTACAGCTAAAGTGAACTTCCCAATTTGAGAGGATAAGCGTTAGTTAGACAACTTTGGATGATGGAGGTCTGATGAGGGAAGGAGCCTTCAGCAGAAGGAGGCTACCCTGATCCGGTACGCTGCAGTAGAACCACAGACCAGAACAGTGAAGATGGCATGAGGAGTGATTTCTTGACAGGTTTCGGGCCATAAACACCAATCCGCCATGGTTTGGCTGAGAGGCTGAGCATTGTTGGTGGTCCCTGCTTGGCCACAGTTCACACGGTGTAATGGTTCCTTCCAGCAGGACCATGGTCTTTGTCTCAAAACAAAACAGTTTCATGAGACAGTGAGATCAGTGAACCTCGCTGTCCAGCTGAAACACATTAATGTGTAGTGCACCAGGAGATTGGAGCAGAGTTTGCTCCACAGTGTTAGCGTCATGCTCCCAGTATGGTGTTCAGTGAGCGTACATGTAGAAATAGAGGGCGTGTTTGCATTGTTTGATTTGACTGCACTGACACCTGGAGCGTTTTCAGTAATAAGTAACATTTTCCTCTCTATCCCTGCATTCTTGCCATAGCAGTGTACAGGAGAAAGATGCCCCAAGGTGTGATTACCTGTGGGTCTTCCTTTGTGTGAATATATATATTGCCATTTGCAACACGCTAATCACACACTGTTAAACCAGCTGGTGTCAAACATCTGTGCAACTGCCTGTTGTTTAAGGCAACTCTGCATGCTTTTTATTGTTTGTCAGTATTCTGACAAACCAGCGAAGACAAAAACTAATTTCTGTTTCTAAAGATAAATCTCTAAATGAGCTTCGATCCTAAATCAGCTGGAGGTTCTATATAAATACAGAGAACATATCAAAGGTCTCAGTTCACAGAGAAACACTCTCAGCCTAGACTCAGCCCTTTTTGATGTCACAAGGTCAGCTTCTTCCCCAAAGCCATCACTGCACTAAACGATAATAAATGTTAACACTCTGCACTTTAACTTTAACACAGCTCATGAGATATCCAGTGCAATATTTTCTCGTGAAATACTCCTGTGCAATATCCGCAGATGACACATTCCACAGTTCTGAATATAATTCTGGCTCACATCTTTGTACTTTTTCATATTTTGCAAATTTTATATTTCCTATTTCGTTGTATATGTTTTGATTATTCATCATGTACATATATCTCTTATTTCTCATTCTCATTACTACCTCGAAAGCACTTTGGAGCTGCACTCAAATCTTGTTGTAATTTAAATTACAATGACAATAAAGGCGATTCTGATTCTGAAGTAGCAGCCACAACCCCAGAATCAGAATCAGAAGCCCACAACCCATACACAAATGTAATATATATGTATATATATGTGTGTGTCTGTGTGTGAAAAATGTATGAGAAGAGAATAATTACAATGAAATTATGAAGTCACAAAAGAAAGTAAAGAATGAGAGAAATGAAAAAATACAGTTTTAAAATGAGGATATGTTTTGGCCTTCTCTGAATACCCGGAAGGCATGTACACTTAAATAATGAACATAGAACAGACCTACAGTATTTATAAAAATCTGCCAAAGAAATTATTGAACAAAAACATAAAATCATGTCAAAACTTATATATTTATATGATTTTCAAAACTCACGTGACTTATATCTTCTCAACATCTATAGTTGCAACATGGTATACTATTACCATTTACATTTATCATATTTATATTTTTAATGCGCACCTTACAATGGGTATCATTTATTCATATATGGTATGAGCCATCATATATCTAAGGGATTCAATTATTGCATTTCACTACAAAGAAAAAAAATCATTTTGAATGCTCCTGCCCTCTGTGAAATCTTCTTTTGTGCAAAGACACATTTATTCATCATTATACAATCCAAGTTTAGTGTTGTTAATTTCAGCGTCCACATGTTGCATAAAATTCTACACATCCTATAAACACATAAGAACTATAAAAATGAACTCCAGCTGTGAATGCATTACCAAACAGAGAACGATAAATCAGTGCACATTCTGATGCTCTCCTTGCTAGTCGAGGCAGGTGAAAACCAAGCAAGATATGTCTCCATCAGCCCACACAGAGAGGTGGGGGTAAATACTTCTGTCACGTCTCAGATGTCAAGAATATCTTCTGAAAAAAAGAAAAGAAAAAAAAAATGTGGTTTACGTACAAGTGCAAGTCTAGATGATGCCTTTGCCATGCAATTATCTACACAAACACCACCTCTCACGTTTCAGCCCAGTATGGCAGATTCGAGAAAGCCATGAGACAGAGCGAGAAGGCCCCTGAATGGACGATGCTATAGCAGCAATATGCCATGCATGTGTGGTCTGTTTCAAAACACAACCTCACTCATTAACTTAACCTTCAGGTAAATGATGACTGCTCAGGGGTACATGTCTAGACAACGTGTGAGATGTGTAGTTATTACATCTGTCATTCAATTTGAGTTACGATTCACTGTACGTCAGGAACCAAAATAAGTTGAAGCCTGGTTGTTGTTTCTCTCTCTCATCAATCAATATAGGTAAATAAATTTCCCATTAAAGTAGTTCTCAACCAGGCAGTACCTGTATTCTGAAGAAAATATCATGAAAAAAGAAAGCGTTTTTTCTAATTTGTGATCAGGGTATGCGTTATTCTCCTGACCGCTTATTTGCGCTTATATATTCCATGTGTTGTAAGAAAGTAAAAAGCAAAACAGAATTTATGTCCTATGGTGGAGGAAAAGACAATGACATTTCAAAGCACAAAACACACAAAATCCCTGAGCTGTTCTAGACTCTATCCTGTTTGGATGGCACAGTCTGTCATGCACACATTAGCCACACCTCCTAACCCATCCCCAGCTTTATGTTTCTTCCAATTTGGACCATTTTAAAAATCATGTCATATTGAAGATGGAATGTAGAAATTTTAGTTCAGTGAAAAGTAGGGCAATTTTCCTCTCAACTTCAATGCAGTTAGAGTCTTTAAGTGGAATGTATGTTTAAGGCTCTTTGGACCCAGATTCTTTGTCATAGGAAAGACATAATTACAGGACAAATTTATTATATTATTACAGGTTGCCAGTAGTCATGTAAATCTGTCAGTGGAATACTATGCAAGGTCAAAGAAAACTGTTCTAAAACTCTGAATAAGTGATGAAAAGTTATCCAACTGTTGAACCACAGCTTTCAGCCAGGTCCGACTGACTGTGCTGGTAAAATTTCGATGTACTGATGGTGCCTCATCCATCCATCCAACTCAATGTGCAATGTCACACCTGCGAAGTGCATTCGGGTGAAACCCCTTTATAGCTCTCAGGCAATTCCTGTATTCATGAGGGCGGCTGCTGGGCTGGTGTGGTGGTGGGGGGGTGGGGGCAGGGGGGGTTTGCCCTTGCCATTGTCAGCTTTTTCAAACACAAATGAGGGCAAGTTGGCACTTTTTCTGCTTTTCCAAAAACATATTTGCTAAGAAAGTTCTTTCTCTACCATGCAGCTCATGCACAGTCTTGTGTCTGTGTCACATCTTAGAGTTGCAGCATTGCAGCAGAGCCTTGTGTTTAATATTTGGTCAGGGTGTGTTTGATCTTTATCTACAGTCCAGAGGTTCACCCTCTAACCCATTCTCATGCTGCTCAGCAAGTGCAAGGTAAACAAGTTCACGCCTGCCTGTATAGCATGTGTGAATCTGTGTCTGTGTTCCCTCTTCAGAGATACTTCATGCAGTGGAATGACATTAGAGGCAGATTGTGTTGGATACACTGTATTTCCTGGCGGTGTTATCAGTACAGTTGCCCACAGTGCCAGCCAAGCTTTGTTAATGCTTCGCAGGTATTCAGAAAATCTGCCTCTGTTGAACCTTTTACTTGAACTGTGGCCAAGACATTTATACATGCACATGCACACACACACACACACACACACACACACACACGGAGCGTGCAGACAGACAGGAAACTGAGAGACTCTCTTGGCCTGAATGTGCAGTAGTACTATAAACACAGGTTAAGCCAAGTTCAATCTTGTATATTATCAAAGAAATCAGCTTCATAACAAAATCATTAAACAGCTGATGGGATGATTTTAATTATTTTTTATAGCTTATTATTTCTCTTAGTTGTGTTACTTAACCTGTTTTATAATACGCTGTTTTTATATTATAATTGTCGGTATTAAGGTGTCATTCTTCGATAAACAGACAATGTTGTGAAGTGGAATACTCAACTGTAGTCTGCATCGGAGGGAGTGCTGGATCCTGAGCCAATTCTATACACTCTGTCACTACGCTGAGAAAACATTCATTCATTCATCCATTCATTCATCTTTGACCGCTTATCTGTTTCTGGGGCGCAGATGTGCTGGAGCCAATCCCAGCTCACATTGGATGAGGGCGGGGTCACCCTGGACAGGTTGCCAGTCCATTGTAGGGTCATTGAGGAAAAAGACATACAATAACTTTTGGGATTTTCTTCTTTTTGCACTGTGGAGGCCTTTCAGATCTCTATCTCTCTTTTACGGTTGCCAATGGATGCAGCTCAGTGGAAGAGACTTTGCATGTTGGAGGCCCAGGGTTAAAAACACAGAAACCAGTGGTGTTCTTGTGCCGGTCCCAAGCCCGGATAAATGGGAGGATCGCATCAGGAAGGGCATCCAAAGTAGAAACTGTAGCCAAATCAACCCTGCAAGTCACAGAGATGACCCCAAATAGGCAAAAGCCAAAAGAAGATGATCTCTAAGTCAGTTAGCCTCTCATGTGACCATCCAGAGGGGCCGTTCAGAACTCAACTCAACTCAAGTTCCTGGCAGCATTTTCTGGGAACATCTTCTTTTCTGCTGGTTAACATGATTTAACAGCAGGCCAGCTGTTTCCCAGATTGAGAGCAGATTGGTGAGACTGACAAAACGAAAAGTCTTAGACAAACATTCCACTATGGTTAAGTTGACAGTGTTACTTTGGGAGGAGAGCAGGCCGGTCACAAAGTCCAGAGTGATATGGAACTAGGCAACAGGAAGGGCTTGACAAAGGGCATTCTCTACAAGGATTCTTGTTTAATTGATTCCCCTTGTTTGCCTCGTGACTGTCTTTTGGTCAAATGGGGCCACAGTAAAAATAACACCTGACTTCATTCTCCGATGATAAATCAGACGGGTTGCGATTAGCTCGATTCAAATGGAAGAGTCACACAGAGTTGTTGTCCTGCCTCAAAGGTGTACTCCTGGTGCTGTCACCTTATGTCCAAAGAGGCAAGAGAGCCAAGGTTAGCAGGTTCATTACCCAACCACAGTCCTTGTCTCCTGTTGAAGACAGAAAACAGATGCTTCTCCACTATAGTTTCCCTTTTCTTCACAACATCCTCAGAGGGCAGAGACCTCACAAACAGATAGGCATTCACAGCTGCAGCCCAAAAGAATACCTGTCCTTTCAAAGCTCCACAGCATAATGCCCCTTAGATAAATCAAACACAGGTTAAAACACACACACGCAGGCAGGAACAAGGACAAATTGGGAATGAAAAGGACACAAAAGAAAGGCAACCACAACGGGAAAGGCTGAGCCCAATGATAACAAGCAAAGCTTCTCTTGTAGCATATCAATGGCAAAGCTTGTGTATCTAATTTGTAGAACCTAATTATCTAATATGTAGATTGTAGTGTGTTGTATCCTTTGAGTGTCCTTTTTGAAATCACAAATAAAAAAAGTGTCTTTCAGAAGAGCCCTAGTTATTATTCAAGTGTGGTTACATGGAGCTCTAACTGAGCGCCAGAGCATGAACACTCAGGAAAATTATCATTATACCTGCATATACAAATGATCCAACAGCAGTTATACTTTCCCTGTTAAAGGGTGCATGCCCGCCACCATTACTTAGTCATGTATTCAATCCTGAGATGCACTGTTTTTATTTTTTAGGATGCTTTCTGATTCCATCTCAAACCATCCATTTCTTTCGCCTCATGCCTCAACATGTTGCTTGTCTGTTATTGTAGATCAACAGGATAGAAGGGCCTCATAAATCTCTCTCAACATCTCTACATTTCAGTTTTCAGTTTCTTTCTTCCATTCTCTCTTCCTCTCTCTCTCTCTCGCTCTCTCTTTCTCTCTTTTTCTCTCTGTCCCAAATCCAGAAGCCTCTTTATTCAGAGCCAGTGATGCAGACAGAAGGTTTGAGGGAACAGGATCAGAGTTTTTGTTAATCTCTTTTGTATACACTAACGTCAATCAAAGGGTCAGTTTGTGTCTAAAACTGTTTTTCTCTTTTACTTCTTCTATCTGCTATGCTGTGTAATATAAATCATTAATATCATGCTACTTGTAAATATTCTGATTAATATGCTGATGAAAAATAGGACATGTGCATTTCTACAGAAAACAATGATTTGAAAAGCAATCATGAAAAAAACAAAGCATCTGTCAGGGATTCGCATCTGGAGAGTCTAAATGATCGCATTGAGTGACCTACGAGGGTGAAACGATCTCACTTCAACTCCATTAAGAACTTTATGTTTTGACTGTGATGATTGGAGTAATCATTCTCTATTTTATCCCCCCCTCAGCTCTCACTGTGTGCGGACAAGAGCTCCCATCAGGCCCTCATGGCTGCACGGAGGGAAGCTGTTACCCTGCGACAGGAAATCTTCTGATTGGCCGAGCGGTTAACTTAAGTGCCACCTCCACCTGTGGCCTTGCTGGACCAGAGCACTACTGCATTGTCAGCCATCTGCAGGTCAAAACTGAAATTTAAGGCGTTATATGACTACTAAAATGAGAATAACTCACAACTCTACTGTTCCATCTCTCAGCAACAAAATGTCTGCTCTCTCTTTTCATTGTACTCATCAATCAGTCTTCACTTTTCCATCCTCATTTGTTCATCTATCTGTTTGCTTGTGGCCCACCAAAGTTGCACAGCCTTTCAATATTAGACCCCAGGTGCAGACACACCTTTGTCACACTCTTCCTCACTGTGTGCAGCACTGCTCCCCTTCTAACAAAAACTCCTTTGTTTACGGGGCGACATTTCCTCGATCACTGACTTCCTTCATCACGACCATCATGCTAGGCTGGAGATCACAACACACAGTTGTGACAGACACACTCAGTGTCAGTCTCAGTGATTCTGCAGTGGAGTATTAGCAAATAGAAATGTATATTTTTTTGCCACTCATAACCCTCCAATATGATTTTTTGTGCAGGGCTGATGGTTCATAGCTGTTATTTTTACCCAAATGAGTCAATATATTGTCTTTTTTCTTCTTCTTTTTTTCACTAATACCGGGCCTCAAGTTTGAGTTAGAAAACAATTGCTCTTTCAGCTAGCTAGACAGTTGGAAGCTGTAATATAGAGACAAGCTCTGTTTTACAACCATCACATCATCATCGTGTGATGCTGTCACCTCCACACTTTACAGCTCTCATTATTCTGCTCCTACATTACACGTTGCCTGACATGCCTCATCCACACACTGTAGACATTTCCGTGCCTCTACGTGTATGTGCCTGCACTTCCATTGCCTCACGACACGAATATGCAACCGTACTAACCCTCAGGTGAAAATGATTGACATCCTCTGTTTGGAAAGAGGGGGCAGGGCACAGTGACATACTGTCCAACCATAAATGCAGGCATGGACTGCATTGCTGTTCCGTCAGAAGTCACTATAGGGGCCCACTCAAAATATTTGTCTCACAGCTTTTAAACGTGATGAAGTTCATCAATCATTTGTGGGAGGCACAGGTTTTCCCTGGCCATGTTATTGTCTCCTTTGGGATCAGATTTCATGCCCAGTTTTACCTTTCTTTGTGTCTGAAAGAGAAGCAGAGCATTAAGGGAGATGCTGTTAAGTAAGTTATACTGAAGATTTTCAAAACTAAAACTCCAGAGATGAGACAGACAAGGGAAACTAAAATATATGGAGAAATAATGAGGACAGGAAAAAAAACAAAATGAGAAGAGTTTCTGTTTGTGAATAGAGGTGGGAGGGAAAGCTGAAAGAGGAAGCTGACATGTTCTCTTGTAAAACCTTGGCTGTAATGAGACAAAGAGGTCTTACTTCGGTGTATTGTTGGAGCAGAAAGCTGTGTAGCTGAGCTGACCAGGCTTGTCTAATGGGAGATAAATAAGAGTTCAGAGGAGGGAGGGACGATGTTAAAGCCCCACGATTAATACCGAGCACACACCGAGTCTTGAAGAGGTGGAGGGAATACATGCTCCACCGCTAAAATGTCCTCAAATATTCGGTCCAATTGTTCAATAAATTTAAATACCAGCTTCTCCAAATGCTTGTGTTAAAAAGTACATTTTTAATGTCGACAAATTGTGATGTCGTTTCGCAGAGCATTTACACACACTTGAAGAATCTGAAGAGTAAAAAGATTCATGGAAATGACCATGAAACCACAAATCAATCCACCACAAGAATGACTGGAGAAAATAAACACAACAATTTTATAGTTTATGTTTTGTCGGCGTCTATAAAGAAAACACAGTGGTAAAGCATCAAATCAGATAATTAGTTTTTTTAAAGCAATAACCTGAAGACCACTCATGTGAACCCACCACCAGACAGGAGCTGTTACAAAGGTACAAAAGTATAAACGTGGATTGTGAAAACAAAGTAAATCTATATTTTTTAACTTTCAAACTTGGACTTGATGCTGTGGTGAAGAAGCTAATCTTGAAAAAACAAAGAGTTGTTAGGTGCAAACTGAGCAACAGCACAACAAGACAGACAATTTGGTTTGAACAAGAGGCAATTTCCTGTACAGCCTAAAAATCTCTGTCGTCAAAAATATAATATTAAGTTTTAACTTTAGTTGAGTAAAAGTTACTGTCCACCTCAGGCACACATTTTAATTATATGAACCTCGTTTAGGAAGTAAAATTTTATGAAAGGTGTTTTTATATCAAATGAGTTAGTGTTTATTTTTTTCTTCTTGCATTTGTTACAAAGTACTTAAAATTTTGCTCTTTGGCTTTAAACCTTGCAAACAAACAAACAAAAAGTGGATCACAATACTTTTGCAATACCCCAAAAGGATGATAGCATGTGCAGAGAGGAAAGGCCTCCTCAGCAGCTGAAAGACTTATGCTGGGAGTGGAGGGGGTGACAACACACACCCTCTTACCATCTAAACATGGGGGGGGGGGCATGTGCACATTCACATACACTCACCACCCTGCAGCACACTTTGGGCATTTCTGTCCAGCACAGTCTCATTGACAGCCATGTTTTTAGCGGCTTAATCACCCCTGACAACAACCTAATTAGGAACCGCTGCCCTGGAATCCACTGTTTCTCTGTGCCAACTTCCCCTCATCTCCCTCCCTACTCCCCTCTTCGTGGCCCCCTCTCAAATAAAACCCCATTTTTTCACTCCCAGCATCTCCCTGCTCTCTGACAGCCTCGTTTTTTGTCCCCCAGCACTAATCTGCTGTTTGAGATCCCTCACTTCAAGTATCCTCATCTCACCTGTGTCGCCGTGGTCCTCTTCTTTTTTATCCACTGGCCAGCTCTTGGAGTTCAACGCTCTTTGTCATTATAATTCTGCAACACATATCCCTGAAACTCCATCTCAGCTTTTTTGAATGAAGATATGTGGTGCATTCATGGTTTATGGCACTCACAGTAGCTTTTAAGAGGAGCGTTTTAGATGGCAGGCAGAGTTCAAATGGTGCACAGAAAAAATGGGCATAATATCTGCTGCACATGAATGAAACTACAAACAAAAGAGAAAACATGACAGATCACACCGTTGGCGCTTCTTTTTGATCTGCTCTTCCTTCCTTAATCATTCTATCCAACAGAGACACGAGCCGGTCCCCTCTGTCCCTCTGTCCCTGGCACAGCACGTAACTCGCATTAATTCAGCTCGGTGGATAAGAACTCTGATCCAAACAGCGCCATCACAGCAGCTTGACTGACAATTCACAATCTGTAGGAGACGCAACCTGTGGAGACAAATCAAATCATGCAGGATTTTATTCACTTTATGTGTTAGATTTCATCAAGTCTAAAACAAATGTGTTTTCTACTCCAACAGGAGTCCGACAAGTGCTTTGAGTGTAACTCCCAACATCGCTACAACCCACATCACCACAGAAACAGCCACCGCATTGAAAACGTCATCTACCTCACGGACACAAACGGAGACAACACATGGTGGCAGTCTGTCAACGGTGTGTGTGACTGAGTTGTTTCTCTGCTGTGTTTCTGAGAGTTAAATCTTGATTATTTCAATTTAAATATCAACTGCACAGTAACTGCAGGCCTTTATCAGCACATTGAGGGGAAGGAGCTGAGATTCTTTCAGACTGAAGTTGATACAATAACCCCACAGGACAAATATTGAGAGACTGACAGACAGACAAGGAAAGAAAGATGAAAAATGTCTTCCACCCCTCTTCTGTGAAGCAGACTCTGAGTTTGCATTACCTGAGTGGTGGAGCTGTGACTCTGGTTGACAGTTACTTCCTCCACAGGACAGGAGAATGTGAGCATCAGACTAGACCTGGAGGCAGAATTCCACTTCACACACCTCATCATGAAGTTTAAGGTGTGCACACTTGTGTGTCAGTTTGCACTTTTGCTGCATGCTGCATATGCTTCATCTTGCCAGCATCTTTGTCGCTGTGCATGTTTATTGAAATTTGGCCATGGCTGTTAGTCTGCCATCCTGCTGTTAGTGATGCAAACATTAAACAGAAGATAAGTCACCTCATCTCACTGATCTCTGATGTGCCTCTGTTTTATGCATTTTATCTCTCCCTCCTCAGACATTCAGACCTGCAGCTATGATGATCGAGCGTTCAGCTGATTTTGGCCGCACTTGGCGCCCTTATCGTTACTTTGCCTCAAACTGCACAAGAAACTTCCCTGGTATCCCTTCCAACGGCCTGCACCACATCAACGACATCATCTGCGAGGAGCGCTACTCTGACATCGAACCCTCCACCAATGGAGAGGTGAGTGGTTGTGTACTGTAAAACAGCAGCCAGAGAGAGACCAAGGTCAAGGAATTAGGTTTCCTGCCTTCCTTTTTTCAGGAACATGGGAAGTTTGAAGTAAAACAGGAAGAAGACAGGAAGAAGGGATTACACAGACTTGCCAACTCCACTTATTCTGACACCCCGTAAATCCAAACATTTGGGAGAATTCATGACTCACTTCTTTTTCTCTCACATAGAGAGAAAAATTCATGGAGTGTTTCTGTCTCCTTATTTATGTTTATCTTTGTGTTTTACCATGAAAAGCAGCTGCAAAAAAATTAATCAAGGGACCTTGATGGGTCTCCTCCTCAGCACAGAAACACAGAAGGTAGCTGGCCAGTGTGAGCGCACACACACATATCAGTGGTGCAATGACACTGATACATAAAACTGTGGCAGGGCTAATTCAAAGTCACATTTTTAATGAATTACAAACAGGAATCAACTTTGACCAAGCTTCAGCAAATAACTGATCCTCTCCCAGCAGTAAGTGGATCACTGCAAGGGAAGTGCTCTATAGGGATGAGGTGTCTCTAATATACAGACACGGGGAAAGGACCTGAAAGTACGACTCTGAGAAACACAGGAATCAGTTCAACAGGCTTTAATATGGGTTCAGTACACGGATAGTCAGTCCACACGGTGGAAGAGCAAAGGGGAGAGGTAAAAGACAAGGCCAAATAATCCAAACACGGCCGGAAGCCAGGAACACAATAGATGACAAGGAGTGCTGGAACATAACACATGCAACAACAATCTGGCAAAGAACAAATGGGTGAAGGGGGTTATATATAGACGGAGGAGGTGATTAGACACACACAACTGAGGCACATTACTGTAGGGAAATGCCAGTAGTGGGAAACATGAGGGACCAAGAAATAATGTGACCTGAAATGAGACAGAACGTGAGTATCAAAACAAAACAGGAAGTGGCACACAAACACACAGGAGACAGGGCAAGTCATGACTTGTGGAGGGGCGACAAACAAATGTGCTTGTTGGTGTGATCAGGTGGGGCACCGAATCTTCACAGTGCAGAGATGACAGCAGAGAGGGGAGATTTTAAAACTGACGGGCCAGTTTGTTTATTGGAAAAGTACAAGAACAGGAAGATTTGGATTATTTCTTTAAGGTTTGAACTTTCTGTCTTCAATAAGATACATTTAAAGTAATATAACCCTATACATTTAATTCATATCACTTTCTTTTTAGGCTCATTTGATAAATTGAAAGGATTTTTGGGACAGGTGAATGTTTGAGGAGAATTAATAGCCATTGAATTAAGAAAAGTTAATTAAGGAAACCTAACTAGGGAGGGTGGCACTTACTTGATTGACTTTTGATATAACTGATGTTTCAGAGGAATGTAGTTTCTTTCAGGACCAAGCAAAAGTGAAATTGAGGTGAATTGCCTTTTTTCCTCCCCATCACTTCTGTCTTTGTTTTGCCCAACAGCTGTTGAATTTCTTGACACAACTCATTTCACTGGGATACATGTTTCCTATTCAACGTCAAATTAAATTTTCTTCAATGCTAAAATCTAATGATATTTTCTCTGTGTAAAAACTGCTCTGTGTTCAAGGTCATTTATAAAGTTTTGGATCCTGCCATTCATGTGAAAGACCCCTACAGTTTGAACATTCAAGGTGAGTGAAGACTGTTGACTCTGGATGTGCAACTCAAGCAACATCACATCATTATATATCCAGCTTGTAAATTATCATTTCAAGACAAACCCTCGTTTTATTCTTCCTATAATATAGACTTCAGCCTTTAGAACTGTCTCACTCGGGCTCTGACATTCATTTTGTATTGTGACATTTTGAATTTTAACTTCTGCCAGATTTTAAAATATTTCCTCTTTTCAGAACTTTTACGCATAACCAACCTGCGTATGAACTTCACCAAGCTCAACACTCTGGGAGACGACCTGCTGGACCGACGCTTTGACGTCCTGCAGAAATATTACTACGCCATCTATGAACTGGTGGTCAGGGGGAGCTGCTTCTGTTATGGTCATGCCTCAGAGTGCGTCCCAGTGCCAGGAGTGGACACCCGGGAGAACGGCATGGTGAGTTCATGGACTGTATGGCCAAAACAGTACTACTCTGACAACAATCGTAGAGCTAACTCTCAGGGACTAAATGAACTGATGCTGTTGCATAAAAGACACAGAAACAACAGGATTAATTCGTCTTTAAAATGTAAATGTACTCATTGTCATTACTGGCAATACCTAAATTGTTTTTTTGTTTTTTTTATCAGATTCACGGTCGTTGCGTATGCAAACATAACACAGAGGGTCTGAACTGTGAGCGCTGCCGAGATTTCCACCATGACCTGCCATGGAGGCCAGCAGAGGCAGATAATCCACACACCTGCAGAGGTGGAAACATGCAGACACACACACACACACACATGCAGTGAGTCTCGTGAAACTTTGTTCAGAGCACAGTCTAATTTTGCTGAAAACCCTGGCTTTACTGCTGAATGGTAGTGTACGGTTGAGACAAACGGCAGTGGGACTATGGAGAGAAAAACAATTCAGTGATCAATGCTACTTACGAAGAGAGTGTAGAAAGTAGAAAGTTGTCTTACTTTAAAATAATTGTATCTATCAGCAACAGAAATATGTGGAGTGGACTGTGGAGCAGAGTGTAAAGTCACTCAGCTGTAGATATATTGTGCTTGGAGTGCACCTATAGTCCCTCTTGTTCTTACAGAGTGTAACTGTAACGGACACTCCACTCAGTGCCACTTTGACATGGCTGTGTATTTGGCCACGGGTAACGTCAGCGGAGGAGTGTGCGATGACTGTCAGCACAACACCATGGGACGCAACTGTGAGACCTGCAAACCTTTCTATTACAAAGACCAAATCAGAGACATCAAGGACCCACGGGTTTGTGTTGGTGAGTCCTTTTTAGTGTTGCGTTGCATCAGCCGAAGACTGATGATATGATTTGATACTGCTTTTGTCATCCTTTCCCGCTTCGCTTACACTCTCCTTCTGACTTCTAGCCTGTGACTGTGACCCAGTGGGCTCTTTGGAGGGGGGAGTGTGTGACAGTCACACTGACCCAGAAATGGGGATGATTGCAGGTCAGTGTCGCTGCAAAGCCAATGTGAAAGGCATGCGCTGCGACGACTGCAAGGAGGGCTACTATGGCCTGAGCCAGAATGACCTGCTAGGCTGCCAGCGTATGTACAAATCTGTTTGTCTGCCACTGAAACAACCATTTCAGAATCCCATTATAAATGCACATACTGCTTTTTCTTTTCAGGTTTATTTGATTTTGCTGTAAGCTGTAAATGCGTCAGAGATAGCCTGGATATAGGAAATCAGTATAGAGAAGGAATTTAACTTTATTGAGCTAAAGACAGTTTATACAAAATCCAATCTAATGTTAAACTAAGACCTACAAAGTGTTAAAAAAGCAGCTACAAAACATATGAACAGACAGGATTACAGCGTACACCAAGCACCATAAGAGTAACAGAGCCAAACAGCACATAATACACAGATAGCACTTGACCTATATTTAAATGCACGTCTCTGACTCACTCAATATGTTTGTGTGTTTCTCCACCAGCTTGCAACTGTGACCCTCGCGGTATCATAATGACGGATGCTCCTTGTGATCAGATCAGTGGAGACTGCTCCTGTAAAAGATATGTGACTGGGCGATACTGCAACCAGTGTCTGGTTAGTGAAAGCTGCTCTCCTTTATACCCACAACTAATTTTTGTTAGGCGCTGGATTCGATTTCATGCAAGGAGACATACGTGAGTGTGTCCTCGCATATCATGCCAAAATTAAGAAACAGAGACTAGACAGACTTTAATTTGACAGTAGCAGAATCATTTGGAAGAAAGACTTTCTTTTTGCATATGTCTGACCAGTCTCACTTGGTCTGAAGTGAGAAAATACAAAAGAAAATACATATTGTGGAGTGTTAAAGGGACAGAGCCCTCCTTGGTTTCAGGATGGATTTCTCTTTGAATCTATGTGGAGGACAGTGGTCAGCTGCCTCCACCTCTCTGATGGCCTCCTGTTTGACTCCTGCAACATGACGACACAGGACACACTCTGATGTCCTGGTCGAGCTCCTCATGGCAACAAATACAAAAGCTGTGCAATTCTACAGCTTTGAAAAAGTAAAAAGTAGACAGTGTTTGTGTCATTGTACAGCCTTGCTCTGAGCTTTATTTCCTTCCCTGCAGCCTGAATACTGGGGGCTCAGTAACGACCTGGGCGGCTGCAGACCATGTGACTGTGATTTTGGTGGAGCCTTTCACAACAGGTACAGTTGTCACGTGTCCTTAAAGGCGTTTGTTCACAAATCCTGAATTTCAGTTCCAGATATTTAGAATTTTCAGTTACCATTTCCTGTTACTTCAGGTGCATGATGGAAAACGGCCAGTGTGACTGCAGGAGACATCTGATTGGTCGACAGTGTTCAGAGGTTCAGCCTGGATATTTCTGTGCGCCTCTTGACTACTACAAGTATGAGGCAGAAGATGCCACTGGACACTCCCCTGGTGATGCTACACTGCCGGTGAGCATGCCACTTTGATTCAGTGTCGGTAGAAGTCAGCTTTCAGGTCACTATGACAGACCACCAGCTCATCAAAGCGTGTCTACACGACTATAAAAGAGCAAGAGTGCAAAGTTCACATTTTCTCTGTGTAACAGTCACTATGTCGTTTATCGGATCTCTTTCTAAGAGTAACATAAGAAAAACCAATGTTTGTGACTCTCATGTGGCCGTGGTTAAGAAGAGCAGCCACTGCAGAGGGGAAAAACTCTGCAAACACCGGATCAGTATTTGTTTAGATTAATTTTAGCTAACAGTGTACAAATAACTCGGGCCCAGTTTGGCCTCCTTTGTCCAGTTGCAAGTGTAAACTTGACCTTATGCTGGATCTTATGCACCGAGACTGTCTAGGTCTGAATGTCCTATGACCAGCCAGAGCTGCAGGTCAGTCTTCAGTTCTTATCTTGTTGGATCTGTTAACTGCCCGTGATAAAGTGAAAGTCAGCACTCTGCTATCTGTAATCTTTAACATGGCTGTCTTGGGCAAAGCCCTTTGTTGGTACAGTACACACCCATCCTCTTTGGGTTGCTCGCATGGGTTTGCTCATAACTGCTATCCTGACGACACCCTTTCTTTTTCACCTGATCAGACCTCTGTCTCTTCATGGATGTCTGTCTGCCTTTCTGACCTTTGCCTTTGCTGTGTGTTTGTGGAAGTGTGCCCCTGTATTGTGTCCTTGAAACACGAACTTTATGAGCCAGAGTTGGGTTATTTTCTGAGGAAGACAAGACATTCATCTCCACATCGCAGGAGATCTAATCTACTCCTGTCTGTATCTTCCTCAGACTGCGCAGTTCCAGATCAAACGTCAGGCCTTGGATAAAGTTGAATAAAATGATGTTATGACTATTTCATGAGGAGTTTTCATATTACCCTGACTCCACCAGTGTTGTTTTCGAGAGGGGATTAGAAAGGTTCTCATGAGGTAAAAAAGTGTTATCCAACTCAGACATGCACTGCGATTAAATCCAAGGATATTTTGTTCATGGCCTCTCTCTCTCTTTACATATACAGCACAGGCCAAAAGTTTGGACAAACCTTCTCATTCAAATGAATAGGAAAGTGTGTCCAAACTTTTGGCCTGTACTGTATATAAAGTTATATATTTGATGTTTCAGTTTCTCTTACTGTCACAGTCATAACTAGTTTTTTTTTTTGTTTGTTTTTGTTTTAAATATTCATATCCATAAGATCTATTTTTCTGTGTAGCTTTACAACAGTGCCTCAGTGCCTTCCCTTCTGATTGGCTTCTGATTTTAAGGCTCTGATCATTTGGACTGAGGACTGAGAATGAAATTTCACTTTATTAATATACAACCTACAGACCACATGAAGGCCTACCTTTAGACCACAAGGACCTTTAGCATTTACCTTTAGATCATATTAACCTTTAACATCTCCTTCTAGACAATATGGACCTTTAACATTTACCTTGCAGAGAAGTTTCCTCCCGGTAACTCTGCATCCTTGTCTCTATCCTCTGTCATCTTTGCCTGACTGCTTCCTAACATTCTTTCCTTTTTCTGTCAGTTTTTTTTTTTTTTTTCACTTCACTCCATCACCTTCTACCCACCTCATTTGTAAGAAACCCCCTTCACTTCCCCAACCAGCCCCTCGGGCAAGCTCGGGCAGTTCATGCTTGCAACAGCACCACAACAGGAATGTGGAGGCATGTTTCAACTTCAGAGAAAACTGTGGAAGTCAGTGAATAGGAGATATGTCTTCAAGAGAGGACCCTCTTATCTTTGGAGCTTCTTTAAATGACATCTGGAAATAAGTTTTAGAAACACAGAACTCAGAAAAAACTCACAAAGTATCAGCCCAGCATGAATGACTCTCTCTGCTTCATGTTGTCATTTTCATCTGGCTCAAAGTGGCTCATTGCAAGGGTTTCTTGAAAACATTTTACATATGAACCCTACTCTTTTTTCCTCTCAGGGCAAAGTTCGTCCCCAGGCAGAGACCGACTGTGTTCAGCACCTTAGCAGTCAGTTGAGGCGTCACCGGCGTCACCGGCGTCATGGTCAGATCACCAACTCGCATCAGCATCGGGCAGCACTGAGACGCATCCGCCAGCTTCAACAAACAGTGAGATTTTTTCTTTAATTTATTCATTGCATCTGTTGCTTGCGAGGAGGCTGCTTCACTTCGCAGAATCTGACTTACACAGAAACCCGAAATGAGGTGAACTGTGTGTGAGCTGAGTCCTCAGCTTTTAGAGCTGAGATTGCAGTCTGTTCACATCCTTTTCAAACCCTGAATTGAAGCAATTTTCCTCACAGGTTATGTCCAAAAAATGTTCTTTGAATTGTTTCATTTTAAGGACAGCTAGAGGCCTGTGCAGGTGAAAGTAATTCACCCAGAAAAGTTCATTTCTGTATGCATTTCAGTATGTTGCATGGAGCATCAATAATCTATCCATTTATTATCTGTACTGCTTATCTCAAAACTGCCTGTCTTTGCACTGCTGGCGGGAGCCGTAGTACCCAGAGGGAATCTACACAGTAACCCTAACCCTAACCCAGGCACAGAGAGAACATGCAAACACCACAAAGAAAGAGAATTGAAAGTAGAACAACAGTGCTAGAAACACCGCACCACCCAACCATCAAATGTGTACTCCACTCTTACCTTTTTTTGGTAAGTTTGTAGTTACAAATTGTATGCGCCACTTGGCAGTTTGAGGTAACACGCTAATTAAATGTTAGGTTGTCAAGTTAATCATGTCAATTTTGAGTAGTAAAGCTGAAACAGAGATAGGTGATGAGAGGGACAGAGAGGGAGATGGAGCCCAGACCACCAACATTTAGACAAGATGGAGCCTGAGACCCCAAAACTTGAATCTGTGATCACATTGGTATGACTTCATGACTATCAAAAAAGCTAAACCGTTTTTCTTTCAGATCCTACTAAACAAAATTTGTTATTATAATGTACTGACAGATGACTTGCAATTTCATCCAGTAAATTAATCTTGATAATCTTTCTGCGTCTCTCAGCCAGATGTGAGACCTGTCCACAGAAAACATACTCCCAGCCACATGGTGACATGGACAGGACCTGGTTTTGCTCGCGTGAAAGATGGAGCGGGTCTGGTATTCACTTTCGACAACATCCCCTACGCCATGCAGTATGACATCATGATCCGCTACGAGCCTGAGGTCTGTGAGCGTGTGGACTTGGACATGCAAGACTGTAAAACTCTGCTTCTAGTTTAAGTCTTTTTAAATACGCCCTTTCTGTGTGTGTGTGTGAGTGTAGTCCACAGAGGACTGGGAGGCCATAGTTAGTATAACCTCAGTGCAGCTGCCTTCGAGCCTGCGGTGTGGAAACCTCCTCCCGACGGAGCAGCTCTACACTGTTACCCTGCCCCACCACAGCAGGTACTAAAGTGTGAGTGTGTCATTTTGTGTGTAAGTCTAAGAGAGGCAATCACAGCCTGTGTGTTTACACGCGCCACTGAAGGATTTGTTCCAAGTAACACAGGTCTTGATTTGGTTTGTGTTGTACTATTACATGGTTGTCACTCCTGTCAAGCCTGCCCCGACTTGTATGCATGTGTGAATCAAGCTTGTACTTGTTCTCCTCCTCTGTGCCGTGTGCTATTTTATTTACTATTAGAGTCTCTGTGGAGGACACAATACTCGGTTAACTCTATAAGTCTCATATGAAAGCAGAGCAGCAGCTTTGTTCACTGGTGTTAAGATTGTGGAAAAATATCAGACAAGCATACACACACACCTGGCCCATGCTCAGTGTGTTTAATTCATCAGTATGATCCATGACTGAGACGTTATAGCCAGAAAAAGGACAGACATATTTAATGTGTAATGCAACTTTGTCAAACTTCACTTCACAAATGTATTTTTCCTGCTGTCATAATCAGCTCAAAAGTGAAAAATGTCAAGCCTCATCACTTAATATTAACATTCTAATTCTACCAAAGCATTATAATACTGCCATTATCAACAGGACTAGGATCTAAGATTAAAAATAAATAAATAGGAAAGACGGCAATGCAGAATGTTTAGTTTCAGCCTGCTGAAAAGTCTTTCAGTGACTGAGCTCATCTGGAACTAAGAGGTCAGACCTGCCCGGATCTGGCTGCCTCAGCGGACCGTGGATTGGCTTCCGCAGTCCTCTGTGGTGGTTTCCTCAGCCAAAGCCAATTAGCAAAGTTTGGCCAAAACATAAACACAGCCTTGGATGCCAAACATAGGTACAGATAAACTATTACTAATGATAATTATTCATACCCTATTTCAGTAAATGATAAAATAACTCTGTTAATACATCAATATTACAGATTTTCCTTTCCTGAACTGTGATAACAGAGAAGACAAATAAAAACAGCATACCATTAAACATTCATCAGGCAGTTGAGTCAGTTGACAAATTTTAAACCTTGCTGGACCTTCATTGGAGTGCTGTGACTTACCTCATGAATTTTTTCTTGAACCAGGAAATGTGTATCAGGCAGAGATGTTCACAAGCAGTTTTTTGCAAGGCCAAGTCAAGTCTCAAGTCTTTGGTCATAAGTCCAAGTCAAGTTTCGAGTCTCTAAAAAATAAGTCTCATGTCTCTTATGGCTGTAATAAGCATTCTATCATCAGCTGCTATCCAGTCTGTTAAGAAGATTCAAAGCATTCAAATCATTTATTATTATCACTCCAAACTAAGTTAACGTTACATAGCTGATGCTAAGTTAAAAATGTTTGCTAACCGTCCATATGTGCTAATGTGAATTAACGCAGTAGGGAGAGAGTGGGGAGAGAATGAGAGCAGGAGGAGGGGGCTTCAATACAGGCATGGACAGGAACATGTGATGCTCCATTAAGTTCATAGAACTGATGCTGTATGACATTCATAAAAATATGGAGCAGCAGGTGTTGCAGGAACATGGGTTAAGGATTATTCACCACCTGTAGGATGGGGACGGGGAGAGAGAGGAGAGGAACCGGGAGAGGCAGAGACCTCGGAAAACATGGTTAGTAAATGCAGTATACATGCTTAGAACTGGGAGAAACAGGGATTTAGGAGAAGCATGTTTGTTGGTATGTCGGCGCATGCAAGGGGAAGTGTAACTTCATTTGGCTTGATTGATAAGTACAGCTGAGTGTCGTCTGCATAACAATGAAATTTGATGATGTGATTCCTCATAATGTTGCCTAAAGGAAGCAGATATAAAGTAAAGAGGATTGGTCCAGGTACTGAACCCTGTGGGACTCCATAACTGACTACAGTTACTGATGTCAATCTGATAAATAGGATTTGAGCCACCTTAGTGCAGTTCCTTTAATTCCAATTTCATGTTCCAGTCTCTGTAGTAAAATATTATGGTCTATGGTGTTGAATGCAGCACTAAGATCTAGAAGGAGAAGTATGGAGGTTGATTCATTGTCTGAGGCCATCAGAATATCCTTGGAGACTTTAACCAGCGCTGTTTCTGTGCTATGATGGGCTCTAAATCCTGACTTAAACTCTTCAAACAAACCGTTCCCATCCAGATGATCGTGTAGTTGTTTTGCTACAGCTTTCTCAATGATTTTAGAAATAAATGGAAGGTTCGATATGGGTCTATAGTTTGCCAAAACATCTGGATCAAGAGTCGGCTTTTTAAGCTGGGGTTTGATGACGATTAGTGCTGAGTAATATGAGCTTCTAGCACTGCGGAGAGCTCTTTGCTGGAACATCAGTTTCTTTCTAAATTGGTGACAAAAAGAAAGTAGTGTCATTAAGCTTGTCAGATGTTTCAAAGTTTCATCACTGTTAATATGCACATAATAAAACATAAGGATTGTTCATGAGCCCAAAACACGAGTCCAAGAAAGGTTTGAAGTCTCTGAAGTGTGTGTCTTAAGTGCGACTCGTGTCTGAATAGTAAACTCCAGTCCCCATCTCTGGTATCAGGTAGGCGACACTGCTTTTCCAGTGTAAAGCTCACACAAATTGACGGAGTGAGAGATGCAGTCATATGAAATGTTTTTTCTTTTTCCAGATATATCCAGATGCCCAGGCCATTCTGCTTTGAGCCCAGTAACCGTTATGTGGTCGCAATCAGGTTCCAGCGCCACGGGGTGTCACATCGACACCTGACTGCCTTCATTCTCATTGACTCGGTGAGGGAAGAATTTCTCAACCAACCACGCTTATTGCACCCTTTAATGAGGAGTCACCTCAGGCTGCAGCTACACATCAGAACTGTGTCAAAATGCTTTGTTTTCACCATCACCTTTCAGTATGCAGCACATTTCCAAGATTAAGTTACACATTGTTTAACCTGTTATTTCCACATTCAGTAGTCTGGATTCTATTTCTGTGAGAAAAGCACAAATAGATGCCTCATTAATGCCTCAGAGGGAGCTTAGTAGGGAGGCAGGTTTATCCGGACAAGAGGACAAACTGATAAGATTGATAAAGGTCTTATGTCAAGGTCATGGTGGCCTTTTGAATGTGACTTTGTAATTCTGCACATTTGGCAAAAGAATCTTCACTGATTTGACTGGTGGTTAGAACTGAGACACGTCTTACTAATAATTCAAACGGTTAACCAGAAATATGTTTCTATTTATATTTATAATATTATATTTATATTTTATTATTTTCTTTGCATAGACAGGGAATTCATAACTCATGTTTTGTGAGTATTGATACTTTGAAAGTTTGAAAGCTGCTTCACCTTTGCTAGCCATTCATTTGAACATGACATAGCTCAGTAACTTCACTATTTCACACTACAATAAAAAAAAAATTGCAATAATAATAAAATAAAAAATAATAAAAAGAAATTGTGTAAAACATTGAAAAGAAAAATGCCATCTTTTATTTTATACCTTTTGTTTACCAGTTCAGCTTCTTCTCACTTAACTATTTCCAGTAAAAGGCATTATAAACCAGGGTGCCCAAACCAAAAATTACCGTTTTTGTACAAGTTGAGAATCACAGCTTTTTTAACCTCACGGGGTTAACACTTCCTCATAATATTCATATTCACATTCACATTGGTAACTAAAGCACTTTTTGTTCATTTCACCATGTTTTCAGCTGGTTTTGATCCCCAAATACACTGAGCTTCCCGGTTTCCAAGGTAATAATCCCGAGGCGGAGCATCGGCGGGAGGAGATGGTTCACTACATGTGTCTGGATTCCTTTATGATCACGCCGATGCCAGCCCTGGCTGAAATGTGCTCCAAACTCATCTGCAGCATTTCATCCATAATTCACGATGGTGCTCTGCGTAAGTAGACACAGAGGATGTGGATTAAAGTCCTTTTTAAGATGATGCTAATTGGCTGCTTTTTCTTTTCCTTGTGTGCAGCCTGTCAGTGTGACCCTCAGGGTTCCCTCAGCGGGGAGTGTGATAAGGTTGGAGGTCAGTGTCGATGTAAAGCCAATGTGATGGGTCGACGGTGTGACCAATGTGCCCCAGGAACTTACGGTTTTGGAGTGAGTGGCTGCACCGGTGAGAACAGATTTTTTTTATTTCAATAATCTATGTGTGACCGTTCATTGTCTATAAAAGTGATAGATGTAGACTCTGGGCATGATAAATTAAACCAGTGGTGAACTGCATTCCAAAGACTTGATGTAAGGCAGGTTCAAAACAGAAGCTCAACTAATGGAGCCTGAACAAAAGCACAATATCGTGTAGTTATTTGTCCTTGTTCTTTTCTTGTGGGGGAAAAAAACTATTGTGAATTTCAATAAATTTCTTTGTCCTGATTCCAAGAAGCAGCAACAAGATGATCCATACGGAATCAGTGGTTAACCATTTCATTTCCTTTTCCTCCAGTCTGCAACTGCCACTCCGAGGGTTCATTAAGCCACCAGTGTGACCCAGTTACAGGGCAGTGCCAGTGCAGACAGGGAGCCACGGGGCGCGCATGCTCAGACTGCCAGCCGGGCCAGTGGGGCTTCCCCAGTTGCAGGCCCTGTCAGTGCAACGGCCACGCAGACCTCTGTGACCCCCACACCGGGGAGTGCACAGCTTGCAGGGAATACACAGCAGGACACTTCTGTGAACGGTAAGGGAGCTTTGGGTCAAACCTCATTCAGTCTCTTTTGTCCCTGGTGATTGAACTGATAGTAAACGTCTCATTTGTCTGTCCCAGTTGTGTTGACAGCTTCTTTGGAAACCCTGTGCTTGGCTCAGGGGAGCATTGTCGGCCCTGCCCCTGCCCCGGCAACCCTGGCTCAGATCATTTTAACGGAGTTTCCTGCCAAGCAGACCAGAACTCTAACCAGATCATCTGTAGCTGTAAACAAGGCTACAGCGGTAAGAATTGACTCTGCAGTGACTCTCACTCCACAAAACAAAAGTTTTCAACTTATCACACTATGTTCTTCCCTTTCTTACCCAGGGCCCCGCTGTGACCAGTGCGCCCCCGGTTACCATGGAAACCCGGGGTTACCTGGTGGGCAGTGCCTGCCGTGTGAGTGCAACGGCAACATTGACACACAGGACCCCGGGTCGTGTGACCCCAGGACTGGCAAGTGCCTCAAGTGCCTGTACCACACGGATGGCCCGTCCTGCAGCCACTGCCAACACGGTTACTATGGCAATGCTCTGAGCCACGACTGCAGACGTGAGTTATGGTTGCAGATTTCCTTTTCTTTATTAGATTCAGTAATCACATCTCCCATGTGCTTCCACATTTCCACATTAACACCCCTTACACACCTGTCGTTTGCGTGTGAGCCTGTGATGCGACACAAATATGTCTCAGACCTTCTTCTAGCATCTGAGTACAGAAACTCTCTTGAATACATGCTTCCTTCACAGGTTGTACCTGTGTGACAGCTGGCACGCTCCCATCTGCCTGCAGTGATGGACAGTGTCACTGTGACCAGCAGACCGGAGCCTGTCCTTGCAGGGAGAATGTGGCTGGACATAACTGTGACGAGTGCGCTTCAAACCACTGGAACTACGGTCAGGACCGTGGCTGTGAGCCCTGTCACTGCAACCCACAACATGCCCTGGGAGCTCACTGCAACATGGTAAGAACAACTGATGCAAAAGTCACGCGGTATCATAACTAATTTTAAATCCTTCTGCCTGTGTGTCTTCTACAGTTCACAGGCCAGTGCCACTGTCATCCAGGCTTCGGAGGTAAACAGTGTACTGAATGTGAGCAGTTCCACTGGGGAGACCCACAGGTGCAATGTCAAGGTAACTCACCTTGTGACAAATGGACTCAGGAAAGGGAATCTAAGCATTCATTCATTTATACATTTTCATTCATCTTCAACTGCTTATCTATTTCCACATTGCGGGGGGTGCTGCCAATCCCAGCTCACACTGGGTGAAGGGCAGGGTACACCCTGGACAGGTCACCAGTCCATCACAGGGCCAATGCGCAGAGACAGACAGAGACCAACAACCACTCACACTCACACTCAGACCTACGGACACTTTAGAGTCACCAGTTAACTCAAACATAATGTCTTTGGACGGTGGGAGGAAACTCACGCAGGCACCGAGAGAACATGCAAACTCCACACAGAAAGGCCCCATGTACACATGGTTCACATTGTTCTACAACATCCCGTCAGTGTATGAAAAAATTTCCTTCCAAGCCAGAGACAAAATTGAAAATGAATACATGAGGTCACACTTGGACAAACTTCACAAAGACATCATCACACATCCTATTAATTGGTTTCAACCAGACAAAAAATGTCAATCGGAACCCTAGCAGCATGACCAGCATGTATACAAACCATGAGAGTAGAGCAGCCTGTTGGAAAAATGCAGCAGATATTTTAATTTAATTAAACATTAAGGTAAATATGAAAGTTAAATTTATCAAATAAATTATAAAAAAAAAATAACCTATACGTCAAAGGAGACAGACTTTTATGAAATAAAAATCTTCCAAAGCAAAACTATCAATGAAATCTTACTCCTTAAGCAGCAGTGCTGAGAACTGGAATTATTGACCTTTGCCCTTTGACTCCAGACAGTGAGTTGCCGCTGGATCTCCACTGATTTTGAGCATCCTCCCTTTCTGTGTGGCTACATCTCATTTTGCTTCCATTACAAATATTGACAACTATAGGAACGAGCAAAGTCTTTCTTTGGCTTCACCTACAGATCATTCCTTCTCTCCCACTCCTTTCTTCTCCCACTTAGAGTGTAACTGTCACCCACTGGGCGCAGAGATGGCCCAGTGCAACCGTACAACGGGGGAATGTGAGTGCCGGGAGGGAGCGGCTGGGAAGCGGTGCGATGAGTGTGCTCGGGGTTTCAGCGGAGACTTCCCAAAATGTATCCAGTGTCACCCGTGCTTCCAACTGTGGGATGACGCCCTTTGTCAGATTAAACGGGACTTGGAACACATCCAGTACACCCTGCAGAAGATCCAAGAGAACGGGATCACCCCAGGAGTTGGGGACACACGTATCAAAGAGCTGGAGAAGAAGCTGAAACAGGTCCAGGACCTAATCAGTCTGGAGGACGGTGACAGGATCCATCAGCTGATTGGACAGAGCATCGATGACATCAGGTGAGGATGCAACATGTGTTTGGATGTTGAAAATGTATGTGATTTCCCTCCCTGAAATATAATCATTGTGCTTTTCATGCTCCAGGGCTGAGATCGCCCTGACCGACGGCCGTCTAATGGGAGTCGCCCGGGAGCTAAACATCACAGCAGAAGAAGAAGGGGTACTGAGAGGCACACTGAATGATTTGGAGAAAGAGTTAAGGGAGTTCAATGCCACTGTGGCTGACAAACAACGCCTTCTGGAGGACTACCTCACCTCAGGATTTGCAGGTAGTCAACCTGTGAAAAATTAAAAACCCTAACCCTCACCAGAGTGTCCGCAGAGCCTCAAGTGTGTGACGTAAATAATTCTGTAACAACCACATAACTGTCTTTCTTTCTGCTCACAGATCAGTTTGAAAAAGTGAAGAAATATTATCAGGAGTCACTAAAGACTGAGAAAAAAGCCAACATGTCAGTGTCTGGTCCTGATAGTCCAGTGGAGCAGTCCAAGGAGACCCGAGCTCTCACTGAAGACCGTCTGGCATCCAGCAAAAACAAGTCCCTCCGTGATCAGGCTGCTCAGAACAAATCACTGAGCGAGCTGCAGCAGAAGGCCCATGACCTGGATAAGAAGACACATCACCTCAGTCTCAAGGTAGACGGAGTTCATAACTTCAAATTTCTGTTCCTCAATGAAATCAAAATTTCTTATTAGTATTCTCTGCATTTATCAGCATACACCGTTCACTCTGCTGTTCATTGAATAAAAAACAAATCTAGGGTGAAAATTGTAAAAAAAAAAAAACAAGTTAGAGTTTTTTGTGTTTTTTTTCTGGTATTTTTAATATTGGGGTTTCATGCATGCAGAGTTGAACAAAACAAAATAAGGCATAGTGAATGAAATTGTGATTTACAGCTTGACAAGGCTCAGTGACTCCAGTAACTACAAAAGAGAGGACTGACCAAAATAAAGTGAAAAATAGTACTCAGATGTAACTGGATGAGACCAAGTCTCTTGTTTTTCTATTTGTGTTGATTCCTTTAAATGATTTAACCCGTCATTGACATCTAGTGGCCACTAGCAAACACATTCTTCCCTAATTCCCTGACTGAGCGTTGCGGTAGCAAATACAGTCTTCAAGTGTATTTCAGGATTTTTACATGGACTCAAACACAGTAAAAACTGCTGGGTGAGAACAGTGGAATCATGAGAATCAGATGAGTTTTGTTTATATGTTTCTACAGATCAAGTTCTTGTCCTAGACCACTTCTTGTCCAAAGGCAATAAAAAGACTGAATGCATATTTAACGGCACGCTCATTCTGATTTACTCATTGAGATAGAGATTAAAGGCATATTTATAAAAGGGTTAGATCAGATCTACATTGCTTCAATTCTATGGAGTTTATTACCTGGAGAAAGATAGTAAATCAGATCCAGACACACACACAGTGACTGCCTTTTTAGTTGTTTCTGATCTCTGTATTTTCGTAACGTGGGCTAGAGAGGGATAGAAGGTAATATCTGTATGTAGTAGATTTACTCCAACGGGTGAAATGCATAAATCCACGATAACAATCAGATCCATCAACCTGTCATCTATCCTTAAAGGTATATGATATTTAGATAACAATAATAATATACTGACGTTAAACTAACAAATGTCTCACTTGTATAACTAATATGATGTAATATTTTAGGAGCCATACTTTTCTGTCTGTCAGTCCTTTGGTCTGAGCTCATTGAATCAAATAAGAACTGATATTGTTTCAGTTTGCCTTGGAATAATGTGGAAAGTTATTTCCCAGCATTGAATTGACAATTATTAGTAACTTTCAACAATGTTATTTCTTCTTATATATTGCTGTTATATCCATGTGAATCATGATGTGTTGTTGCTCCATACAGGTATGTGGTGGCCATAGCAATGACATTGTAAATGGCAGCTGTCCGGACAGCCAGTGTGGGGGTGCTGGTTGCCGTGATGATGAGGGTTTTCATGTGTGTGGAGGAGATGGCTGCAATGGGACTGTAAGTGCCTCTGTAGAGGCACTGGATAAGGCCAGGAAGGTGACAGATAGCCTGAACAGCGCCAACGAGGAGGCGCAGGACGTCCTCAGAAAGGTGCTTGAAAGGTTAAATGCTCCCTGAACATTAGGGCTGCAGTGATGGTGAATCTCGGTACTGTAAGATTTCTCCCTTGAACTTAGATTTTGATTTCCTGTGTTCAGCTCCAGGATATAGTCTTTCTGATGCGGGATGTGAAAAACCAGACGATGAACATGCTGGAGAAAGCCCAGATGAAGAAGGAGCACTTTGAAAACAACAACAATAAGCTCAAAGATTTCATCAAGAAGATCAAAGATTTCTTGAGGGGCATGTTGATGATGTTTTTACTGATAATCGTTGTCCTAAATGAATTGATTCAGTGAGTGAGAGTGTGAGTGCATTGTGGTGTGTAATTTTGTCTCCGTGCTTTCTGCTGCACAGAGGAGGGAGCAGATCCAGAGAGCATAGAGAAGGTGGCTCTGCAGGTTCTTGCCATCACACTGCCAGTCAACAAGACCATACTGGACAAGATGATCATGCAGATAAAGGACAGCCTGTCCAACCTCACCAACATCGAAGCCGTCATCAACCAAACCTCACAGCACATCAGCAAAGCCAAGGAGCTGCTCGAGCAAGCTAAGGATGCCAAGTGAGTGATACAACCTTCTGTCAAAGCAAAGTGCACATCTAGTATCCCGTTAGAAAGAGCAGCACGATGGTGGATCCCTGTTGGCTCACCATTAGTGTTTTATACTCACTGCCACTGGCCTCTTGTTTTTGTTGTTGTTTTTTTTTTCATATCAATTGAAGCATTAAAGAACATATAAGCCTCAGTTTGCACAGGTTGTGCTCTTATGCTCTTTATTTATTAAAGACAGAATCAGTCTCACTCCAGATGGTTAACAAAAGTGGAACAGCTGCGATAGAAATTTTAATGCCTGACGAGTAATAAGTATATCTTGAGGAAAGAAACACAACATGGAGCTCCTGATGGCTGAGCCACCTACTACTGGGATGTTTGGGCTTTTTTCGACTCCCACTGTGTCAGACTCCTTTGTGTTATTCTCCTTTTCTTATCTCTTCTTATTTCTCTGAGCATGAAGGTTTGGACACACCTTCTCATTCAAGTAAATAGGAAAGTGTGTCCAAACTTTTGGCCTGTACTGTACATGAAAGAAAATCTTCATCACATTGTCTCCAATTCCCTGTGCAAATCAGATAATTGCACAAACAGCATGTAAGATGATGTTCTCGTGTTAACAAATCAGCAGTCTGTAGATTCCTCCAGCTCGGTGTTTCAGTTTCATGGTCCAAAAAACATCATTGCTGTCCACTAACGAGCTATTGTTCACCAGGAGCTGTGTGAACACTCCCACAGAGGTTAAATGCCTGGGTCCAACTCCACTGTTTGTCAGACTAGTGAGGACTCGTCAGACCGATGTGTTCCAAACCGATGAAGCCCCTGGGATAAGGAGGCGAAACGTCTTCGATAAACCTAAGTCCTAAGTCCAGTTGCGTTCGATTCAGTTGTTGGCCGGATATGACTATGACTTGGATGAATGAGAATATGCACAGACTGCTTTTTACTGTCCGTTCTCCCCCCTGAGTTTTCCCACTGACACTCGGATGTTTTTCCAGACAAAGCAACCTGCCCTGCATCAGACCGCAGCTGGACACAGTGCAGCTTCTAAAAAAGAGGCAGTTAAAAAATATATGTATATTATATAGAAATACATGATACATGACATGCTTGTCTTTGGACGGTGGGAGGAAACCAGAGTACCCAGAAGAAACCCACGCAGGCACGGGAGAACATGTTAACTCCACAGCAACAGTGCTAACCATTTGCCGCTGTGCATTTCCACTGAGATTCACAATGTCTTGTCACTCTGTGTTCTTCCTTCTTCCGTCTCTTCTTTATAAAATTCTTTTGTA
The DNA here is from genome assembly GCF_900963305.1 of Echeneis naucrates. Classification (NCBI taxonomy): domain Eukaryota; kingdom Metazoa; phylum Chordata; class Actinopteri; order Carangiformes; family Echeneidae; genus Echeneis; species Echeneis naucrates. Next base: position 24,311,607 of record NC_042517.1, read on the forward strand.
CAATTTATAGAATGAGATAGTTTAGACCTGCATAGTTGAATACTGAAAAAAGGGTTAATGGGAATCTATTTTTTTTTTCCTTTCGATGTTCAGGTTCTTTAACTAAAATAACTAAAAGTATTGAATGAAGCAGTTCTAATTTCTAGCATGGTAGAATAGTGGTTAGCACTGCATCACAGCACAAAGGTGGCAGGTTCGGTTCCCAGCCTGGGTCCGTGTTCTCTGGGTACTCCGGTTTCCTCCAACCGTCCAAAGACATCATGTTCGGGTTAACTGGTGACTCACACTCTGAGTGTGAGTGTGAGTGGTTGTTGGTCTCTGTCTGTCTCTGTGTGTTGGCCCTGTGATGGGCTGGTGACCTGTCCAGGGTGGACCTCGCCCAGAGGGAGCTGGGATTGGCTCCAGCACTCCCTGCAACCCAGAAGTGGTAGAAGATGAATGAATGAATGTTTTCTAATTGTTCTCTTACAGTTTGGAGACAGATAATTTCATTTCTCTTCCATTATATAAAGATAATCAATCATGCACACCAACTCAGAATATTTATATCTCCCAAATTATGTTCTGTGATTGACTCCATGATTTTGTGTTAGTGATAACACATATAAGATAACACAACACATGCAACCCATCGTTATTGAGCAGGACCAATGTAAAACCATTTTCCCTGCGTGCTGTCTTTGTGCAGGAGAAGAGCAGAGGAAGTAAAGGATTCAGCCAATAATACAAAGCAGGCATTGGTCATTTCTGAGATGGCCATAGAGAAAGCAAGGACAGCCCTGAAGGAAGCGCAAAACAACCTGAACAGAACCAGGAACGCCACCGCTGAGGTACAGTCTGACTGAGGAGTGATTGTGTGTTTGTGTGTGAAAAGTTGTTTGCTGCTCAGCGTGATGTTCCAGGTTTTACTGCTCTACTTCCTGTGGTGAGTCACACAGACAGTACAGGACAAAAGTTTGGAGACACTTTCCTATTCATTTGAATGAGAAGGTGTAGTGCTCCTTTAGCTTTCCAACATTGACTTTTTTCTCTACTTTGTTTAATGTCTCATTTCATCATAGGTGGACAAGGAGCTGAAGCAACTGGAGGATAAACAAATGGATGTCATGATGCGCTTAGATAACCTCTCCATGGCGGTTGAGGCTCTGAGGAACAAGACGGAGCAAAACAGACAGATGGCCAAGGACGCCAAAGATCAGGCAAACAACGCCACTTATCAAACATCCTTGCTGCAGAAGGTAAATGTGTTGCATTGCGTTGCCTTAGTGCTTTTATTTTGAAATGATGTTTTGTCTTGAAACATATTAAGTAAAAAAAACATTTTGAGCTGTGCCAAAATGCCAAAAAAGTCATAGTAACAATGGTTTGTTGCCTCCCAGATTCTCAATGACACAGAGAAACGATACGAAGAGCTGAGGACAAAGTTGGATGCTCTGGGTGAGGAGGGTGGAGATCTGAACAGCATCAACCAGAGGGCAAAAGACATCAAGAAGGAGGCAGACGATCTGCTGAAAAAAGCCACAAATGGAATTATAGAACTGGAGGGTGAGTTCAAGAAGCTGTCTCATTACATTCATTCTAAGAAGATTTGATGTGAGAACATGGTGATATCCAGTGACTGAATCAATTGTTATTTTATCTACAATCTAAAACATACATAGATATAAAATATGCCAGTCTAAGTAGGAGGGAGTGGGAAGAGAAATGAGGGAGATCTGGGACAGAAAACAACAGGAAGTTAGTTATGTAGTTTGTGTAGTTTGCATCAAGAACCATCTACTCAGTCTTATTTTTTCAGATTCATTGTCATTTGACCGAGAAGTCCAACATGAACAAATGATCAGAAATCTGCATGGAAATCAGAGAGAACTGTCACTGAAAATCATCACATGTTTTTGCTTTTCTTCAGTATCAGAGTGATACAGTGATATTTGTTTGTTCAGCTGTTTGTACAGCACAAATGCGACCTGCTAAAGAAAATTTCACCATTTAACGATGCCTGTTTGAAAAAAGTATTAAAACATAACAGCAGGGGGCACAATTGTCTGGAATCGCCATGTACAGTCATGCAGCTGTCTGTAATGAATCTTAGACAGCAAATTCAATTCATGTTTCAGTTCATTCGTTCATAATATTTTGTACAAAATAGTGTTGCCATCATTACTGACCAAGAATGGTCGAAAAAAACTTGGCATACTTACAGAATAAAAGTAAAAGTATATGTAATAAGCTCATCGAGGAAGAAGGAGGTAAAAGTTCGTACAACAGTTAGAATTGGAGTCTCGGTCCTCCCACAAGAACGAGAATACCACTCTGGATGTGCCTCCTCCATTGGCTGCTGTGTTTGCTAAGGCATTTCATGTCCAACACATCATCCATCCTTAATTACTCAGGATGACCACCGAGGACATCATGAGGCAGCCAGAACTGCAGATATTGTGCTTTTTCAAGGTGTCAGTTCTGTTGTCTCATTGTTTGTTTCAAGTTTGGCACAACCATTCCTTTGGACTCAAGGATGAACTGATTAGATTTAGGTAGTTGTAGGCCAAATGACCTCACAGCCTATGTTAAAATGTCCCTACTTGAGCTATGTCTCTGTCTGTGGTTGCAGAACTTGAGGCTAAGTTCAAGAATAATGAGTTGCGGATGCAGATGCAGCGTATGGAGCTGGACGATCTGAAGGAAAATGCGACCGTAGCACGAGACAAGATACGGGAGCAAGTGCAGAAGTACAGCAGCTGTGTGTGAGGATGTTACACTTCCATGTCTACCGTTTGCTGCTGTAATCCAGAGCGGAGTGCGACTGATGCTGTGCCCAGCAAAGAAAACCCACCCACGTACATCACCCGCTACAATCTACATCTCTCCTCTGGTGCCTCCGCTCTGCTGCTGTCATTTCAGCCTTTTCACATTTACCTGTAAAGTGTTATAATCACAGATCCCTTCCTCTGACATGTACTGTACAACTTTTTCACTCCTAGAAATTGACACTAACCTGTATGGTTTTTATGTCTTTAAGCTATTACAGCAGGTGGATGACCTGTGGAGATTTGTTTCTTTTGTCGATAATTGATTATATTAATAATAAACAATAAATATAACCGAATGTGCTATCAGAAAGTTTAAAGTAATTTCAAGACTTTATGTGTGTTTGCTGTAATTGGACCACAATATTGTGATATTTACATTATGACATTCCTATTGAGAAATACAAGGAAAATGATTTTTGAAATTAAATGTTGTTTATTTTTATTACAAAAGAAACTTAACATTTTACATTTAAGTGCATACATAAGTATTCGTGTAAGCTAAGTGATGAAGAAAAATAAATTTGTTATAGAATATATTTGTGACATCATGAGTCTTGTTTGTGTGATAATATGTGCAGAGCATTTACTAAACAAAGTTTGGACTGCAGGGGGCAGCACGGCGGCGTAGTGGTTCGCGCTGTCGCCCCGCAGTAAGAAGGTCACAGGCTGAGGCCTTTCTGTGCCGAGTTTGCATGTTCTCCCCGTGTCTGCGTGGGTTTCCTCCCACCGTCCAAAGACATGCATGTATAGGTTAACTGCTGACGTTAAATTGCCCGTAGGTGTGAATGCGAGTGTGAGCGGTTGTTGGTCTCTTTCTGTCTCTGTGTGTTGGCCCTGCGATGGACTGGCGACCTGTCCAGGGTGTAAGTCGTGAGGTGGAGCACCTGTGGACTGGATTTATTTGTCCAATACAGATCTGGGGATTTTGGAGCCAAGTCAGCACCTTAACCTCCCCAGTCCGGTTCTGGTGCTCACACGTCCATTTTTGGAGGTTTTGGCGGTAGACTGGGGTCATTATGAACATCCCTGACTCATCTGTAGCTACTGTAAACAACAAATACTTTGTGTGTTCTCCAGCTTTCTATCAGAACCAGCTACAGCAATTCCTCTGTTGGATCAGACCACACAGTCCAGTCTTCACTCCCCACAGTCATCAATGGGCCTCGACCCCTGTGGTCCAGTGGTTTTCCTTCCTTGGACCACTTTTGGTAGGTCTTGCAGACCAGGAACATCCCACTGAGTTGCAGCTTTGGGGATGATCTGTCTCCATTGTCTACATATCATAGTTTGGTTTGTGTCAAAGTCGCTCACATTCTTTAACTGGACAATTTTTCCTGATCAACTTTAAGACTAAATGTTCACCTGCTACCTGATAGACCCCCAGATAATAAATGTTACGCATTCAACCGTCAGTGGTCTTCATGTCAGGGCTGATGAGTGTATAGCACCCCTGCAACAGGAAGATTGTAGTTTGAATTTGATGTCACAAATGGGAGCCTTTGTTCTGCTCTCTGTCCCTGCATCATCAGCTTTTCACCGCAGGCATTTTGGACATCTTCAGGAGAAACGTCTGATCAGCAACAATAATAATATTAGTAAATTGTATTAATAATAATATTAATAGATTCTCTTTAGTTGAGCTAGTTCAGGAGCCTTACTTTTGGATGCTCTCAGTAATGGTGTTACTGCCAACTGTGCTTTTCCTACTTCAACAATTCTGCAAATGCCTGCAGTAAAATGGCTCATTGACAAACTTACTCAGGTGTTCCTCTTTAACTCGAAGCTGTGTTTCCAGATGACACTCTTGCTGAAAATGTTCTGGTCCACCCTTGCAGCTCTCATTTGTTATGGCCATAGCACACAGGCTATGAGGGGACATGCTCTAAAATCCATTGTATGCTACCTTCTCTGCAGCATCCACAGCTCAGGGCCAGCAACAGAGTTTGCCTTACTCTCATTGTGTTGTGTTTAATAAAAGCATTTGGAAATTCTGTAGTCTTGTAGTAAAAGTACTACCACGATATAAACTCCTAGTCCTGTATGGCATTTTAATCAATCAATCCAAGTGGCCACATGGTCTTGTGATCAGGACTCCTGGTGGTCTGGATTCATCCCTCCAGTATAAGAACAAGCACATTCAATTTGTAATTTTATTTGACAGGATTTCAGAAACAGTCATCAATCACCTTCTATGCTCCTGGGACACAAGGAGCTACTGCAGTTTTATAGGCCCGAGCAACACTTTCTGGTCACTCTCACTTTTCCCATGCACAAGTACACAGTGTGCTCAGTCCAAACACCCAGGTCTGCCACTGAAGTCCCTCACTTGTATTGCACGCTGATAAAAGTGACTGAGAGAGGAGTTGAAGTTCCATACTCTGAAATGTGATCCAGTAGAGTCTCGGTTTTTGGAAGGAAGTTTGCAGCCACTGCTTTAAAATTTAAAAGTCAAATTTTTAAATCCTATTTCTGTTGATTTTAAAGTTTACACTGTAAATAGAAGTAGAACTGACCTCTATCACTCATTGCTGGTTGGTGACTTCGTGTTTCCCAACGTTTCTTCTGCATGTTTGAACCTGAGCACAGGTCTCACCTGAGCCACCGTGAGGGAGAAGGAAACAGAAATCATTGTCAGCCTCTGTCCAATCACAGGCTCTCTTTCTGTCTACTTGCAGTTAATCTTACAATTCTCAAGGAACCGGGCTGTTCTCTGTAGGGTTCTGGCACTGGATCCTAACTCTAACAAAGAGAGGCTGTGCTCTGGCTGTACAGGGAATGTGTACTATGACGGAGATTTGCAGCAGGCTTTGTCCTGCAGAGCAGTCTACCTGTATCAGAGAGAACACCTGTACTCTTGATGAATTCAAATATGATCAAATATGGTTCAAATATGAGCTGCATGGCGATCTTTCTTCTGATGATAGACCTGAGCTTTTTATTTCACACCGTATGGCTTACTCCTCGCTATGAAAGAAACCATCCCAACCACCTGCTAGATGAAGCTGAGAAAGAGAGCTGGGAGCTGAGAGGAGTCCAAGACCTGTGCACGGGCACGGGCTGTCCCGGGTGCAATCAAAGGGAATCTAATCCGTGCTGGGAGCGCGCATTCCTGCAGGTCGGCGCTGCATGGTGCATAGACAGGGAGCTCGTTGGAAAATATGCAATGGGTTTATGGAGGTAAAGCTGTCCCAGGAATCAAATTTTCCAATCAAAAGTTCAATATGAATATGAACTTTATTTGTGTCAACTGACATTAAACAATGTCAGCTCATATCACTCAAAGTATTGATAAGTAGTATCTGACATCTGTGACAGGTCTGATGGATTTAGTTTATAAAGCTAATTGTAACATCGACTTTATTTGTTTTGATGACAACTGCCTCTCAACACAATGGAGATTTATTCTAGTGTTGGTCGTTTCCACGCAGAGCATCATCAAAATAAAATTCAATGTAATTACCATATCAGTGTTTACAGGACATTTTAGATGTGTTTTTGTTTTTTTGTTTTTTTTAATTGAGGGTTAGGGTGAAATGAACCATGGTGTTCACAAAGAAAACATTAAGAGAGAACATTGTCACATTTGGCTTGGATTCTAAATGTGTGTGCAGACTGAAATTTAGCTTTATGTTGTTCTGTTCCAGTTAGGTCTGATCTTGTTTGAACTGAACCTTATATTAGGGCATGTTTTTTCAACTGTAATTAGATAATTATTAATGTTTCGTATTTGTCTAAATGTGAAGTGGTTTAATTTCTAGGGGTTCCTCGTAAGTATGAGTCTTATCCATACTAAGAGATGTGTCAGTGTGTTTTTAATGGAGACAAATCTATGTAGAATACAGAGCACTTTTGTAGGAACAGTCAGTTGGAGAACAGGTTTAGTTTTACTGATCCTCTCGGTGATTCTTTCCAGCGCCACCGCTCAGCTCCACTCCGGGAATCCAGCCCGGGCTTTCCTGCAGAGCGGCGGGGGGCGCAGCTCAGCTCCGCTTCTGACCGGCTGCCCCGCATCAAGTTGACCCGCAGAGTCCCGCTTCATACGACTCTGAACCGGGAACACGCACAGTGAGTCACGGCGAGGAAACAACCAGCAGCAGGCGGGGCGAAACGGTGGACAAGTGCTCACTTTGACTTGGGAGGGTCCTGAGAGGGGACGACGGTTTGGAAGTTCATCGGACATTTCCCTGACGGCCGCGGAGATAAAGAGCAAGATAACTTCACCCAGTTTCACTCACGGTGGACCTGTCCATCACTGTTTGTCCGACCCGGTGTTTCATACTCAGGTATTCTATGTGATATATGCTCAGGTTTCCTGTTTGATACCCAACTTTCCTGTTTGTTTCATACCCAGGTTCCCTCTGTTTGATACCCAGGTTCCCTCTGTTTGATACCCAGGTTTCCTCTGTTTGATACCCAGGTTCCCTTTGTTTGACACCCAGGTCTCCTCTGTTTGATACCCAGATCTCCTCTGTTTGATACCCAGGTTCCCTCTGTTTAATACCCAACTTTCCTGTTTGTTTCATACCCAGGTTCCCTCTGTTTAATACCCAGGTTCCCTCTGTTTAATACCCAACTTTCCTGTTTGTTTCATACCCAGGTTCCCTCTGTTTAATACCCAGGTTCCCTCTGTTTGATACCCAGATCTCCTCTGTTTGATACCCAGGATCCCTCTGTTTGATACCCAGGATCCCTCTGTTTGATACCCAGGTTCCCTCTGTTTGATACCCAGGATCCCTCTGTTTGATACCCAGGTTCCCTCTGTTTGATACCCAGGTTCCCTCTGTTTGATACCCAGGTCTCCTCTGTTTGATACCCAGATCTCCTCTGTTTGATACCCAGGTTCCCTCTGTTTGATACCCAGGTTCCCTCTGTTTGATACCCAGGTTCCCTCTGTTTGATACCCAGGTTCCCTCTGTTTAAGACCCAGGTTCCCTCTGTTTGATACCCAGGTTTCCTCTGTTTGATACCCAGGTTCCCTCTGTTTGATACCCAGGTTCCCTCTGTTTGATACCCAGGTCTACTCTGTTTAATACCCAGGTTTCTTGTTTGTTTAATACCAAGGCTTACTCTGTTTGATACCCAGGTTTCCTTTGTGTTTGATGTCACAGTTTTCCTGCTGCCCTAGGGGTTGATGTGTGCTCAGAGATGCAAGCTTCACTTCTAACACTCCTATTTGGTGAGTAGACTGTACACTTTGAAGTCTGTGCTTTTTTCTGCTCAATAGAAAAATCACCTCAGAAGTCACCCAGTCAAGGTAGATGGAGCATCTCCAGGTCACTGACTATCATCTCATTAGTCTCCTTGACATATGGAGCTTTTACCTCTATACACGTCTTGCTCAAACAGGACTCACATGAGACTTATGTTCTTATTGATGGTTTATTTCACTTCAGAGGAACCCATTCAATTAGAATAGATATTATCTCAGCCCACTGGCTAACCTTCTACTTGGTTTGAGATTAAAAGGATTCCAATGAGCAATGTTATCCTTAAGATGAATTAATTAAATAAAAACAATAATAAGGTCACTCTCTCAATCTCCGTATGAGGAATAAAATCATCACAAAAGTAGTAAATAGCATAATAGAAGAACAGAATAAAAACAAAAAGTACAAAGAGCAAGATTAAAAGGTTAAATGAAGGCAGTAGAGAACAGAACACTTTTTGGATTGTGCTGATGTGATCTGTTCGGAGATGCCCAGCAGCCCAGTGCATCAGAAAAAGATTCCATTCACACACGAAGCTGCAATTTGTTTCTGTCCATTTCACGGTTTAATACTCACCATAGTGAAGAAAAAGCAAGTCTGAGCAAGATTTTTAGGAATAAAGGCCAAAAGAATGATTCAAACCAACTCATTCTTATGAATTTTGCTTAACTTTTCTATGAGTGCACAGCACCTGCTCTCACAAAACAAGAAAATTCTCAGGGAGCGGCAGCAGCAGCCTGGGAGAGTTGGTCATTGCATCTACATGCACTGAGATAAGATAGCTGATTCTTTTTTAGAGCTCCTGGTGCCCTTCTGGTCTCTGAGGTCATCCCGGTCTGTCTGCCTGTGTCTGTGGGTGGTGTCTCTCAGTTTATGGTCCTTCTAAAACAGCCCAGCTGAGTCCGCAAATAGAGACACCCACTCCACACCGACCTACAGCACTGTTTAAGACCCTGCATTTACATGTCTCCAGATTTAAGCCAGCCCCTCTCACACCGTATCTGCTAAAATGTGTCTTTCCTTGAGATTTCAAAATGCCTAAATTTAAACCACAAAATATCTGCAAACACCTGCGCCACTCAGCGGTACCAGTGAGCTAAAGATCAATCCAAATAATGACCCTCATTAAATCCCATCCTGAAGCATTGTTCCATGGAGCTACAAGACAATGGGCTTGTTGCTCAACTTAAAGTCTATTAGTGGGGGCAATTAGCATCCAGGGTCCCAGCAGGCATCAACACTGATCAGCACAGGACCTCTTTGTGACGCCTGATAAAGCTCACTTGTCACATGCAGGACACACAGCAGCGATGCCATCTTTTTCTGGTTATTTCTTTGCTGTTGTTCAATTCATCAATATGTAGAGAACCCATCATAAGATACAGATCCAGGGTCAGGGACTAAATTAGACCTTTTTGCTGCTGTTTATTTAATTACAAATGATTAATGCCTCAGAAAAATGTCAGTCAAGTTTTCAGCTGCTCAGATGGACGCACACATCTTCATAGTTAAGGCGCATGAACAGAACATCTTCAGTTTAAATCCTGTACCTCCTTTCTCTTTCTTTCCTGTCCTGCTCTCCACCTACAGCATGAGCCAAAAAAGTTAACTGTTTTTCATGGTCTCATAATTGCTTCAGTGGATCTGTTGAAGGATTTTTTTGCAAGGAAAGGATTTCCCGTAGAAGCTGAGTCTATACAAGCTAAAGGGTCAAATGTCAGAGATGCAGAGTCGTGGTGGTTTTCTGAAAGGGAATGAAGTACAAAGGAACTGCAGAGAGATGGAATAAGCTGAGAGCGTCTTAGAAAAAAGCAAGGAGAGGAAACAGGAGACGAGGAGGTGTGTTGGACCGTAAAGATGAATATGTGTATGTCCATGTCATTACTAAGATAGGGAGCTGTCTGTTCAGATTCCTGACGCCTCTGAGGACGAGCTGCAAGGTCGAGCCCACCCCCTGGGTCAGGGCCGGGGTTAATTGGTCTTTGTGTGTGTGTGTGTGTGTGTGTGTGTGTGTGTGTGTGACAGAGGGACACAGATACACAGGGAGAAGATGAAAAGACTCAAGCAGATCACTTTGACAAAAGAACCAGCAATGCCTCCACTTCTTTTTCTTTTCACTCTCTTTTTATTTTCATTTGCTGCGGGGGGTGGGGTGGGTGTGGAAGGAGAACCTGTGTGTGTGTGTGTGTGTGTGTGTGTGTGTGTGTTTTCATATGCAGAAATATTCTTAAACAAATGTGATTTTAAGTCCAAAGAATTGCTGTTCTAGCAACAGTACTGTGAAGGCTTTGCTCATTGCTCTTGAGTGCTGTGTTATGATTGTGTTGTGGTTCTTTCAGCTGAGGGAGGGTCTGACTCATTATTTTTCTGGAGGAGGAAGGAATCAACTACGAAGGAAGGAAAGGAAAGAAAATGTGACATGAAAGAGGTTGTGGGTTTGCCTCATGCAGTTTGTGCATATATGTGTGTGGAGGAATGTACGGGCTTTGTTGAACTACTGACATCCTCCTCAACCGCCTCCTGTGTGTGTGCGTATGTGTGCGCGGGTGTGCAGGTGAGCCAGTTTTAGGCAGTGGGAGTGAGACAGTGTGTTCCCGAAGCCTTTGTAAGCAACAGCCTCCGGAAATGTTCAGATACCAGAACAATGGTGCGGCAAAGCCTACTAACCACCAGTACTAGAGAGCGAGAGGGGGAAAGAGGGGGTGAGAGAGAGATGCTAAAAAATCAAAGGGGGAAAAGTTGTATAGAATTAGGACAAAAAGAAAAGAGGGACTGAGAGACTTTAGGGTGAGGGAGAAGGGGAGGGGTGAGTCTGTTTTTATACGAAAGGAGGGTGAGTTAGGTTTCCCCGTCCTGTTGGCAGTAGCTTTTCTAGATGAAAGGAGGAGGTGGAGATAAGGAAGGAGGAGGACTTAAGCAGTGGTATGAAGGCGCAGGGAGGAGGAATAGCAAGTGAAGCTGGTCACATTAAGATCAATGGAGTGACTGCTACACTTCACCTCAGTGCACCTGAATAAAGCTGAAAGGACTCACAGACAGGACCCACAGACAGGACCCACAGACAGGACTCACTGACAGAACTCACTGACAAGAGTCACTGACAGGACTCACAGACAGGACCCACAGACAGGACTAATAGGCAGGAGAAAGGACCCACAGACAGGACTCACAGACAAGACTCACTGACAGGACTCACAGACAAGAGAAAGGACCCACAGACAGGACTCACTGACAGGACTCACAGACAGGACCCACAGAGAGGATTCACAGACAGAAGAGAGGACCCACAGACAGGACTCACAGACAGGACTCACAGACAGGACTCACAGACAGGACCCACAGACAGGACCCACAGACAGGACTCACAGAGAGGATTCACAGACAGAAGAGAGGACCCACAGACAGGACTCACAGACAGGGCTCACAGACAGGACTCACAGACAGGACTCACAGACAGGACCCACAGACAGGACTCACAAACAGGACTCACAGACAGGACTCACAGACAGGACTCACAGACAGGACTCACAAACAGGACTCACAGACAGGACTCAGAGACAGGACCCACAGACAGAAGAGAGGACCCACAGACAGGACTCACAGACAGGACTCACAGACAGGACCCACAGACAGGACCCACAGACAGGACTCACAGACAGGACTCACAGACAGGACCCACAGACAGGACCCACAGACAGGACTCACAGACAGGACTCACAGACAGGACTCACAAACAGGACCCACAGACAGGACCCACAGACAGGACTCATAGGCAGGAGAAAGGACCCACAGACAGGACTCACAGACAGGACTCACAGACAAGAGAAAGGACCCACAGACAGGACTCACTGACAGGACTCACAGACAGGACCCACAGACAGGACCCACAGACAGGACCCACAGACAGGACCCACAGACAGGACTCACAGAGAGGATTCACAGACAGAAGAGAGGACCCACAGACAGGACTCACAGACAGGACTCACAGACAGGACCCACAGACAGGACCCACAGACAGGACTCACAGAGAGGATTCACAGACAGAAGAGAGGACCCACAGACAGGACTCACAGACAGGACTCACAGACAGGACCCACAGACAGGACTCACAAACAGGACTCACAGACAGGACTCACAGACAGGACTCACAGACAGGACTCACAGACAGGACCCACAGACAGAAGAGAGGACCCACAGACAGGACTCAGACAGGACTCACAGACAGGACCCACAGACAGAAGAGAGGACCCACAGACAGGACTCAGACAGGACTCACAGACAGGACCCACAGACAGAACTCATAGACAGGACTATAGCTATAGTGACACAGCACTGTTTCATTGGTCAATAAGAAGCTCATTACCAGACAGACAAAGAGTTAGCGAGCGGTCAAAGCTGCACAGCTTCATTGTAAATAAAATCGTCCAACATTGATTTTAAAAAACACAGAGAAAAGTGCATCCCTTATTGGTTCGATGAGGTACACATCATTTAGTTCCAAATACGGGACAATCCTGTATTTTAAAAGATGATTGGCAGTCCTAGTAACAGTGGTTTGTTTGATTTTTGTTGTGCAGAAACACTGAGATTCTGCTGCACTCCTGCATACGCTGTGTAGTAGAAAGACTTGAATGGCAGTTGTTTATAATCAGTGCTCTGCATGTGGTCAGAGGGTCAAAGTGATGCGTGCAAGCATGGAGGAGGGAAAAAGAGAGCAAAGAAGGCATGGATACATGTGAGCACACGATGTGCACTGCTGCAGTGTCCCACAAATGATTTTATGCAAATTTAAGAATTTTTCAAGATTGTTTGTTAGATTTTATTTTTCCCTGCTGTCTCACCTTTCTGTGGAAACATAAGCTCATCAATGTCACTTTAAACCTCGGGCTAAAAATGACCTTGCACACAAGCAAACACTTATTGCTCCCCTAAGTCCTCTAAATTATACTCTGTGCCTTCGGCCACACAGAGGTTACCCTCCTCAAGACAGGGAACAATTTAACCATTTAATAGCCAGGCACAATGTAATTACACTATTTAGCCTGCATGAGCTAAAAAAAACAAAACACAAATACTCACTTTATGCAAACATTCACAAAATAATTAGTCAGATTACTTTAAGGTTTACAGAAGGTCACTGAAGCACACGTGCTACACAAAATCCAAGCTTTAGTAATGACAGGTCCCATGTGTGCTGTAGTTTCCTTCTAAGTGAAGCCAGATTTTCCTCATCACAGGCTGCGATTAGCACCTACAGCGAACACATCTGCACACTTGGTCTCCCACAGCAGCTGCTGAGCACTAAGGCAAACACACAACAGCCCTGATCACTAACCAAACCCACAGCAACTCACTTTCCATGGCTGTGTAACTAAAGCGCTGCCCAACATCTGTTGGCCATGTGCCCCCCCTCCATTTTGGTGACCAGGCTTCAGGCAGTGTGGCAGAGCTTGTGGCTGGAAGTGGCCTTCAATTTTAAAGATATGATCGTTATTTTCTTTGAAGTCTAACTACATGTTGACTGAACTCTTATGTGAATGTAATTTACATTAAAATGTTTTTATTATCTGTCTTAGATATTTACAAACATTCAAAAATGCTCTCAGGATAAAAAGTTGCACAAGAAACTGTTTCACATTCATCTCGTTGGGACTGTTGTAAAACTTGTCATCTGTTAAGGGATTTTCCATCCAGCTGCCCTCTCCACTGTCCACCTGTTGCTCATGATGCCTTATTTCGTATTTCCTCTCCTACACTGAGTCAGGACCGGAATGTGAGTGTCTCCTCCTCTGGGACCAGCTGCCTCCCAGTGCCATTCCTTGTTAATATAACAGCCAGTGTAATGGCCAGCGTCTGGCCTCACTCACTGAAACCCTCTTACTCTGCTCAGAGTCAGACAGGCTGTCAGTGGTAACAGCTGAAGAAGAGTCCAAGTCCAAAATAAAGAATGAATGCAGATGAGATATATGGAAAATTTGTATGAAATTAATATTTAACACAAATACTCTGAAGCCAGAAAACTCATATCCCTCGTTTATGGAATCAGGGAAATTAAAAACTAGACTGTTGTTGTGTTTTGAGTGTCGTAGTTGTCCTGGGATGGAAAGTGTTCTTGCCGATATTGTGATATATGATGTCAGTTTTTGCTTTAAAAAAATTATGTTTTGGATGTTTGTTGAAAATACTTATTTTACAGAGCGAGAATGTTATGTTGAGCAGGAAATATTTCCTAACATATCTTCATTTTTGCGCTCCCTCTCAAATTGTGGACCTTTCACACCACTACTGTGGACATATCCCTCCTGTCATTTTCAAACATGCAAAATCAAGCTCAAGACTCCAGGGCTCTGATTAAAAAGGTGGGGCGGTGAATGGCCGGTCAGAGTGGGGAGTTTGAGCTGCTGAAAAGTGAGAGCTTAGGCTAATAAAGTGGCAGGGAGGGAGGTGAACAGCTGGATGTTTTGCTGTGGGAGTTGACCATCCATCAGTTAAGTGTGCACAGCAAAGAGGAAAGACAGAGACACAGAGAGGGAGAATGTAAATGGATTAATTACAGAGTTTTGACTGAAAGGCTGTTGACTTTCATTTGCCTGGGTTTTAAAGTTGCTGTCTGATTGTGTTAAAAATATCTGTGCAGCCTTTGAGTCCCATACTCGCTCAGGTTGAGTATGCAGCTCATTGCTTGTCTGTAAATGGTGCTATTCTGGTATGGATACTGATACTGGATCTGACCAGGCTGTTATTTTCATATTCTCTGCTATGTGTTAACTTCATACACCCCCAGCGTTGTTTCCTGTCTCAGCCAGTGTCTATCTGTGGTGTGTCTTCTGCATTTGCTTGTTTGTTTGTGCATCCTGGACCAGTATTGTTAATGCTGGTAGGTCTGACAGCAAACTGTGTTTAGTTGGCTGCTTCTAGTGGAATGTGTCACTTAGATTCCACATCCCTGCTCGTGCACACACACACACACACACACACATACATAACTATGTCAGATTGAAGGAAAAGCCAATATTAAGTGTCTTGTCTCTCTTTGTCAAAAATGTAACAAAGAACAGCTTCGCATTTGTTGAAAAATGCTTGCATAATCATAATAGTCATGTGATAATATTGACACCTCTTCCGTGTCTTATTAATTCATTTTATAATTTAATAGTTTTATTTTTAATTTTGAAGGTCATGTAACCTCTTAGCTTGTTATGGATCAGACAAACTGTCTATAAAGCAGATATTTATTACTCTCTAGCAATTTTTTTGGTTTGGAAATTGAGTCAGATGATAAAGCCCTTAAATATTTGTATAGGCATTGTATAGGTAGAGCTCAGACCACTCAGGCTTTGTCTGAAATGACCCAGCTTGGGTTTCAATTTGACCTGGAGCCCTTTGCTACATTTCATCCCCTCTTTTTGTGGAACGATGTTCCTTTGCTATATCTGGAGAATATGCTTTGTTTCTGCACAGTGTACAGTCAGTGCTGTCCCATGTACATGTTCTCAGCATGCGGAGAAAACCCAGTCACTGACTGCGGTGGTTTGATGTGATGGCCCATAGCATATGATTGACATTTACATCATCTTTGTTATCGCTATCTTCAGCATGTAGTGGCTCCTCTTGAGCCAAATGTTTATACAGGTATTCCTTAGAGGGAAATAAAGAAATCATTTTTTGCTTTTTAATGAAAATTGTCTCCATCTGTGTTGTGACTATCAGGGAAAAATTTGAATGTCTGGCTGTGTGGCTGTCTTGACTTATCCCTTCGTTGCATCACACACAATATGACTTCTTTCAGATTGAAAACAAGAGCGAACTCTCTCATGTGCTGGCAACCTTTTTTTTCTTGAATTCTTAGGTTTTGTCCCTCCCGTTTACTGAGACTGGTCAGAAGCAGAGTTAGTTTCAAAGGCGGTGTTGAAAGCCAGGAATAAAAGCAGAGCACACCTTGGGAAAGCATGAAGCAGGGGCGGATTCATTTGTGGAAATGAAACTCAGATGCCCTGCGGGATGCACCACACACTCTGTATAACTGCTGCTGACAGTTACAGCATGGCCTCTTTTGGAAGCCCTGCTGGCTTTGAGTCAGATTTTGCTGTCCTCTGGCCACAAGCACAATGATATAAGGCCAGAATAAGTTAACAACAGTGGACGGTATTTCACCTGCTCAGTTACTTACACAGCATGACTGCTGCCACAATACTACCGCAAGTCATGTCAAGAAAGGAGCAGTTTTTATGGTGTAATATGAAGATTGTCAGCCATGTGATACTCAGTGCTACAAAAGGCTAAACAAGCTGAATGGTGCACAATATGGTGCAGGCTGACAGTGTGTAGCCTGCTGTTACAGGCTAATGGCTGCTTTAACAGCAGAAGTTTGTGATCTGTGATTCTCTCAGCTGACATGCCTCCCTGTCTCTCCATTTATGTACAGTACAGGCCAAATGTTTGGACACACCTTCTCATTCAAATGAATAGGAAAGTCTGTCCAAACTTTTGGTCTGTACTGTATGTGGAGGAATTGATAAAAGAAGAGACCAACTAACCACTAAATAGCAGTTTGTCCATCACTATTAATTTTGCAATGGAATGGAAGGAGAGTAACACAAATGCAAAACACACCAACTTCCTCCATTTACACTGAGGTTACAAAGGTTTCTCTGAAGAGCCACTCTATAAGAAAAACTGCAACTCCTTTGGTGATCGAGGATGTTAGACGTGGCCACATTTAGATTTCAAACCTGCTTTATTTCAGCAGTAATGTCCTGCTTAAGCATATGTTGTGTATCATATTTGATCCATACACTTCTGACACCACCTCTTGGCAAAATAAAAGAAAAAGAGGCAGCTGTTCAAAAGAATGAAGATGGAGAGTTTACAGATTGCCAAAGAGAACAGTTGATGTTTGATGTATCAAACAAACAAAAAAAGCCAACATGTAAATGTTGTTTTTTTTTTTTTTTTTACGTTTTGTTAAAGGGCCAAATACATACTTCATATCCAAAAAAATTGCATTTGCTGTCCATTATTTCTTGGTTCAGGAATTATAGGGTTAATTGAATTACATCCTTGTGAAATTAGATTACATGGCAAGAAAGTAAGCAAGTCCTCAATATAATGATAACATAACTATAAAATATGATAATAGATGAGATTCTCAATAAACAAATGATTCATGTTTGCAGCTGGATCCCAGAGCACATTATGATAAGTCCTTTTTTGTCTGACTAACAGCACAATATTCAGCGGAATTAAATGCACTTTTAAACAAGCTACATAGACACGTTTAAAATTACAACTCCCAAGAAGCAGCAACCAAGATGTTATGTGAATTAATTTAATGTGAGTTAAATTCATTAAAAAATACATAAACTGAAATGTAAAAGAGGATTTGTCTAATTTGTCTAATTTCTCCCTTGTGGCGCTAAAATGGACAGAGCCATGCAAGCTGTTTGTCACCATCTTCAGTCTTTATACGAAGCTAACTGACATGGGACAGGTATCAATCTAATTGTCTTATGTCTGTCATCATAAAAGCTAAATCAGTAGTTTCAGAAGACACCTTAACTTTTGTCATCTAGCCACAAATATTGTTATATAGAGATAGCTATAATTTGAAGTTTTAAAGGCATTTAGGTTTGTAGATTAATATTCTGATATCCCATAAAAGCAGCTTTATTCTCTTTACTGTTCATTAGAGGAACATCAAATCTTAATGTGAAATTTAATCTGAAACTGTATATTCTCCCACAATATGATAAAAACACATTTGATATACACCACCCACCATTTATCCTCCTTCATACCTTGCTACCTTTCCCCCACCTCTGTTTTCCTCTGGTTTACATCAAGGCAACAGCAGTCTGATCCCTGACAGCTGTGACCCACCACCTTGCTACAGCTCCAGCAACATAACACAAAATTAATCTGCACAGTTTATCATTTGACATTTATACGGATTATAGTTCAAATCATTGCAGTATAATAATAGAGACATAATGTCATTGAAGTTAAAAATATATTGTTTTCATGACTCTGCCGATGTGTGAGCTTGACTTGGGTGTGAGGTGTGAAGCCTGTGTGGTTTTTCACAGAAAACAAACACAGACAGAAACACATGGAGATAAAAGACGACAAGAAACCCAATGATTAAACAACAGATCAGACGTCTCCCTGCGCCTCCCCCATCCCCGGTCCTTCTCTATCTCACACACACACACACGCACACACACATAGAGACCTTTGAGTGTGTGCCAGTAGCTTCCAGAATAGGTATCAAGTTGTGTCTGGATGGGTTTTCCCACTGTCTGTACAAAGACTCTGTACTGTATCAGCTGTAAGCTGCTCTGTTTATGTGTTTTCACACTCCCATCCTCCCCCCTCCCCCTCTCCCTGTCTTCTTATGTCCTCTTACTGTTAGATAAAGGACAAGAACAATGACCTCAAGGTCATAAAGAAGAAGGACAATAACCTCAACATAATTTTTTTAAAGCCCAATATATCAGCTCTTACCTCAGCTGGTAATGGCAAAAGTTAAGCAGTTCAGATTGTTACCTTGCACCTGAACAAATGCTCTAATCTCTGCCTTTGATGCAGTCAGCAAGCTCACAGTTGATGCTTCCATTCACTTGAAGTGGAGCATGCTGAGTTTGTGTCAGTGCGAAGAGGCAAATGGATGCTGACCTTTAATACTGTTAGTATGCACCTAAATGTAGGAAGGCTGGGGGCGGGGTCTATCATGACTTCTTAGTACTGTCAAGCAAGATTTTTGTCCATATTAATCAGTGTGCGCCCAGGCTCCAGCAGCAAATGTCTGCAAGGGCTGACAGCACCAGGAGGTTATGAAGTATCACTGAACAGGGTACATGCAGCAGAGGTGACAATTAAACAGCACTTCATTCATTCATCTTCTACCATTTCTGGGTTTCAGGGAGTGCTGGAACCAATCCCAGCTCACATTGGGCGAGGGCAGGGTACACCCTGGACAGGTCACCAGTCCATCACACGGTCAACACACACTCACACTCAGACCTACAGACAACTGAGTCACCAGTCAATCCAAACATGACGTCTCTGGATGGTGGGAGGAAACCCAGCAGGCACAGGGAGAACATGCAAACTCCACACAGAACAGACAGACAGGAATTGAATCCATGACCTTCTTACTGTGAGGCAACAACTCTAACCACTATGCCGGTGTCCTGCCAACAACAGCTTACCATTAAGATTTTGACTGATGATCTTTTTTTGGTCATATATTGTTGCTGTAAGTCCTTTCTGTTCTGTGTTCCTTAGAGACCAAAATAGCTTCTTCTTTTTAATTGTCTCAGGAAATTATTCAAACAAAGTCAAATGGAAATGATATCAATTGTATGTGATTTCCATATTTGTGCTGGACAAATGTGTGGTATTTGAGTATGTCCTATTAGCTTCACTCTGTAAATGGGACATACTTTTTGCAAGTTAGCCTGTACGGATGAGCTGAACTAGCCAGTTAAGCTAATGGGCTAACCTGCTATCTGCTATTTGCTTGTAACACAGCCAAAACATTACAGTCATTAATGAATTTGTCCTTAAATACATTAGCCAGCTAGGAGTTGTTAGGAACTGCTTATACTAAGGTTGTAAGTACAAACTAAGAAAGGAAGATACAGACTACTCCAGAAACTGAGCTTTAGAGAGAGTAATTAAGTGAAAGAAAAAGTATGCAAATACATTCCCAGACCAAAGAAAAGAGTGTTGTATAATGCCAGTACAATATATTAATTTATGTTTAAAACGTTCCCTCCTCTGCTCAAGGCTGAGGCACAAATGAAAAAGTGGAGTTGCAGCAGACCACTAGCTTAGTACCAAACTCTCATCTGCTCAGGTCAGCACAGCACTCAGGTGTGAATATCTTACACCGTGGTGATATAAAACAGATGGATACAGGAAAAGACAAATGCTTCGCTTTTCTCATCGTTGGGGGAATGTGAATGAACAATACAGGCCAAAAGTTTGGAGACATGTTCCTATTCATTTGAATGAGAGGGTGTGTCCAAACGTTTGGCCTGTACTGTAAATTTAGTGATTGTGTGTAGGAGTAAGTGTAGGAGTGTTTCCGCCTTATTACATTGATGTGTTCATAGAGTACGGAGGGAGGATTAGTAACACCTGTTGTGGACAGACCATAGACTGACAGCAGGACCCCTGGGTCTTCACTTTCCCCGTACCAGATTTCCTCATAGCAACACACACTCTCATCACTACATTCATTGGAATGTAGTACGGCTGCTTCAGGTTGTCATAAGATTTAATGAGGTTTATTTTAACTCCCACACATAGTTAAGCTGCTCATTCCCACCAGGGCTCCAGTGCTGGATCACAGACAGACATATTGTCTCCCCAAGGTTTTATTTTATTCTATGTCACATCAGTGAACTGTGAGTACATAGCCAATCATTCATTTTAAAGTTCTTATTCTAAGTGGTGCTGGTCTAAGTTGATCTCTGATTGACCTTCAGCGGCTGGCTTCAGGATTTACCCTGCTGCTGGGGCCTCCTGTCAGGTCAGTTCCTTAGGATCTATGCAGACAGCAGAGCCTGCTGGTGTGGGCGGTTTCCTTAAAATAATCCCCTTCCCATTGCATGTTGTCACAACACTGAATTGGTTTTGGATCAAGCAGCATCAATGTCGAGGAAGCGTGCTGGTTCTGAATAATCCCTATACAATCCACGGTCAATGGCCCATTCCTGTGCTTTTGTATAAAATATAACAAATACGATAAATGACAAAAGGTTTGGATTACCATTAAGAGGAAAATGGGGGATTGCCTGTGTTTACAAGTAAAAATAAAAAAAACAAGTAATGTCAGGAGCTGACAAAAAATAATATACCTCACATTGCATGCACGTATCGTCATCATTAACTTTGTGAAAAGATGGTTGCCCTGTAGTTTTTAATAAAACCCATCTCTCCACTGTCATGTCAGTCAGGATCATATCTGAAATGTCACAGCACTGTTGTTAATGTGCCACCAAATATTATAAAAACATTTGCTTCATGGACTTTACAAAAACATAACCATGAATTAGTTGTTTAATTTCAATTCATCTCTTTGAATTTAAACATCTGGATGTGATACAACAGAAAGGTTTTATCATATCAGCCTAATTTTTAAATATGAGATCTTCCTTACATCAGGAGAAGCTTCAAGAGGTCTTGTGTTTTTGTCAAAGACATTTCCTCAACAGCTGCAGTGTTTGAGCAGCCGAACGCCAGGTTGTTTTCTGCTGCCCTCTCTGGTATGAAGTCAGTGGGTGGTGCGGCTGGTTGTGGTTCAACCTGTAACCACCAACGCAGTTGTCTCAGTACCGTTATGCATTGCAGAAGCTCAACTACAAGATTTTTACACTTTTTAAGCAAATTGTTAAAAATCAAATACAAAAGAACCAAATTCAATCGGCTAAAAAGTTGGATTTTGGTTGTCTTCTCGGTAGGCACCCTCTAAATATGGAGAGCAGCGCAGTGGAGCAGTTTAATTTAAGGGTCCTGTTGGAAGGCTTTTTCATACTCAGGTGTAGCCGTGTCTGTTTGTTGGTCTGAGAGGTTGAACATCTTACCTTTACCAAAGCGTAACATTGCAGTCATACAGCATATTCCTCTTAAATGCCCAGGAAACCTTTGTTTCTGATACTGTGAAGAAAGCAGACCGATTAGAGAAAGCTTTCCATGAAAGTGTTTAAAGGCCATGAAATGAATTTCTGACTGAACGAAATAATGAATAAACACAGACAGGCATTCTGTATCTGCGCCTTTATTCAGCTTTTTATGATTCTGTGAAGTAGTGACTCACGTTTATGAAAAACAAATAATTCTCACGTTGTTTTTATGTCCCATTGTGAAGTCATGAAGGGTTGCAATCACAGGTTTCTTGTGGTGACTCTAATTCATTCTTGTCTTCCCTTTCTCAGGCCTGGCTGCCGCCGTCAGCCAGGTGCCGGACCACAGCCATGGCTGTGCTCATGGCAGCTGCTATCCAGCGACTGGCGACTTGCTGGTTGGTCGCGAGAAGAATCTGAAGGCCTCTTCCACATGTGGAATGAGGAGAAAGGAGACTTACTGCATTGTCAGTCATCTTCAGGTCAGTACCCTTATGTGAGCAAGCTGAAAACATCAGTTTTGTGTGCCCTCTCTCATTATTCAATGGCTTCCTAAGTGACACCTCAACTCTCTCCCCCTACCTTCTCCTGTGCTGATGAAGGAAGAGAAGAAATGTTTTGAATGTGACTCCAGACGGCCGTACGACCCCGTTTACAACACCATCAATCACAGGATAGAGAATGTCATCACCACCTTCAAACCTCACCGCAAGAAGTCCTGGTGGCAGTCTGAGAATGGTGAGAGGACACACAATAACATTACCTGAGTCCACAGACCTCATAAGTAACTGTTTTAGTTTGGTGATCTTTAACAAGCATGAGAAGAGCTCTTGTTATTCTGTTAAGTTCTTTTTTTTTTTTCTTTTTCCAAAACTGTACAGCTATGTGTGACTGAACCAAGTGGTAGTTTTGCATGTGGCTTTTTTTGCACAACGTCTCTAGTGATGACAGTGCATGTTGCTGGGTCTATCAGTGCTTTGATTCATATTGCCACAGTAAAGCACCAACAGACTGACAAATGGAACATTTCCCAACTGTTGGACGTAGTGTCAAAAAACCTGGTGGATCCCAGAGAATGTGTCTTACCAGTATGTGTGATTTAAACACTTCAACTCTGCTATGAGGTACGTTTTTGTGTTTTGGCTACCTACAATATGTTTCCAGAGAATTCGTTTCATGAACTGTAATCACTAGAAATGCTGTCAAAACAGCTCAATTCACCCTGACTGAGACACAGACACCTGGGCAACATTAAAAACTCTTATGTACTGTAATTCCACCTCAGTACTCTTTATTTAAGGTAGGGAATCTTTTTATGTAATCGTAGTTCACAGCGTCATAAATGTGTTATAAATAGTGTAATCACATCTTTCATTTTCATGGCTACCAATTTTGTACTGAACCTTTAATTAAAGCTCCTTGAAGCATTAACAAATAGGGAGTGCTCTCAATGAGGTAGTTCAGCTACACCAAAGTTGATCGCAAGATAAAATTAATGTGGTCCTGATCTGTATGTGTAGTTAAAGCTGTTGATATATGAAATAGTAATAGACGGCAGAAAATGTGACAAATCCAAAAAGGTGCGGTAGTTTCTTTGGAAAAGACCAAGATCCTACAGTTTTATTGAAACCATGAGCAGTAAGCAACTTTACAACATACGCACACACTGTGGGCAACATCCACTGACCGGCTACAGATGGGCTTAATAACAGAGTAGGCCCTGCCCTGGCAGGCTGACTGAGAGAGGAAATGGAGATGACAGGGTAAGGAGAGAAATTAGAGCAGCGATGGAAAGATAAAGTGAGATGATGGAATAATTGAAGTTAGGGACAGACGTGAGGACAGAGGGAGTGTTAAACTTGTGCGTTTTCAGGTGCCACATAAATCTCCATCACAATGAGGGAGCGACTGTGGAGATCTGTGTGGCACAGCCAGATGTGCACAGGGCTCATCTCAGCTGTTTGTGAGCCACGATACTGGAACGGAGTGCCGCCGATGATAGCATTGTGCATCACAAACAGGCCCAGAATAGAACTGACAGAAACTGAAGAAGAAGAAGAAGGGGGACAGGAAGTGTAGGGACTATTTTTGCTCTTAGTTGCCGCTGCATTTTCCATGGCATCATCGAGGCATTTCTCTGGTGAAAATGGCAGTGTGCACAGTGGGCCTATATGAAATGGATGACAGTGGATCAATTGTATGCACACTAATTGGAACATTCATTTCCTGGGAGGCATGCAAACATGCAAACACAGCAGCATTAAAAGACAAGTGAGTGCCAACTAAACAGTGAAAGAGGGGGATTCCTGTCTTTGAGCTGGACAGAAACAGCTCTCTTTGAAAGCTTACTCTCTGGAGCTTCATTTAGCGCCCTCATTGCTCTCCCTCTGTTTTTCCTTATTGCTCTTTCCTTCCTGTGCCTTGTCAACTCTTGCTTTGTGCCTGATTGTTGCTGTGTATGTATATAAATTAATTACACGCAAAACTTGTGTATGCAGACCATTCCTTATCTTCTTACGCTTTTTAAATACACGTTACTACATTGCAGACTGTAACTATATATTTAGACAGAAAGTGATTAAAACCTGAACTTTGTTTTTTCCTTGGCCTGCCTGTCAGTGCTACAGCTGGGATGATGTGGTTTTTAGAGACAGTTGACATCCAGGCATGAACTATGACTTGTTTGGTTGCAAGCAATTGGTATGTATTAGTCAGCTTTAGCGAACACGAGAGAACACAACAATTGTTCACAAGCATGCATGGGGAGGATCTGGTAATTGTGGTGTCAGGTTTCCCCTCCTTCATTGCTTGCGGGGATTTAAATATATAGCACAAACTCTTTGTTGACATGAGAGTTCCTTCAATAAGGTTTGAAAGGACAAGCTTTTTAAAAGAACACATTTCAACAAACAAACATAACGAAATGTGACGCCTGTCTCAGAGTGTCTTAATAGGCTAGCTTTTGGTCTGAATGTAAGACAACAACCATGACCTAAGAGAGACTAAGGCCCCATAGAGCAGAGTCAAGAGATATTTTAGAGGATTTTCAAACCATTTCATGCGCCGCAGTTTTTCAAGCTACTGTTTATTTAAGAAATCATTGCAGCTCTAATAAAGGAGGTAGATTTATGCAGGATAAAATGCCATTCATTCACTGCATCTCTGCTTTGCTTCCTAATAATCTTAACTCTCTCTCAGTAGAAAACCAATGTATCCCACAGACTCTTGATCACTTAAACGCATCATAAGAACAAGGTCTGAGCCCTCACACCAACTGCGGACAAGATTCTTTTTTTTTTGTTTTCTATTCAGGTCATGAGTTTTTGATCCTACACACCTGACGCAAAGATTTTATGGTGCATAAGATTCAAAGTGTTTATTGTCATATGTACAGTAAAGAAACATGTTCCCCTGTACATTATTTCCCTATTTATTTTTTTTTTTGCTGTCCACAGTCAATGCCAAATATATATAGAAAATAGACTATAAAAAAGGTCGATCTCAAAACAGCAATAGAAATATAATACCGTAGAATATAAAATACAATAGAAACAGATCAAACAGAACAAGCTGACATATCTGTGTGCAACAGCCAGTGTGCCTGACTTTTAGATGAGTTACTTGATGGTTTAAAATTTGTGTTTAGGAGTCTGCAGTGGGAAAGAAACAGTTCTTTAGTCTGGTAGCCCTACATTACATCACCCTAACCCTGTACCTCCAGCCTGAGGACAGAGATGTGAACAGTCCGTGCTGGGTGCAGGTGGGGTCCTGTGGACTGTAATGTAGATACTCTGCAGAGAAGGCAGTGGAGTCCTGGTGATCCTTTCAGCAGTCCTCACCACTCTCTGCGTCTGCGGTCCATGGTAGTGCTGCCGTACCACACGCTGATGTGACCGGTCAATATGCTCTCAACAATGCAGCTGTAGAAGTTGCTGAGGATCTTAGGCGACGTGCCGAACTTCAGCGGCTGTTGGGCCTTCTAACCCTAACCCTAACCCTTCAGTGTCCAGGTGAGGGCCTCAGTAATGTGAACGTCCAGGTACTTAAAGCTGCTCACCCTCTCCACTTCAAGCTACCAGATAAACAGTGGCTGAGAACTTCCTTTATAAGAACTTCTTTTTCAGTGACTATAATTCCTGGGAGAGTGGCACATACATGCACACTTTAATTACCTGCAAGTTATAAAAGATTATTTCCCAGGTTGCATGGATGGGATTAAGATTTTAATTTGATTGTGTTATTGAGAGAGCTGTGTTGTGGCTTTACATGATGTCACTATTTAAAAAGTTACTGGGTCATAGACTGGTTAGTTCTAAGATACAAATGGATAATAGGGAACTCACGTGGCTTTACAATTATAACAAAACAGAGCACGAGTGAAAGAGGCCCTTGGAATAAAGTGGCCTTTCCGAATATTACTCTTCCACAACCAAAGAAGTGGGTGGGCCTTTCCAACTGGCTCGCTCCATTTTTCCTGCTAAGGCTGAATGTGTTTTCCTGTCAAGATGCCATTTCTCAAGCCAAATACACGGTTGCAACTTCATTTACTGCTGATAACCTCTGTACTCGTCCTCCAAAAGAGAATGACCGAGAAAAAATTATCTTGCCAAAACATCAAAATTTGTATACAATGAATGTACAATAAAAGATGCAAAATGCACAAACATCACAACTCTTTCTTTGTCTCTGTGTGTCCCTCTCACCCAGGAAAGTCGGAGGTCTTCATCCAACTGGATTTGGAAGCAGAGTTTCATTTTACTCACTTGATTATGACCTTCAAGGTAAAAGCTCCTGAAGTTTTATCAGTTTCTCCTTTATCTACAAGCAGCAGAAAATAAGGATTTGTGTTGTGCTTTCTTATTCTAATCCTGCTAAAAGAAATAGGCAACTTTGCAAGAAGATATGTTGCAGACAGTTTGTGTCTCCTGTTCCGTAGACGTTCCGTCCAGCAGCCATGGTGATCGAACGGTCTGCAGATTTTGCTCGGACCTGGCAGGTCTATCGTTACTTCGCTCACGACTGTGCTGCCATATTTCCAGGGGTCTCCCTCGGTCCTTTACACAGCATTAATGATGTCATTTGTGAGTCGCGTTATTCGGACATTGAACCATCCACAGAGGGAGAGGTAAGAAAAATGTGGAGAATGAAAGTTTAATCAAGCTGCGCAACATACACTTCATTTTTGTGCACAAATAAATATACTATATTAAAGTAAATGTTGAAGTGGGAAGAGCCGGCCAGACTGTGTAGATACATACTCAGGTGTTGGATTGATCCTTGAGTAACTCTTTGTAAGAAGCATATATGCAAATTGGCCTAAGGTTCAATGACTCCTTTAAAGCTCACACTCCAGTTTCCAGTTTGACTGTTGTTAAACAGAGCCTGCATTTGAAATGAACAGCAGATTTTAGAAAAACCGCCCCCATGAAAATCTAAAGAAAAACAAAAATGCTGTAGGATGCAAATAATTATTAAAAGATGGTGTTAATTTATTAATTTCCTGAAGTAAAGGACGCTGGTAAAACAGAATCCAGTGTAAGCCTTCCGACATTTGATAAGCATGTGACCTGACCTTTAATTGGTTTGAATTAGATTCTTCACAAGACGCAGCTGTGTGCATCCCATATGCATCCAAGAAACATCAGCAGTGAATCAGCAATCAGTATCTGTGTTTTTTTTTTGTCTAATGTGATTCGACAATTCATTCCCCGATTTTGTATTTTATCAAATATCTGAAATGAAGGAACGTTATCTTTGCCAATAATGTTAAAATGTTTTTCTTCCCTCTAATGTTTAAAACAAACTGAACCCAAACCAGGAAGAAAAAAACAATCCAAAAGGTCTTGTTAAAATGTTACATCCCTACTTTATGTACAGTTTTCTTCTTTCACTGCAGCATCACTGAACTGCTTCACTAAAAGTTATGAACAATGAACCATTGCTGGATGCTCACATTTTTCAAAATAAGAGGACCAAAATATTATTTTCTAAGTTCATTTTTACCCCATTGGACCAAACTCGTACCGAACCGTGACTTCTGTGTACTGTCACACCCCTATGTATTCAAAGGTGAATTGCGCCCCCCCAAAACGTTTTTAGCACCAGACGCCACTGCTAACAACCTATTCTAACTTTAGTAGAATAAATTGCCATCTGGAAATTCATTTTAGCACCTTGCATTAGCACAAAGGAGCACGAGGCTCCTATTTTCTGTGCTTTCCACATTGAAGAATTAAGCATGTGTGTAAGATTTCAAGTTAACTTCAACATGTATAGTAAAGCCAAAGAGGTTTTTTTTTTATGTAATGGAGCAGTTTGAATGTGAAGTTGAAAATGCTAACAGTATTTTCAGCATGCTGCACTTTAATTGGTCTTTATTTTATTACTTATTTTTATTTTCCTCTCTAGATCCAGGTATGTTTTAATTTAAAATTAACCATTCTTTGTTCAGGGAATTGGGTTATGTTTTATATTTTCAATTTGACAATAAATTAAAAATTGTATCACTTTTTTTTTTTTTTTGCATTTTTAAGTACTGAAAATGTACGGAACTGTGTTTTCAAAACCGAAGCACATGCCAAACTGTGAATTTAGCTTACTGTTACATCCCTAATCGACACATTTCATTTAACAGTTCAAGTCTATGTAATGTGTTTTCATATTAATGATTCCCTGACATAGGTCATCTACAGAGTGTTGGATCCAGCCATCAGGATTGAAGATCCATACAGCCCAAGCATCCAGAGTAGGTTACACACACACACACGAGCTTTACAGCCACTCAATTTCCACTGAAGTTCTCATTTTAGCACACTGACCTTACAAGTGATTGGGTTTGACTTAGGTTTTTCAACAGCAGCCTAATTTCACGACACTGTGACAGTCAAAACTGTTTGAATTTTTTTTTAGACAAACATGATGACCTGTTCACGCTCCTCTTTGTGATGGCTTTGATGATGAAAAAATGATAACAATAACAATAATAAATAACAACAACAATAAGAAGAATATTAGCAAATAGATACATTACAGCAGCCCATTTTGTTGTGCTGATGTAACTGTGTGGCAAGAGGTTTTCCTTTCTTTCAGGGGTTATTGTCAAATCTGACGAGGCTACAACACACACACAACTTGTGCCTCTTGTGCAAGTAAGCTGTTAACTGAAAAGATATCATGAAATAAATCATACTATTCCAAATTTACTCCTCAGAAAATTCCATCATGTTCATGTCCAAGTTGTATTCACATTTGTCACTTTACATGAAACACAGTTAGCTGTTGTCATCCAGCTGTGACACATTAAAAACTTAAACAGCCTGTCTCTCTGGGGTGTGAAAAATTGACCTGCTGCGTAGAAGGCATGGAGTGATGTGAAAAGCAGCTGTTTCTCTCACAGCCTCAGTGTCCTGCCCCTCGTGTTTCCCAGAAACCTGTGTTGAATTTTCTATGCAGCAGCAGAGGTTGACTTGTTCTCTTGTTAAATATCTGGATGTAACAGGCCTGCATGTCAACCTCTGACTCCCCCCCACAGCTGAACAGTGTTTATTTACTGCCAGCTGTTGTCAAGACAAGGAATTAATGATTTTTTTGTTTGTTTCCTGATCACTTGAGTGAGAGAAGGTTACATTTTGCCCCGAGTTTAACCTTCAAGACAAACATCCTTTTAGTGAATACTCTGCCTCAGTGACTGGCAGACCATGACCCCCCCCAGTCACAACCCAGGATCTGACAGTGTTTTGGAGATAATCCACAGCCTCAGAGGATGTCTGTCAGGAAGGCTGAGCAGAGAACAAACACTCTACAAGAAACTGATTTCATTCTTACTCCCAGCATTTACAGAGCCACATAAGCAGTACTTTTGAGTAATTTCTAATCATGTTTTGGAATTTGTGCATGAACTCTTGTGGTTATTGGTCAACTTAGAGCGAATAGTTTCACAAACAAAATTGCAGGTTTTGCCACCAACACCAAGAAATGTCAACCAAAGTACTATTAGAACTGTATAAGTCTTTTATACTTAAATAAGTAAAAATGTTTTGATAGAGACTAACATAGGGTATAAATTAAATTGCCCAAAATTAGTCAATTAATCCAAAAAATTGGCATGCATTTTTTCAGTGCACGCCTCACTTAATCCTAATGCTCTGACTTTTACTCTTGTGTCAGCATTTCTTTCGCTCTAAATATCTGTATAACTGATCAGATGTAGTTTGAGTTGTATTGCAAATGAGCAATACAACACAGTAAAAATACAAAGCCAACAACTTGCTAAATATTTCTTGCAAATGAAAATCTTAGCACTATTATGAAAGTGTTAGCTTGTTCATCCTAGCATTTACTGAAAGCTGTTCCAAAGTACAAGGGGACACAGGCATGTCCTGTAATGAATTATCAATGATTAGTTTTAATCTATGATATTTTTTTACAGTTTATTTGCTGATCATTTTAGCTGCTAAACATCAGCATGCACACTTGGCATGGAGTACCAAAGCATCACAACTCCGTTTTTGTCTGTTTTTGTTCTATAAGTCTCTTTGTTCATTATAATAAAAAGTGGACAATTCCCAAATCAGTTGGAAACTGTAAAAAGCACAACATAATCTCGCTTTCTCAGTTCTGTGTTCAGTTATACATAGCTAGTAATATGTGCCAGTGGCAGTCTTAGCCATAGGCTTGCTGAAGAATGCTGGCTGATGTCTGGGACCGTTATCCAGGCTGCTGTTTCTGCAGTAGGCGAAACGTTGTGGGGGAACCACAGGGATTAGCTCCCATCTGTTACTGCAGATAAAGTCAGCAGGATAAAATTAGTTGGTCAGAGTTTGGAAGAAACTAAATTCTTCCATGTACCATTTCATTCATCTAATTGTACTGGTGCAGCTTCAGCTCCACAGGAAGAAAAATGAATGGAAACGTTCAGATTTAGAGGAAATCAGACTCCAGACTGCATTTGATGGTGTTATACTGATAATTAACGTTAATCATAGCATATCTTGATAGCAATGGGAGTTAATGCTAATTTGCATTGCATTTTTTAGGCTCTTTTGCTAATCCAAAGACTTGTTCCCCTACTACTTGAACCAACAACAATCAGTGTATAATCTGAGTAAACCCTGTGCCGACTGATAGTGTTACTGGAAGTCACAGGCATTTCCTCCTCAGTTGGTCTGGGAGAGTGGGCCTGTGGGAGCAGAACAGCTCTAGTCATTTTTAAACTTTATTGACATGTACTGGTTTGTGTGTGCGTGTATGTGATGAGATCTACTGGTGAACAGCTGGACTGTAACAGAAGTGAATGTTCCATCCATGTTAATCATCTCTGTGTGGGAAGAACCAATTCCACACCAAATTCCATTGCTGTCCATCAGATTTTCCATCTTCTGGAAATACACTTAAAACCTACAAATGTCATATGGATGATGACTCCCTTCCTGCCAGTTTGAGCTATTTGATTTGGATTTCCACCTTTTTCAAACAACTAACTGTTTACAGCAAATAGCGAAGTCTCTGCTGTCTTTCTGAACAGACATCGGAAAATCGTAATGTGTATTCTATCTCTTAATAAATATATATCGGAAGATGTTTGCATAGCTGTTTATGCAGCTAATGATCAAGCCAGTGATTGTATATCATGAATGAAACAGTTAATGCCAATTCCTTAGTTCAAACACAGTGCCAGAGCTCCCTCTAAAATGATAATGACTTATCTGTTTTGTTGCACTGCTTTCTCATGTTCTATTGGCACTGGCTTTGTCTTCTCAGGGTAAAAGTGCTTCTATGTAATTTGATGTGTGACTTTTGACATCAAGTCAGGTTTCTGCATACATTCACACACGAAGATTGCCAGTGTTTGGATAACAGTAAACTTAAATTAACCTCCACTATAGATGTGAAAAGAACACGTCCTCTTCCTCTTCCACTCATCCTCTGCATGTTCCCTTATCCCAACAGATCAGCTGAAAATCACTAACCTGAGAGTGAACTTCACCAGACTTCACACACTGGGAGACACCCATCTGGACTCAAGAGTAGAAATAAAGGAGAAGTATTATTATGCTATATATGAGCTTGTTGTTCGTGGAAACTGCTTCTGTTATGGCCACGCCTCAGAATGCGCCCCCATCGACGGCATCAGGGACGATATAGAAGGAATGGTGAGTGATGGTGAGAACTCCCCACAGCATAGACCTTTAACTAGCACAGTTTTATCCCTGTGATCTCCCCTCATCAGCTGAAATATTTCATTCCCGGTGCACATCACCGTAACCCTCCTGTACTCTTGTCCATTTTTAAAAGGTTCATGGCAGGTGTGTGTGCAACCACAACACCAAGGGTTTGAACTGTGAGCAATGTGATGACTTCCACAATGACCTGCCCTGGAGACCAGCTGAGGGACGCAACACCAATGCCTGCAAGAGTGAGTCCAGAGCAGGAGGCCCGGGGGACATAAAGTGCAGGGGGGGAAAAAAAAAAAAAAAAAAAACATCCGAAAGATCATTTCACTTCAGGAAGAAGATGTCACATGCTAACTTCTAGTTGATTGTCAGCAGGTTCATGCATCTTTAAGGCATTGTGGCTATTAACACCTTTAAAAATATAGATGACCTGCAGATATACATGCTTGTGGAGTGATGACTAATAAATTTGAACCAATTACCTGTTTTCCAGAGTGTAACTGTAACGGACACTCCACTCAGTGCCACTTTGACATGGCTGCGTATTTGGCCACGGGTAATGTCAGCGGAGGAGTGTGCGATGACTGTCAGCACAACACCATGGGACGCAACTGTGAGACCTGCAAACCTTTCTATTACAAAGACCCCTTCAAAGATATAAGGGACCCACAAGTTTGCATAGGTGAGTGTGTGATTGTGTGCATTATTAAAGAATTATTGAAAGAAAAAATGTGTGGCCGCTGCTGCTTTTAACTCCAGAAGCCTCTGGGATATTATCTTTATTAGATTTTCTTATAGTTGAAGTCATATAGAATGTCAAAATGATCCAAGTAGAGTTCCCTATACCTTACAGCTTCATTGCAAAGAGAAGATATTCCTCCTTCCAGTCAACACAACACAATTTGCCAGTTTAACTCCAACTAATGAATTTAAAAAAATCACCCCTCCACCTCTCTACCCTGTAGCTTGTGACTGTGACCCAGATGGTTCTTTGAACGGGGGGATGTGTGACAGCCATACTGACACGTCCCTCGGCATGGTGGGAGGTCAGTGTCGTTGCAAGGCCAACGTGGAAGGACCGCGCTGCGACAAGTGTAAACCTGGCTTCTTTGGCCTGAGCGCTGAAAATCCTCAAGGTTGCCAACGTGAGTGCACACCTTTTTAAAGCTCACACAAACATACAACAAATGCAGACCCCGTTTGTCCATGTTGTGTCAGAGGTTCTTCAGCAATTCTGAAACTTTCTTCTCTATTTGCACATTGCAATTATTCATTCACATCAGGCTGATTGCTACTTTAAATACTTTATAGGGACCTCATACCTGATAAATCATGTTACTATACACCGTTTCTAACCTCAATAATGTCATATTGACATTACCCTTGTTTGGTTCTCAGTTCTAGCAACTTTGTTGATGAATTATCTGGAAATACAAACAAAAACCTGCATTTTTCCAGGCCTGACCAGGCTATGCAGGTCTTCTTCTCAGCCCCAAAAAGCCTCTGCCAAGGGAGGACTTCAATTATTGGTCCTTAAATTACCTTTTGGCGCATTTTGCTCGGAAAAAGAAAATTTCCTTCCTGACCAGATACTAATACCACTCAAATTTTCCCAGTTTATTTATGTTTGTTTTACCATTTCATAGAGGTTTATTTATGTCTGTAGTCATATATGGGTCTGTGTGTATTTATACGTACATATAATGTACTATTATTGTTTTGTTTTTATACATTTATTTTAATGTATCTATTGTGTGTGTGGATGGATGTGTGTTATTTTTTTATCTATTTTCACTCTTATTTTTTGTTTGGTTTGTTTTGAATTAGACCGTTATGTACCTGATGTGTAATACAGTGATTTGCCTTGTTTTATGGCAAAAAGAAAAACCATAAAAGCAGAATTCCTAAAAGCCCGATTGGTTTTGCCCTCCGCTCTCCAGCTTGCTGGTGTGACAACAGAGGAACCGTGTCAGGCAGTTCACAGTGTGACCCTGTCAGTGGAGACTGCTTCTGCAAGCGTCTTGTGACTGGACGCAGCTGTGATCAATGTCTGGTAAGGCAAAAGTGGAAAAATATTATAAATTTTTTTAGAACTTATTTTCTCTCTATGGCAGTCAGTAATTTATTAATGTGACATTAAACAAGTCACCCACCACACACATGTATGATTTATTCATCAAGCCTGTTTTGCTGATATTCTACCTGTGGACTGTCTGTTCTTTTTATACCTGTCACTTTATCTTTTTTTTTTTTTTTGATACAATTAGCTTTAAGCATAAGGCCAGAATTCAATTCCTCAGCACAATATTACACTTCCCACTGTTTCTTTCTCTTGTTTATCTCTCACCCTCTGCCCAGCAGCCAGAGATGTGAGGTAGTCAAGCTTCCAGCTATAATTCAACCTCTTGTCCCAAAGCTACTCAACCAGGAATAGTGTAGGCAGGAATGTGAGCTCCTTCCTGGGCTCAGTGTCTAAAATTAGCACAGGGATTTCAGGCTTGTCCGGTTGGTGTGGGTTACAGCAGACCTAAAATGGTCAGGACCTGGACCTATTCTGAAAGTGGATCCTATCATCCGTGTGAAACATCAACAGTTGGAATCATACTAAGAAGAGAAAACTTACCTTTCTCTCACTGCAGTAGAGGTATAGAGATGATATGCCCAGTATTACAGAGCACGCAAAGTTTCATTGATGAGTCACATAAGTGTTTCTCATGTTAGTGTTCCAGATAGCTGTGACGTCTAACAGGCTGGTAAGAAACATTACACTGGTATCACTGCAAACAGATGATTAGACGGCTCTTCCAGAAATTTGAACTGTGTGGCTCAGTGGCTCCTTATCAGACCTCAGCAGAGCTCGATGACGAGCTGATCATTTGAATCAGGTGTGCTGGAGCAGGGTGACATCCAAAACATGCCGGCCAGTAGCTCTGGACACATCTGATGTAAATAATGTATGAAAGTGACCAGAATTTGATTCAACACTAATGGAGAAATAACAACATGTGGCAGATATGAACGCATCCTCCAAAACGTCAAAGCAAAATGCTGCCTCATACGTATCGACAAGTTCCCCTCATTCTAGAATCACACAGAAGGTGATGCATCATGTCTCTGGACGTAACCATCTGTCTGTAAATCGCTTTGTCCTCTGTCTGTCCTCCTCTCTCTAGCCAGAGCACTGGGCACTGAGCCACGACCTGAACGGCTGCAGAGGCTGCGAGTGTGACATCGGAGGATCTCTGGACAATCAGTGAGTGGTGCTGTGGCTTCAGTCCTGACTTGCAAATAAGTCAGTCAAGGCGGTCCTGCATGGAATCTCAGAGATGCTTTTCTTTACTGGCATCAGAGAGGCTGATTTCTCTGGTGTAGTAATCTGCTATACCTTCATTCTTCAGTTAATCTCCTCTGCCATTAGCACATGATGTTTCCTGTTTTGCCATCACAATTTAAAAATGAGCCAGATTAAGATGCTTTTCAAATACAGATTCATACAGATGGTGTATCCAAGAATCTGATCATCTGATGAGCTAGGTTTTGGAAGAGTTTCAGCTCTGACTCTTTTTTGATACACACTAACCCACAACAAGCACTAAATCTCCCTGTGCAGCTGCACAGTGTTACCAAAGGCATTATTTCTCTCCTCCTGTAGGTGAATTGTAATGACTGAGGTCATTCTTTAACTTTTCAAACAGCGCCATCATCAGTTCAAAGTCTGTGGTTCATGAGCAATATAAAAACATACTCATGAATTTCAGGTGCACTTTGTGTTTTTACTGTGGTAAAATGATAATGCTAACTTGATGGCAATTAATTCATTGAGCATGTATCTGCCAATCATCGGCACGTTTTTACTGTCACTGTGAGCAAATAAGCAGGTTAGTTCTAGTATTTGGCATACCTGTAGAGTCTCAATCTTGGCAAAAGAAAGTGATATTTTAGCCATAAGTCTTTTTCTTCTCAAATAATAACTAAGCACTTTATTTCCTCTGCAGCTGCTCCATGGAGAGCGGTCAGTGTCACTGCCGTAGTCACATGACAGGACGGCAGTGCACACAGGTGGAGTCTGGCTATTTCTTCATGGCTCTGGATCACCTCCTTTATGAAGCGGAGTGGGCCAAAATGGGACAGGTGAGGCACACTGTATCTCTTCGTACATGCTGGCATCATTTGAAGTCTGTGGCTTTAACATGAAAACCTAATTAAACATGTATATGAATATTTTCAGGGTTGTGTGCTGGAGACCAGGGAGCACCAGCTCGGTCGTCCTGCCTCTTGGACGGGCATTGGATTCGCCCGAGTACCTGAGGGTGGCAGCCTGGACTTCTTCATCAGTGACATCCCCTACTCCATGGAATATGACTTGCTTATTCGCTACGAGGCGCAGGTCTGTGCTTTTCTCATTTTCATGCATTATCTTTTTCAGTCAGAGACTCCCCCAGTCAAAACATTTTGTGAACATGTCGCTGAGACACTTTTTCTGCTAGTTATCTGCCAAACTGTGTCTCCATAAAACCACCAATCCTTCCTCTTCTACTTGCGTAGTATAACATGCTGGTTTATGATTTAGAAGTGCTGGCAAGCAGATTTCGTTACCTTTGGAGAAAGTGTTACCCCTGTTTCTATGCTTTGTTTTATGATGCTCTAGCTATTTAACACAGTGGCTTGACACTGTCACAACTATTCCTTCGAGTACGTGCAGATTTCCCTGCACCGCTCACTCTGGAACATGCTGCAGATTTAGCAGGTTTTAGCTCTTTGACTATAAATCATTTCCATACGTGATACGTTCATCGTTGCGTGTGTTTTGCTGTGTCCTAACCATTTACCAAAGCTTTTCTGCTTGATTTCTCATGGAAAAATATTCATACTCATATTTTGCAATCTGTAGTTTCTGGCCACATTTTAATCATACATGCACATATTTTTTCTAGATGCCACGGGACTGGGAGGAGGTGCGAATAACAGTGGTCCGCCCAGGGCCGATACCGACCAGCAGCCCATGTGGAAACACCATCCCAAATGATGACAGACTCACTGTCTCTCTGCCGGCTGGAGTCAGGTCTGTGGTTCAAACAGCCCGACACACACACACACACACACACACACACACACACACACACTCTCAATCATACTGTACATAATCACTGATTGTAAAATGCGTGCTAATTGTATTTGCTGCAGGTTTGTGGTCCCCCCTCAGCCTGTGTGTCTGGAGAGAGGTGTGACTTACACTCTGCGCTTTGAGTTTGTACGCTATCAGGATGCCAACA
Source organism: Echeneis naucrates (assembly GCF_900963305.1). NCBI lineage: Eukaryota > Metazoa > Chordata > Actinopteri > Carangiformes > Echeneidae > Echeneis > Echeneis naucrates. The sequence goes on from NC_042517.1 coordinate 24,348,700, forward strand.
GCATCCTCAACGGAGCAGCCAATGCTATTCTCCTTGTGGACTCAGTGAGATTCTTTTTCCATCTGAGTTAGGAATAAGTTGTTGTTGTCCTTCCACACTCAAACATCTCCTTCCCGTTCCTCTCCAGATTGCCCTGATGCCGCGCCACTCCTACATGGAGATGTTCAATGCGGGCGATCCAGCCTCAAATATCAGAAAGCAGACGTATGAACGGTACCGCTGCCATGAAGGGGCGAAGAGCGTGGCCCGCCCACTGATGAGTGACACTTGTGCCAAGCTGATCACCAGCATGTCGGCCATCATTAACGATGGGGCTCTGCGTGAGTGAAGAAAGAGGCTTTAGAGTGACAGTGACGTTGTTTGTATTGCAGGCGGCTACAGTCACTAAAATTACAGCAAAACCACTGCCAATGAGCATAGATGCCATAAACAAGCCAGAAAATGAAGCTTCACTTTGGTAGAGCAGAATGATGATAATTAATGATAATTAATGATGATAATTAATACGAGCTCTGCTCATCAGTCTCTGCTTTAGGAGCAGAATACAACATGTGCACAATGAATTGTATATTGTTGAAACATCCCAGCACTCAGTTATACAATGCATTAGAACAATAGAGGAGTTGGTAATGCCCAAAACAATTCCTCTGTGTCAATGCAGTGAAGTTCAGTTTGATTTTAAGATGCAGCAGTGAGCAGGATGTTCACTGATGTCAGGGTTTACAGACCGGATCAATGTGCTTCTCTTTCCTCCTCCAGCCTGTAAGTGCGATCCTCAGGGGTCTGTCAGCTCCATGTGTGATGCCCGCGGTGGCCAGTGTCATTGCAAGCCCAATGTGATTGGTCGGCGCTGTGACCAGTGTGCTCCAGGAACTTACGGCTTTGGACCGTTGGGCTGCGTCGGTGAGAAACTTTAGATTCCGCTAGTTTTACAGTGGAGGCACTATTGATTCACTTGAGACCAGTTTAGGTTGTCACATATTCATTTTTTTCCATATTACTGCACCATTCATTTTGTTTGTTTTTCAAGCTGTTTTTCAACTATTAAAATTTGCTGGAAAAGCAACATTTCTGTGGAAGGGCTTGGTTAGATCTTTGCACTTCTACAGATAGTACAAAGATAATAAAGTAGTTTCACTGAACTCTTTGATGCTAAGATTGATAGTTTTGGTGAGTTCTATAGTGAAATTAAATTCTTTGTTTTTGGAATAAATCAGCTGAGCTCACAGTCATAATCTGATGAGTTTCCATTTCTGTCTCTGTGATCACGGCCAGAAAGAATTAGTTTAAACTAGGGCTGTCAAAATGAAAGCTTTAATCCAGATTTGCATGATTTAATTTGATAAAAAAAAACGTCTCTGGTGATGCCTATCAGGCAGCATGCTAATGAAATTTGTCATAGCCGAGTTGCTGTCAAGATGACAGCAGGCAGTACAGAGCAAAGCTTAGCATTAGTTATCAGGACTGTCCCCTGGAGAGGTGGTCAGTAGTGGTCATCAGCTCATTCAGAAAGCCATGAAAAACTGTCGTCATTACAGGTAACATTGTACATAAGAAGCAGTCAGCCCTCCTCTCCAATATACAAGTAAACAAGTGAGTCTGTCTCAGCAGTTGGCTAAAAGATGAATAAGAGGGCCACATTAATGTGGCTATTTGTTTGTTCACAAAAAAAAGTGCTAAATGTGTTTTTGGTATGTTTTTTTAGTTATACATTGCAATCTGGACACCACATCTGCTCTTTGGTTTAAATAAACACGTTAAGTATTTATATATTGCAGTCCCTGCGATGAAAAACCATATCAATAATGAATGAATATTAATCCAGATTGATTTAAATTGTGTCATGAGATTAATCAGATTAAAATTTTAATCGTTTGACAGCCCTAGTTTAAATCCAGTAAGCTATAAATGTTTATCTTTCTTTTCTTTTCTCTTTCTCCTCTTGACTCCTTCTCTGCTTCATCTCTTCCTATCCTATTCTCCTCCCCCTCTTCTTCTGCTGCCTTTGCAGCCTGCGGCTGCAGTTTGGAGGGCTCTGTGACTCGTCTCTGTGACAAGTTCACTGGACAGTGCCAGTGCCGTCCAGGAGCATTTGGTCAGCGCTGTGATGGATGCCAGGCAGGTCACTGGGGCTTCCCTAGCTGCCGACCGTGCCAGTGTAATGGACATGCAGACCAGTGTGACCAGAGAACCGGAGCCTGCATCAACTGCAGGGACAACACTGGGGGAGACAAGTGTGAAAGGTGATGATCCAGCAGGAGGAAGATCGAGATTTACACATGATAGATAAGATACCATACTATTTCTTTCACAAATGAAATTTGAAAATGAAACAGAAATAGGAGCAAACACAGAATATAAACTCAAGACAACGACACAAACAACAATGGCTATTGATTCTTAGCTGAACTTGAAGTATGGCACAGTCAAAACTGAACAGGACAATTTTCAGCTGCACTCTTCTGGCATGTTGTGCTTTCACCTTGTCACCTCATCTTGTCACTTTTAACTGTCATCTCTGTAGGTGTGCCAATGGTTACTATGGTAACCCAGTGCTGGGCGTAGCATCGGGTGGTCAGTGCCGACCGTGCCCATGTCCGGATGGGCCAAACAGTGGGCGTCATTTCGCAGCATCCTGTTACAAGGACAGCCGTAACAGTCAAATAATCTGCAACTGTAACCTAGGCTACACAGGTAAACATCCTGTTACAACCGTCATCTCTGTCTTTCCCTCCTGTTTTACCAATGCTCATTCGTCAGAAGGAGTCGCTGATGAAATTATGAGGGCATGTCTGTATGTGTTTGTTGTGGCAACTGACTCCACATAGGATCCATAAATTATAACTGATCTGTGACACTTTCAAACATGCCACATGTTGAACGCAGTAATGCTGCTTCATTGTGCTCCCCTTAGAAGTGCCATTTTTGCCTCAGTATTTTATTTTGAAAGCATTATTGTAAAAATGTTTTGTAAGACCTTATTGGAGTGGATAAAAAGCATAATTCTGCACAAGCCTCACTTAAAGCTGAAAGATGCCTGCTATATATCAAATGAAAACTTTGCAATATACCTTACTTTGTTTCAGTGCATGTTGTTTGTAGCAGAGTGTAATACTGCCTAAAGAAAGAGCTGTCACATTATAAATAACCTCAGTGTTTGATATGAACAGTAAAACAAAACAACAAATTCAACTGAAAGTAGAGGTCTCATGACTCTGCCCCCTGACGGGCCCCAGCCCCCAGGTTGGCAATGCCTGAAGACAAGAAGTAAAGACAGTCGGAGATTAAAAGCACCAAGAGTATGAGATCTGAATATTCTGGTAGTTGATGAATATCATAACAAATTTAGTCATGCACTCAGGTGCAAGAAATGTTATCACCTCTGCGTCAACCACTGAGATTATTTCCTCCTGCAGGGCTGTTCTGAACATCTAAATGAGCTGAGCATGATGTCTCTCATCGGGCTCTGGTGAATGGTAACCTGTTATTTCCTCCCTCCCCTGTATTATTGGCACAGGGATTGTTAAACGCTCCGGGGTGACCATTTTTAAGCGTGAGTAATGATGGTTCAGCCCCATCCCATCCACTCCTGTCCCTTCCACCAACCCCACCCATGCATGGCTTCAGCACCCCCCCATCAATGGTGCTGTGCCACAGTGCACCCCTGCTTATGTGTGCTCTGTATGACAGAAATCCCATTTAAATTTAAGTGATTATTATTTTTTTAATCAGCTCAGTATAAATGTTTGGAACACAAGGACCTGACCCAGATTTAGTACGGTTTAGTTGTGTCAAAAAGTTATGTGTTCCACGTTGAAAATATTTGCACTTAAAAATAAGAAAAGAGAGAAATGTGTGTTTATGCACAGGTGTTGAGGCCTCAGTCTGGGTCACTCTGTGACTCAGTTAACTCTTCATCTTTATTTGCGGATGTTGTACAGTGAAAGTCAACACATGCAGACCGACGTCACGTTTTTTAACCAGCCTGGCTTTTCAGATTGAGCCCAGTAGGGAGTGCTGAAGGCTACTGGCCCTCCACTCTCTCCCTGTGGCTCTGTCGTCAAATCGAGCAACCGGGCACTTTCAAAAGCACAACAAACGGGATCTAGCTGACCAAAAGAAACTGTAGTCTTCATTTACTCTCTACCAAATTCCAACCCTTCTGTATATCTTCACTTTGTTCCTTTGCTCTCATCCCTGCTATCCATTTAACCTTCTTCTCACGGGTTAGGGCTTTACAGGCGACATTAAGATAAACAGACCACAAAACAGCCATATAAGAACAAGTGATAAAAAGATGATAAAATACAATTTACAACATAGTTACAATGAACTAAATGAATTAAATTAAAGAAGTCAGCAATGACTAAGATATAAAAAGCTAGGTCAAAGAGATGCATGGTATATTTAAAGATTTTAGCACATCCAGCTGCATTCAGGTCACATTCAGGTCCTCGGGAGACTGTTTCAGGTGCTCAGCAAAGAGTAACATCTGGCTCCCTGAAGATTTTAGTCCTTAGACCTCAGAAGCTTAAGTCCTTTGAACTAAGCAGCAATGGCTCATAAAGAGGGACAGACATGCCAGAGTAAGACCATCAAGTCATTTAAAAACATGTTAGATTTTTACTATTTAAAATCAATATGGACAGGAAACTAAAGTAAAAACTGGTGTAATAATATGTCATGGTGAATGAATCCAGAACTGTGACTCTACTGTAGTACATAATAGATTTTCTGAGAATGTGACAGCAAACACACTTAACTCATGAGAAAGGTTAACCAAATATCACTTGGTGATGAGTAACAAAACTGATTTTAGCATCGCTGTGTTGATATAACACTGTTCATGCTTTGCAGAAACGGTTTAAGCTAAATCGTAGACAAACATGTTTAATGACCTGGTGATTTTAACTATTTCCCATTCCTGCTGTTTTCTACACTTCACAGATTCTTAACGCAAATATATTTCAGTTCAAACAAAAATAGTCATACCACTGCCAAATGTCTTTCCAGCTCTCTGCTGTCGCCATGTTGTTTAAATCTCTTCTCTTTTCACTAAATGTAGGTGCTCGATGTGATGAATGTGCACCAGGATACTACGGTAACCCATCCCAGCCTGGAGGGCGCTGTCAGCAGTGTCAGTGCAACAACAACATAGACATGTCGGACATGGATGCGTGTGACAGGCAGACTGGAGAGTGCAGGAAGTGCCTCTACAACAGTGAAGGCCCAAACTGTAGCATCTGCAAGAGCGGCTACTTTGGAGATGCTTCTCGACGCAACTGCAGGAGTCAGTAACGTGTTCATTACAGCAGTGTCTTAGAGATGCAGTGCCATAGTGATGACATGCACTTCTCCAACCCCTCAGAATGTACATGCAACTTCCTGGGTACTGAGCGCAGCCAGTGTATGGAGCGTCAGGACTGTGTGTGCCAGCGTTCCACAGGCCAGTGCCAGTGTCTACCCAACGTCATAGGTCTGACGTGTGACCACTGCGCCCCCAACCACTGGAATCTGGCAAGTGGGAGGGGCTGTGAACCCTGTAGCTGTGACCCCAACAACTCTGTCACTTCTTCATGTAATGCGGTATGAAAGACTCACGTGTATTTAGAAAATACTTTGTTAATTTGTTCAGATGATCAACAACACAAAGTGCACTGATGCTGTTTCTTAATTTCTACCTTGCAGTTCAGTGGTCAGTGTCAATGTCGTGATGGCTTTGGAGGGAAGACCTGCACAGACTGCCAGGAGAATTATTGGGGAGACCCTGGGATGCAGTGCAGAGGTTAGAAATATCAGCACTTTAATACATCTGTCCATCCATTATCCATTTAATGGATTTCTCGAGAATGACTCTCAGGGGGTCGGATTGGAGCCGAACCCACCTTGGGTGAGGTTGTGGTCAACCCTGGTTAGGTCTTGGTTCGAGCTTGTCCAGAGTGTAGCTACATAGGTCTGTGTGTATGTGTATGTACACACACACACACACACATAAATACATGTTTAATGGCCTCTATTAACTCGTATTCTCCAGAATCACCACCTGCTGATCACAAGGTTTATAAACAACTACATTTAGAGATATTTCTTTGTTAAAAACTGGCTCCTTTTGTTTCACGTTCATTGAACTGCTTCTGGTTTTATCCCCCTCCAGCTTGTGACTGCGACTGGCGAGGAATTGAGACCTCTCAGTGCAACCGTGTGACTGGCCACTGTGTTTGCCAGCAGGGGGTGTCAGGTGTCCGCTGTGATCAGTGTGCCAGAGGCTTCTCGGGCCAATTCCCCAACTGTCAGCCCTGTCACCAGTGCTTTGGGGACTGGGATCGCATTGTGCAGGTGCACTTTCAGATTAGATAATAAAATAGAATTACATCAGATTAGAAAAATTTGTCAAGATTAACATAAATACATAACCGAGTAAACAAAAGTGAAAACACAGTAATAGTATTTTCATTTATTGAATTGAATGATTCAATGAACATTAATTTTTCGCTTTTTCGTTTGTTGTTTGTTGTTTATTTGTTTGTTAGAGATGTCTCAATAGAAGTAAAGGAAATAGGGAAAAGAGTATGGGACAACAAAGAAATAAAGATAAATTAATAACATAAAACATCTAGTTTTACAAATTCAATTCAGTAAATTACATTAATACAATTATATATTTTTTTTAAATGACCACATCATTTTTTTTTTACGGATTGCTAAACATATGAAATACCTGAATAGTAGTAATACCTAATAATCTTATGCTTTACAATGTTGTCTCATCCAGGACCTGTCAGTGCGCACCAAGAATCTGGCAGAGCGTGCCCATGAGATTCAGACCACTGGGCTTACTGGGGCCTATGAGAAGGTTTTCAGAGACCTGGGGGAGAAACTGGCCCAAGCTAAGGGAATTGTTAATGCACGAAATGCTACTGCTGCAGCTGTTGCTACACTAATGGAGCTTATTGAAGATCTAAGGTACCACTGCTACAGTCTATGTCATTTCACTAGTTATCTAAGGAATCATATTCGTCTTAAGTCAAGTTTTTTCTTAATTCAGACCAGACTATTCTGGCAGTAATACAACAAAACCATTTTTACAGAAGAATCACTTCACCCCATCAACAGATTAATTTTATATATCAGTCACAGTTTACAATCCCCCAGAATGCTCTTCCTTTTCTCACAGAGCACAGATCAGTGACACCACTGACACCCTGAACCGTCTGGAGGGAGACCTAACCATCGTACAGGACAGCAACTCTGAGGCAAGCAAGGAGCTGAGTGCTCTGGAGCGAGAGGCTAAAGAACTAAACCTCACTTCAGAGCAGCTACACCATCAACTGAATATCCTCAAAAACTCCAACTTCCTAGGTAAGAGCAGAGTTGCTTCCATAAACTGACTAAATTTACATTTCAAGAAAAATCCAACCAAATACAGTCCTCGGACTTCCTCAGTCATGCAGTCAGTAAAAATGTAAAAATGTCGGTCTTCTAGGCGCGTACGACAGCCTCCGTAGTTCCTATAACAAGTCTCAGGATGCTGAGCGACGTGCTAATGAATCAACGACCACCACACCTAGCACAGTCAGTAAGTCTGCAGAAACCCGACGCCGCACTGAGCGCCTCATCAGTGCCAAGAAGGACGACTTTAACCGTAAAAATGCCGCCAACAAGCGTGCACTGGGAGACCTGAACAACAGAGCAAAGGGTCTGGACATGAAGAAGCTCAATGAGAAGGTTTGGTTTCAGTTTTTAGTTTTTAGTTATTAACTCAAATAAAATATATAGCTGTGGAAAAACACTTCATTTGCCACCACTGGAAATTTGCACTGAAGTAATAACAAAAGTAGCTGAATTGAAAAAAAAAATATATATATATTTTTTGTTGTTTGTTTGTTTTTTTATTTTCTGGCAGTACCAATAATGTAACAAATAATTTCTCTGCCTTTGATTTATAACCAGGTAAAATGTCTGAATCTACAAGGAAATGCCACCTTTCAACTTGTTTACTTTCAGCAGTTACCATATTTTTTGCATATTTAAAGTCCAAGCATCATCAAGAAAATGTTACTGTGCTTTTCTATGTATTTGTTACTATTAATATTAATATTTCAAATTATTTAAGAATTCATCCACTCTTATTCTCTTTCATGTCATAATTTTGTTTGTACTCATTTGTTTTATTTAGTTATATGGAGGAACAAAATGAAAATGTTTGCACTGTTTAGCATTCACCTGAACATTTTCTTAAACTCTTTTTCAGTTTTAAGCCACCAAAATCATTCATTGCTTTTTGGCTTTAGAACACAGCAGAGTGAAGGGTCTCAGTCCTGCACATACATGTGGTGATGCTGATTGTATCAGAGCATTACAACACAAATACAAGTATAATTGTCTTATCAGGTATGTGGTGCCCCAGGTGATGCTCCCTGTGGGGAAGGTCCTTGTGGGGGTGCAGGTTGCCGGGACGATGACGGAAACCGTCACTGCGGAGGCCTGAATTGTAACGGTGCTGTAGCAGTGGCTGACAATGCACTGGAGAGGGCCAAGCACGCAGAGAAGGAGCTGAACAAAGCCATGGGTGAGGTGGAGGGACTCTTCTCCAAGGTTTGTCCCACAGCCACAGGAAAACAGAATTCATTTTTACACGTTGGCTGTTTCAGATATGCCAATTTACACCTGTTAGGTTAGAAATCACTGATGATTTGAAGCGCATTTTATATTATATTTATATTTATTTTGGGACACACGTAAATAGACAAAAGAGATTTCAGTGAAAAGGGGAGCATGCAGACTCCCATCACATAATCAATTATTTGCATTGTTTCTTAACTGAAGGTGAAAAGTAGTAAATAATTGTCAGCCTGTTAAATTCTTGATAAGCATGTTTTCATTTGATTCAGGTGGCAGAGGCCAAAACCAAGGCAGAGGAGGCCAAGGGCAAAGCTCAAGCAGCTCTGGATAAAGCCACAGCCACTAAAAACAAAGTGGAGCGCTCCAACAATGACCTGAGAGACCTCATCAAACAGATCAGAGAATTCCTCACTCGTGGGTTATTCATATATTTCATTTTATGTCTTTTAACAACATACAGAAGAGTGGTGTTGCCTGCTCTTCATCCATTTATCACATCATGTGTCTCTCAGAGGAGGGAGCAGATCCAGACAGCATTGAGGCAGTGGCGAACCATGTTCTGGAGCTTTCCATCCCTGCCTCGCCCCTCCAGATCAGACACCTCGCTGATGAAATCAAGGAACGTGTTCGCAGCCTTTCTAATGTGGACACCATCCTGGAGCAGACGCAGGATGACGTCCGCAAGGCAGAGCAGCTGCTCCTGGATGCCAAGAGGGCAAGGTATTTAAAACAGAGTCAGACTTGAATGAGTTATTTGTACTAACAAAGAGCACTGCATTTATTCATCCCCAAATCACTTGCTGTCGCTATCACTGTTGTTGTTAAGGCATCGTGCTGAGGGGGTGAAGACCACAGCAGAGACTGTGACAAAGGCCTTGGTGGACGCTAAGACTGCACAGACATCAGCGGAGAAAGCCATAGCTAGAGCCAAAGCTGACATCGACATGACTGAGGCCAGGCTGGCACAGGTACCTCATAAAAAACAGAAACTACACCATTTGCTGTTATTCTGTCACATCACTGAGGATATTCCTATGGTGGATAATATCTAATGGCTGTCACCCAGTAAGTCCATAAAGCCATCTATTTTCATAAGCATCTTAAATTTCAGCTGTACACCATTGATTGGAAATTGGAAGGAAAAGTCATATAAACATGTTTTCCTTTCACTAAATGCTACAAAATGTAGATGAAAAAATACAGTTAGTGAGGAGTAGTGAGAGCAGTCGAATTCATCCATCAAAGGAAAAAACTTGATGAAACTTGATGTTTCTGTCTTGTCCTACACCGTTGTCCACCAGTTGAGGTTCTACAGGAGCTTTTAAGTACACTATCTTTTCTATTCTTCTCTTGAGGTCTAATGGCACTCAACTGGAAAATTGGCACCACCGAATGTTAATCGTTGATGTATTCAACTCAGAATAATCATAATAATTAATTGGCCAACACAAAATTAATTAGCATTTTGTTTTGCTGATTTTCCGGACATCGGCCAGGTGGTCAGATCTTTGCTTTGGTTGAATGAATGCAAATAAATGCTTAGGTTGCTCCACATCTTCTGGATGTGTAAACAAGTAATTGTGTGATGGTGAGTATTATGTTAGTATTATGTATATGAAAGCATTTACTGCTCTGAAGTTGCTGGTTGATTGAGTTACTAATTTAATGCTGGTTTAAAGACGTTGAAAGCAGAGTTACTCAAAACTGGTTAATGAGTTAAAATCTCTGTGTGACCTCAGAGACTAACTACATGTTTTTTCAATACTAAAGCAACTCAAACACTGATTGAATTCTCTGTTTCACAGGGTAGTTAGTATCAGTAACTCCTGTCTTGTCACTATTAGCTTCGTCTGTCAACAGTTTCCCTTTAATGACATGCATCAGGAATGGTCAGCTGTCATTAGGGAGGAAAGGATGATGCTAACAGTAAGATAACACTCAGCTGCTCTGAAACTAAAAAGATGGCTGACCAGATTCTGAAGACCTGGTTGATTAAAGAGGATCAGTTAAAACACACAACGCAACACAACAGACATTTTACTATCATATTTACTTACTTCATCACCATAGCTAAGACTTGCAGTGTATTCAGTGACATCTGGACAATGCTTGTGGTTATGTGGGATTATTATCTTGGGCTTCACACAGAGGAGTTGTAGTGAAAACACAAATCCTGTGCTCATGATATCTTGCCAGAGATAACAAACTTCACCTTTGCTTTCTATTCTTTCCTTAGATAGAATCAGAGACGTCCAACAGCGAAAAGCACCTGAATGATGCCATGGACCGTCTGGGCACACTGGGACAGCAGATAAATGCCCTGAAGACCAAACGTGCCACCAACAGCATGGCAGCAGCCCGAGCCGAAGAGACAGCCACCATGGCACGAGAGAAGGCCAATGAGGCCAAGCAGGTTTGTGCGCGTTGGTGTGCAAAATCGCGCCTCATTGCAACTGTGTACAGCTATTATAGACCAATCACCCTCCTGTCTTCAAACCCAGATTCTAGAGGGCCAGCTGACTGATAAATACCATGAGGTGCAGCAGCGGGTTGACACCAAGGCCAAGGTTGTGCAGGACGCTAAGAAAAAGGTGGAGAGCCTCCGAGATGAAGCAAAAGAACTTCTTAGAGATGCCCAGAACAAGCTGCAGAGACTCGCTGGTAATTTATAACATCAACCAATCAAACTTTATCCATAAAGCACTTTTCCTCCAGATCCACAATACAATGTGCTTCACTGGTTTAGAAAAAAGAAAGAGCACAGAGAAAGAGAATAATAAAAAGCATACAACATCTGCAGTTACACATGAGTAAGAATCACAGGGTACTGAGGAACCAGGTGATGAAACGCTGTCTTAGGGAGCCATCCACACCCAGAGGTGTCATAGGCCCACCGGCAGGCTGTTCCAGATGACGCCTCACTGTAGGTTCTTTTCCTTACCTTTGGAACAAATAAAAGGCCGTTACCAGATGACCTCAGCGTCTGCAAGGGCTCATAGTGTAGGAGTACCTCTGATAAATAAGAAGGTCCAAGACCGTTGAGACATTTGTAGACTAATAAAAGAACCTTAAAATTGATCCTGAGATGCACAGGGAGCAAATGCAGAATTCTGAATCCTGAAGGAACAATTTTGGGAAGATCTTATCTATCATGTAATACCTGTGGTCTGGTTAAAAGACTCTGATAATCAACTGGATAAATATCAAGTGGAACAACTCAAGAAAAAGTAGCGCCATGTGTTAAGGTCATACTGTACAATCATTCCTGAAATTTTCTCTTTCCACAGAGCTGGAAAAAAATTATGAGGAGAACGAGAGGAGGCTAGAGGGGAAGGCTCGTCAGCTGGATGGCCTGGAGGACAGAATGAGAGCCATCCTCAATGACATTAACAAACAGATCCAGATCTACAACACGTGCCAGTAACTCACTTCTACATGTTGCATGGAAATGGGTCCATTGCCAAGTTATTCTGCAATTTCCTTTAGATACAGGAAGCTCCCAACAGACTTTGAAGAAATTAAAAAGAGAAGAAAGTGGGGGTAGCTATTTATGAAGCTGAGTGAATTTGCATATTTTTGTCACCTGACTAAATACACACCTGAGGTGTCTTTGAAATACATGAACGTAACCATCAATGAGTATCTGATATCACTTTTTTTTTTATTTTTAATATGTGCACATATTAAAAACATAAAAAAGTTTTTAAAATAATCCAGAAGTGTGTTAGCTTAAATTTGTATATCTAATTTGAAAAATGAAAATTAAGCTGCAAACAATACAAATATTTGGGTGAAAATAATTATTTGTAAAATGCTGTGGTTTGAACGTAGTTTGTTTCTTCTTTACCCTTGCTTAGTATGATAGCAGGTCATGATCAGCAGGTCATGACCATTTTCTATTATTTTCTTTTTCAGCAGGTAACACAACAACTTTTGGATGCATTAGTGAAAACCTGTTAAAACCAATATTGGTGCAAGTAGTTGATATGTTTTATTGCCAAATAAGCCACAAAATAGAGGGAAGTATATAAATACTACAGTCTATTGCCTGTGTAGGTTTAGGAACACGAATTTACATTTAGGATTTTAATTATGAAAATTACCCCCACTTTGGTGGTATAAATTATTTTTATAGCACATCGACCTTGAACAGGAGACAAAGTTTGATTTGACCATGTCATATGAGAACAAAATGAATTGTTTGAATTGCTGAGGCAACAGATATAAACCTGTGCACGATCCTAATTCTTCAAAATGGAGCTGAAGCTAGGACATTGGTTTCGCAGCTTCACAATCTGATCGGAGATATGGGTAAACAAGCAGCCTGGCCCTGTCCAAAAAGAAATCACTCTACCAGCACCTGTGAACCTCACTCATGAAAGCATTAATCAGCAGAGACTGGAGAAAGTCACAGTTCCTATCTAGGAAATACGCAAACGATTTGTATGATTGAGTGTTTTGATCATCAAATATACTGTGATGGAATGTTTCCAAGCTAGAGTAATCATTGCCTCTGTGAACTGACATAGTATTCTACAGTATGTACAGTGTCTCATGGACAGTCATTCCTGGGAATTTGTGTTTTAGGAAATGTAACATTTTTCCCCCGCCTGCAGCCAGATGACTTTAACTTTGATTTTAACCAACAGCCAAAGCAAAAAAAAAAAACAAAACCAAAGAGGCTTCTGTAAAGTTTTACGATGTACAGTTTTGTGAATAAAACATAAACAGCTGAACATTTCTCTTTGTTAAAGTAACATCTTTGGGTATCAGCATCAGTTAGAATTCCAGATAACACTATGGTAATATGAAAGGTCCCACCCATTTTCTGTTTGTGCTGCATTCTGTCTTGAGTGTGCGTGTTATGCCTGCACAATTCATCAAAATATTATTGAAATTGCAATAGAGCCAAGTGAAATTTCCTAATTGCAGGAGCTTATTGACAAAGGTACAGTTTATCAGCATTATTAACACCATGCCTGGGGCCTTCCTGTGTGGAGTTTGCATTTTCTCCTCGTGCCTTCCTGGGTTTCCTCCCACCGTCCAAAGATGTTTGGGTTAATTGGTGACTCTAAATTGTCCGTAGGTCTGAATGGTTGTTTGCCTTTGTATGTCTCCATGTGTTGGCCCTTCCATGTTTGTTTGGTTCCAGACCCAACAAAAATCATGTCATGATAATTCAGCCATCATCTGTCTAGTTTGTTCCTCAGCACTGGAGCTTTCTGCAAGTCTAATAGGTGGCCCATTTCTGTTTTGGTGCCTGCATGGGTAAAACCTTGATGTGGTCTTTGATATAGCTGTCTGTTGTGCAGAGATGCAGTCATCAGATACACAAATCAGACATGCACTTAAATCTCACTTTCATTTCTGTCTTCTGCACATTCACTGACAACTATTCCTCCAAATGATGGATTCATTTCTTACTCCTTGTGTAATTTAGCAGAGACGAATAAACACAGGTTGCAAATGAGATTCTATAATTCTTTTTGTATGGATGGATATTTGCATTTAATCACTGGTCAGTTTTGTGATTATCTCCCAGAATGTTACTGTGTAGCCATTCTGTTCCAGCATGACCATTAACATCATGTTATTGAGGTAATAACACAAGGCCCTTCTCTAATAATAGCAGGGGACTCGATGAATTATGGCTCCCTCCTCAGATAGTTTGCAATATTCAAGATCTCCAGGATCACTGGGACACATCATCAGTGTTGTGACCAGGGGCCCAAAGATTTGGGTTTTGGGTCTCAAAACATAAACCCTCTCCCAGGTGACCCAGCCAGGGTAGATCAGGCCCTGACTTGGGTCCCAGCAGCAACCGCCTCATGGCTTTTTCTGCAGCCTCACTGGCAGATTGAATGGCCCTCTCTTTGCTGCTACTGTGATGCCAACCCAAGTGAGGACCTTGCAGAGAGTGCGTCCGTCAAATCCTCTGCAGCCGACTTCTATGGGCTTGTTGATGTAGATGCTTTCGTCCTTTGACCCGGCACTGCTCTACTAGTTCCTGGTACGTGGTGCGCTTCCTCTTTGTGCCTTTCCAAGGCACTGTCAGTTCTGTCAGGCTTTTTTGGGCCTCTGAGATGATGATCATTTCTGGATGGAGTGAAGCTGTCCCAATGTGCAGATCAGCCTGCAGCTGCCAATCAGGGCTGTGTGAAGGAGGGCTGTTGTTGGTTTTGGCTGAGTCTGGGGTTTTTCTCCAGCTTTGATGAAGGTGACTGCTTTCTTTGCTGCATGCTGGTGTTTGCCGGTGTTCATGGCTGACACTGAGCAATTGCCTTAGTAAGGACCTGATCATGTTGCCACCAATAGCAGCCATCTGCCATGGAACGGTAGCTGCAAGGTGTTGCTTGTCCCAAACAATGCTACGCTGGTGAGGCTGCATGGAAAGCCCAGCTACCTCTGGAAAAAGCTACTGTTGTCACTGGGACTGCGCCGACCAGCAGGGGCCAAAAAGCTTTGGGCAGAATGGAGTGCTGGTAGATCCGGGCTTTAAATCCAGCTAGACAGACCTGCTAACCTTGGTGAGCCAAGTGTCAAGCTCTTGTGTGAACATCTGGATGGCGGCCATGTCTTTCAAGCTTGTGTCAAAGATCTTCTGCAAGCTCTTGACTGGCTGCTGTGTAATGGATGGAATGACCTGTGGAACTGGTCGATGTAACTTTGAGTTCTCCTCCTGCTTGGGAAGCTTTGGTGAAGGCATTTTAAACAAACAAACAAAGAAAGATATCAATGCAGATATTGCCCCATATAAAGAACTGACACATGAGCACTTAATGTTGACTATGGAGGATCTGGGATGGTCCATAACTGAAGCAGAAGTTCACTTTCCCTCCAACTAGCATTCCCAAAATCAAACACAATCCAGCCGCCAAGTGTGCTGTTTGTGTTTAGATTAACATTGAAATAATATGTGTTTAAAACTATGCAACGAATAGGCAATAAAAAATATTTTTGACTGAAAGAACCACATCCGAATTGCTGCACAAATAGCCATCAGTCCATTAGGGCCAGAGAATGTGTGTTTGCTTTATGGTTTGGGTTTGATAGCTGGAATATAACAAAGGGCATTCGCTGTTTTACATCATAACATATTCGCAAAGAAAATAATTTGTCTCGTTTGAAAGCAAGCGGTGAGATAAATAATAGCGTGGACAGATGTGGGCGCGTATGATGGAGCCTATGCGCCCGAGAAAGTGAGGTAAAGGAAGCGCAACCGATCACGCGAATGCGCATGCCAGGAAGTGGTCAATGCGCGCACTCCTTCCAGGTTTGGGTGGACAGTATTTTCTTTTAAGTCAGTTTCACTTCGCAAGGGCCGAATGTCAACGCCACACTGATCGGCATCTCGCTTGTTTTTCAGTTTTTGTTTGCATTTTCATTAGTAGTCTAAAGTTTCCCGAAATGGGTCCCGGATAAAGGAGAGAATATTCCAGAAACACCGTGGACTGCGGGAAGGAGCGCAGCGGCCCACGGTCGTGAAGGAGCTTAGCAGCCGGCAGTAGCAGAAGGAGTCGCCGGCCATTGTGTGTACGGAACGGAATTGTCTCCATACCGAAGTCCCGTAAGTCACCCGTTTTCATGTCAGTATGAATTGGTCTTATTCGTCTGGGACGGGCGACAGGTGTCAGGGCATGCCATGTTGTGGTGTGTGTTTGAAATAGACAATCATATCAACCGTTTCTTGCTAGCTAGCGTCGTTAGCCTGTACGAGGCTAATGCCATTAGGTGTTCGAAGGCTGGAGCGTTCGATTGTATGACCTTTCCACCGCTGTGCGGGAAGACCCGGGTCGGAGACGTTGGGTACTGATGTAGATCAGTCCTAAAACACCTGTTGACGGGATGACAAATATATGCTTATTGTGATTTCAAGACAGTTATCACAGAAGCTACAGTAGGTTATAGTGTGGTAACGTAAATCCGTAAGCACAGTCCATGGATTGCGCCGGTCTACACTCCCCGGTGTGGGCCAAGTATATGATAAAACTGACGTGTTAATGTTGTTGACCAAAGGGTATTTGCTTATTTTAGTGAATTGGTTTAACAAAACATAATGTTGGGACTATAACGTCGTTGCACCTCTGGCTGGACACATCATATTGACAGGTACATGAAAGCACCCGACACATGTGTCTTAAAATAAACGAACCCCTCTGTCGGCAGGCTCACTCAGCCGTTAGCAAGCTAACAACACCCTGCATTGTCCAGCTTACTACTCAGCCTTATGAATACCAACCGTGTGATTGTTGGACGTGCTGTGTTGTCCGCCGTGTAAGATGGCTGATTTAGCCGCTGTCCTTTGTTTGTCATTTGACTGTCCAAGCTAGCAGCTCTGTGCTGCTATGCTAAGGAAACGAGACGAGGCTCAACGTCGGTCTAGTTCGCCTAAGTTTCCCTGCAGCTGTATGCCTTCCAGTGAGAGGCAGGTCCAAGTGTTGTTCAGCGTTGTCTTCTAGAAGCTGCCTATAGTTTATTTGAATTGGTGAACCACTCTCCCTCTCGGTGTCTGTATATCTGCCATTATATGATGCAAACACAGCACACACATTAACATTACACTGTGTAAGACGCTGAACACACCACACATGTTTATGCCAACATCCTCCGTACGATTACTTATTGGCCATCTTTCTTCTGCCCCAGATCCCCATCCCTCACTAGCCTTTCTGATTCTGTTCTGGGAGAGTTCAGATCAGTATCATCGCCAAGATAGCCGGGCCAGGTAGAAAGAGGAACACCTCAGATCCAGACCCCGGCAGCGATAGTGATTCCGGCGACGGGCGGCCTGTTAGTGCCAAGTGCCTGAAGATGGCCAGCAGCGGTGGGAGTGAGACAGCGGGCCGTCGCAGTGGGGCTCAGCAGAGAGGAGGCAGCGGGAGGGACGGAAGCTCGGAGCTGTCCTCCAGTACCAGCAAGAAGAAGCAGAAGGACAGGGCCAACCAGGAGAGCAGAGAGGCCAAGAGGGCGGCAGCAGCTGCTGCAACAGCAGAGGGGGTGGTTGCAGAAGTCAAGAAAGGTAAGAAGGACTAGACATGACCATCAAATAAAACATTTGTTATAAGTCAGTTTGCACACCGTGTCAGGTTGAAATGTTAATGTTTTTAATATGAAGCCTACACTACAAGTTTGGCTTAGCAGCACCTAAATCCTGAACTTAGATGTGTCCAGACCTGTCATTAGACCCAGGGTGTACTGAGAATTTTTCTTCTAAATGAAGTTATATTTAAATTTAAACTCCAACAAGAGATACCGAGTGCATGAATGCAATTGATTGTGCGTGCATGTGCATCCTTGTGAGGTGTGTGATACAAAGTAGGAGGCAACTGACTCATGCTGATTAACAAAGTAAACGTAGATGTGAACAAAGACTTGTACTCCTGCTTAGTTCCTAAGTAAGAGTGGTTTGTTATTTTCATTTGTGAAGACTACAGAGTTTGGAAGCCTTCAGTTTCTGTACAAAGGTGTTATCAGCATCAGAACTTGACATTTGAGGTCCCAATTATGTTAGATGTTAGTTGATGTCCCGTCTAGCTTGTAGCTGTAGCTTGCAGTTGAAATTTGTAGTTAATTAGATAAACTAATTTTAATATTTTTGAATTGAACAATGTCAAACATTTCTTTATCATGTAAACACATTTACAGACTGCAGTTTTGGGAATGTTACAGCTGCACAGTTCTGATCCAAATCTTGTCATTCATTCATTCTGTTGTTACACATTTATGACATTAATTATTCTGTATGTGGTAACGAGACATTCAATTCATTTCTTCAGTTAGTTATTAATTTGACCAGGTCAAGAAGTACTCTTGTCCACAAATAGCACCAAATAGGCATGTGTGATCAGTAATCTGGAATTACAAAAATAAGAGGAAATTGTGTTTTGTACAGTTCCAATATGGCTGCTTTACACCCTGAGTTTTTTTGCATGAGCAGATTTTGTTGAACATACTGTACTTTTCATTCACTGTAAGATAGGTGTCATCAGAAGGTTTTTTCTTTTTTTTTTTGAATTTTATGTGCATGTGGAGCCTTCCTCTCTTATTACTGTGCTTGTGGTTCAGGCTGAATTTTATTGTAGGAGGGGAAAGTTGCCATTCAGAGGTGGACATCTTTTTTGTTTGTTTAAAAAACACCCACACATGACTTAGACATGAAGAACATGCCATGGTTTCTTGGCTCAGACATCTACTTCTAGTTGTAGAACTCAGGAAACCCTCCTCATTTTTTCAAGCCAGAGTTAGAAATTATATTAATTTGCATCCCTTATGAATTTATTATTCATAGTCACATTTATAATCCTTGTGCGTTGATTTTCCCTTCACCTAGGCTGTCTGTTAGGAAAAAAAACATTTTACTTCTCATTTCAGATGCTTCCTAAGTCTTTGTTTGTCTGCCACAGAAGTCATTGAGGTCTGGTCATTCACATCATTTTCACATGTTTGTCAAGTCAGTTAAAGCCTCAAGAAAAATGCGAAACATGATTCATCTAATTTTATACAGCTGCCAAAGGACTGGTTTATTAAATTTTGGGTTTTGCCTAACACTGAATATGACTCACAGGGTAAATCTTGAGTCAAGTCAGGTCAACAAATCAGTTTCTACATGGGTGTTCTGCATAGCATAATTAAGCCATTAACACCATTGTGGTCTGTGGCAGGTATAAAATTTCTGAGCAGGCCCAGTTGATTTTGGTTTTGCATCAACATGGCACAAGGAAATGACAGGAGCTTCACTCACTGGCTGGTATTTTAGTAGGAGTGTTATCTAATGTGACAACTGGACTTAAATCTTAAAAAGAAACATAGATCAGATGCTCAGTCACCTGATCTATACAGATCAACACATCTATACATGTCAATGCAGGACGTCAACAGTCAACATCAACAGTCTCTGGACCATCATTATTGCATTATTATATATTTATATATATATATATATATATATATATATATATATATGTATATGTGTGTGTGTCCATATATATATATATATGGACACACACACACACATACATACATACTGTAGGGCCTTTTTCATTTCCTCCTTCCCCGGTAATAGTAACGAGAAAGTGGACCTTACTAGAAGTCTTATCAATATAAGATCAATAGCAGATACTTGACACCCGGTCTGTGCATTCTTGTCAGCTTCTCCATCCTACTGGTTTTGGTCTTTGTCTATACTGCCTGACTGAATATCACCAGAAGGCAATTTAAATGACAATGGACTGCAATACTTTGTTTTATTGATTCGTAGTTTACGTGCACTTTAATGCATATACCTTCATTTATTAACACTGTTCTTTGGATATATCTATCTTTGTAAGCTCTTTCTGTTTTGATCTTTGAATAGTTTACTCTGGATAATGTATAAGTGTTGTTGGTTGTCTAACAATGTACAGTAATTAATAGTTAATACATTTTATTTATTAGCACCTTTCAAGAAACTCAAGGACACTGTACAATGAATAAAGACAGCAGAACATAAAAACAACTTAGATAAAAGAAACAAGAGTGCAAACAAAGTTAAAGTGAGTGAGCAATTTTAAACAGATGGGGAGAGAGTCAGAGTTGTGGATATTAGAAGGAAGAGAATTCTGAAGGTGGGGAGCAGACCAGCTGGAAGCTCTGCTCTCCGTGGTACTGAGGTGGGCAAATTATTTCTTTATTCTGTCAGAGTAAGTTTTGTTTGTCAAGGTCATGAAAACAGGGCTGCTCTGTCTCTGCTTCCCCTCCATCACTACCTGTTAGTACAACTGAACCTTTACACATTGTAATGTTATCAGAAACACTCTTTTCTGTTGTAAGCAAACATCAGAAATCTTAAGGGGATGAATACAGTTAAAAGCACAGTGTAAATGTTTTATTTGGTTATTTGGATATATTTAAAGTATCCATACAAGGCTAGATAAGGATTCAAGCCACTATGATCCTCGGACCCACTAATAGCGTTAAGATGCTCTTAATAATTGCTTTTTATTTTATTCATTCAATCTGCCAGTATATGAAGTGTTTGACTGTTTGCTCCCGCTGTGGAAGCAGTTCCAGACAGACTCTTTCCATCGATGATATACCCAACTAAAATGAAGCTGAATGAATGAATGATTAAAGTATATCTGAGTCACAAGGCATGGTCTTAATGCAGAACTAGTTGTCTGTAATGTAGCTGGGTGCATCAGGTGTTCTTTACAATAATATTTTTGTTAGTTACTACTGTACTTAAAATACTATATTTGAATTTAAATAAAGTTCAGTGTTTCCTCTACATTCATTTAGGAGTGGCGGTCTGCCACTTTTTTTTGTTTGTTTGTTTTAAATTGTTGCAAATAAACCACCTGTACGGCACAGCCTGGTGATGAGCGCAACGGTGGGGGGGGGGGGGGGATCCTATTGTAGTTAATGACGTTAATTACTCACGAGACCACGGCCTTTAAAGTGATGTCACGTCAGGCACCTAGGCACCAGGTCAGAGAGTCGCTCTGGAAAATAGGCCAGCGACTTGCTGGACAAAAGGTAGACTTATTAGTTCCAGAGAACTCATACCAGATTTTACAAGTTAAATAGACATTCGCAAAGTATTGATGGCCAGCTAACGTTACGTAACATACCAACATTAAGATAGCGTTAAGCTAATATCTACACACCATGATGTATTAACAGCTGACTGCATTTTCAGATAAGCTTGTTCAAATATTTCTCAGAGAAGAGAAAAACAACTGATAAAGATGATGTTAGTCATGTATCATTAGCCTTTTACTGACTCATAAATGATGATGGTTAGGTAAAACGTTTTATTTTAATGTTCACATTTAGTAGAGTAATCAGATGTGTAGTGAGTGTAAATTATCCAGTGTTACTCAAACTTTTATGTAATCATATTGGACAATTAGCAAACAGGGAGGCGTAGTTCTACTCCTCCCTGCTTATTATTATTATTATTATTATTATGATTATTAATAATAATAATCACAATAATCATAATAATAATCATAATAATCATAATTTTATTGTTTTGGTTACTTTTTTTTGCTCTTTACTTTCAGCCTTTTTCTGACATTGTATATGGCTGAGATGTATAGGCTATAGTGGTTGTAAGGGGAAAAAAAAAACATTTTCAACTGAACAGCCAATACATAGGTTGTAATAAATAAATCTGCCTTCATGGTCATTTGTTTACGCTACCACAGTCCCCCAGAGAGCCTGCTTCCGCTGCTGAAAAAATCCTACAGGAAACACTGGAGTTTTATTAATTATACTTCTGTAATTTCTCTCTCTCTCTCTCTCTCTCTGATGTGCGCATTGAAATTCCAAGTACAGTGTGCCAATTCTTCTTCCAACAGTAATGAAATTTATAAATAAATTATGTGAATCTATATAAGCAGCAGTCATGCTTTCAATATTTTGTTAACATTGTTAATATCATGAATGTCACTCTGATGTTGTCCCAACATACCAGAGGGTAAACTGTGGGGTAACTCTGCTGGGGAAACAACTGCCACCGGCTGGCGGGGGGTGGTTTTGGGGGGGGGGGGGGGGGGGTTGGGTCTTGCGCTGACCTTTTTTAGAAAGATTAAGTTAGAGAGTGAGGGGGCAAGAGTGGAGTGACAGTCGGGAGAGTTGAAGCTCTCTAGTTGTCGCTGTTTTTGAAAACTGAGATCCATATGAGACTTCTTGGCCACTGCAGTGTCTGTTTCTTCATGCTGCTTCTTTCTTTGGGATGATATTTTAATTTTCATCACCACTTTGAGGTCACAATGAAAAATGGTACGTGGTACTCCATTTGCTTCTCTTGCATCTGTTTAGTTGGCCTTCAGTTTGTGTGGCAAACTAATTTTAGATGTCCCGGCTGTGACTGGTGAGCTGACTGCACTGTCTGCTCAGGGCAGACTGAGTGAGTGGTATGGCCTATGTGAGCAGGTGCATTTCAGTGTGTGTCTTTGTGCGTCTTCTCAGATGTACAATATGTACCTTCAGCTAGAAGCTGTTTTCTCCCTTATAGACTTTCTCTAATTCTGTATTTTCCAGATCTCTTAGATTTCGGTTCTCTTATTTGAGCTTTATAGTCTTTCTGCAGTATCCTGGAACTTTTATATCTGAAGGTTTTCCAATGATTGTGGTGCAAAGTCTGTTTATTTCACACTGATATTCTGGTGTTCGTTTGTGTTTTCCAGATGTGTTTGTAGACTGGAAGCAGAATGTCAATGAAGTGATAGTGAGACTGCGCTGTGGGGAGGGGGTGCAGAGGATCGAGGACATCAGCACAACCTTCACCGACACACACTGCCATGTGTGCTTTCCAGGTGAGTCATAGAAACACATGAAACTGAATAAAACCGTAAAGTCTAAAAAAAAACACGTTATTAACATGAAATAAGAAGAGAACAGGGGAGGAGGCAGCTGCCTGCTCCAATGACCTACGGTTATGGCAATGTGGCACTGGGTGGTTGGACTGCCGGCTCTCCTCCTGGTGATCTGGTGTGGCCTCTCCACTGACTACATTAATGATAATCTGGATTACCATTCATATGTAACATTACATGTGCCTAGATAAAATTCTGCTATTTTCACCATCGATAGAACACGTTGCACTATTATCTATCTGTGTTATACTTTAACCCACAAACCCTAACATCTCACCTCAAATATTTTCTTTCTGTCACTTTCAGTTGCCATTTTCTCACTCTCCCCAAAAAAAACCCAAAAAGCAGAGAGGGAACAGCAGGCATGTTTGTACATTTGGTTTAAGGCCACGCTAAACTTCATTTATTTATTCATTCATCTTCTATCGCTTATCCATTTCTTGGTCGCGGTGGTTGCTGGAGCCAATCCCAGCTCACATTGGTTGAGGCCAAGTCGTCTTTGTATCGCAGGGCCGACAGACAGAGATGAACAACCACTCACTCAGACCTACGGGCAATTTAGTCACCAATTTACCTAAACATGCATGTCTGTGGGAGGTAACCAGAGTACCCGGAGGAGAACATACAACCTCTGCACAGAAAGTCCCCAGGCCTAGGAACCGAACCCCCAACCTTCTTGTTAACCACAGATATCTTTGTGTGACGTGTCTTGCTTGCATTTTATGCAGTTTTACATTTCAAATGAGTGTGGGTGTAGTCCTGCTCTCATAACATATGTATGCATGTTTTCATCTTCAGATGGACGCCAGTGGAGCTGCCAGCTTCAGGAGGAAATTGAGGCCTCATGTAGCAGGGTTCAGTACAAAGAGAAAGGAGGTTTCCTACATGTTATCCTGCACAAGAAGATTCCCTTTCACATCTGGCCATCACTTAAGGTTAGTCACATTTTTAACTATCACTTTTTTAACTATACAAATGCATTTGTGTCTTGTTAATGTACAGTAATGAATGTAGTATTTTTATGTAAAAGTGGCATTCACTCAGGCTTTGGTTAAATGGCACACTGGCTTTGTTTCTGTCTGTGCTTCAGTCAAACAAGAAGGAGAAGACAGCTTCCACAGAAGTCAAAAGTGACAAGGAGGTGGAGATGAAACCTGTTGCCTTTGATTCTTCAGAGAAAACCAAACAACTTCATCCTCAGGCTCCAACCTCACCAGGACACAGTGAGTCAAGACGCAGCAGCAGCAAAGGTGAACGGGCTGTCAAGCGCTGTCTGAAAAACAAATTGGTGTGCGATAAAAGCGCTACTGACTCTGCAGAGGTGAAAGGTGAAGCTGAAGAGGACTCAGCCACCATCAGCAAGCCTGTTGCCGCCGCAAAAGGTGAGCAGCAGCCTCAGGAACCAAGTCCCAAGCGTACCATCATACAGCTGCCCAAGGCCACGAAAGAGGCAACATCACCTGCTGGCAGGGACATGCATACTATCAAGTCTAATGGTAAAGATCCACACGCACATCTGCCCGCTGGTCGGAGCCCACAGACACAACGCAACAATGGAGACAACAGAGCAGAGAGACTTGGCAGTGGTCAGGAACATAAACCTGGAGCTGCTGTTGCTGCTGCCAGCCATACCAACAAAACTCAGGTAAACCCATGTTAAAATGAATGTATAAGTTTTCTGTAGTGGAAAAAGGATTAAGCTCTTGCTTGTTTGATGTTTCAAATTCTTGAACCATCAGTATGAATTTCTGATTATTGACCATGTAAGAAAATCCAGTGATATGGTTCATTACAAAACAAGGTAAATTGCATGTAGCTGTCAATAAAATAAACATGGAAAAAGTTTGAGCTGCTAGCAGTAAAAATGACAATAGAATGCCATTATTTAGTAAGAACATATATTATAAATAGAGTTAATTTATGATAATAGAATAATTCTAAATAATTACTTGAAATCATTCAGCACTACAGTTGCACAAGGTCCCATCCAGTAACACCATCTGATCTGGGTTACTCCGACTTTAAAAAAGTTTCCCTGGAGCTTGGATAAGATAAATCATGCAATGAAAGGTAATGATAAACTGTAAAAGCCCTGACTAATGCCCAAAGTTTCCATTCTGTCGGTTTTTAATCAGTCTTGCAGTTTGTTCACGTAACAACTTACCTGAGTCAGAAGAGTGAACAAGACATCAGACAACAGCTTTGTCTTCTGCGTACAGTGTAGTCAGGTGTCATCATAATGTCAACTGTCAGAAAAGGCTACTGAACAGATGTATGAACTCTCACAGAGGATTGAACTGCTATGACACTGCACTGATCTGAGCTGGAACCAAGTTTTCCACTTTCTTGATAACTGCAGAAAGGAGAAAGAGGAATAGCTGAAAACGCAGAATCTTGAATGTCTTAGGAAATGCAAATGTGGGTTGTACGTAAAATTTAAATTTTTTACTTTTTTGATCTAGGTGGCAGAGAAACAAAACCAGTCTGTAGAAAGATGTGGAACCACAGCAACTGGCAGCGAAAGCCAACCATCAACTCCAATCAGCACCAGAGACTGCCTCAAACCACTTGACCTCAACAATGAAGTGGTCACTGCTTCTCCCGCAAGGCCGGGAGATAAAGCAGACTCAGAGCCTGTTAAAAAGCCTGTTGAGCGGGAATTAGAGCAGGATACTCTGATCTGCCAGCAGCTTGGATCAAAAGAGACGGTATCAGCTGCAACTTTCGGCACACCTGCCAAACAAGGCCTGGTGCCTGGTGTAGACCAAAGGCAGGCCAGCTGTGAAGGTGAAGAAAAGCGGGACCAGTCAAAGGAAGAGCCTTCTCTGGAAATTAAGCAGCAGGAAGGTAGGTAGAGAAGGTTTTGAGAAAACCTAGCTTGGTGATATAGCTTGCAAATGTTTTTGTTAATTCATAAACACAATTATGGGATAATAACTGCTATGTGTGTTATTGTAAATATCCTTACATTACCAATACATTTTAACTAATTGAAAGAAAACAAGGCTATATCCCAGTATGTGATTTTTTTTTTTTTTTTTCTCCCCCAAACTTTTGACCCTTGCTTAAATTTTTTGCCATAGATGGCAATCCAAACACCCCCATCTTGCAATAATGTATATTCAGTGTATGACAATAAATAAAGAAATAATTGCTATATGCTCTGTCAGGTTATTTGTACACCATAGAATTTGTCAACAATGGATTCTTGAATTTGCTGGTATTTCATTATCGGC
The DNA here is from genome assembly GCF_900963305.1 of Echeneis naucrates. Lineage (NCBI taxonomy): Eukaryota > Metazoa > Chordata > Actinopteri > Carangiformes > Echeneidae > Echeneis > Echeneis naucrates. The sequence goes on from NC_042517.1 coordinate 24,374,918, forward strand.
CTACACAGTGAATCCAAATCTAATCAGAATGACAAAATGGTGCAAGCTCTGCTGCACAAGAGTGTTTCATCCCCAATATCACTATCTGTAACTTTCCACAGCCCCAGAGCCGATGGTGAACCTACAGCTTGTGAAGAACGATTCATATGAGAAGGGCACAGACCTGATGGTGGTTAATGTTTACATGAAGGGGATCTGCAGGGACACAGCCAGGGTCATCTTCAGGGAACAGGACTTCACCCTCATCTTCCAGACAAGGTATTTAATGTGTCTGGGCTACAAATAAAACCTGGTTCATCCTGTTTATCTCAGTGGATGATTGAGGTCTCTCTCGTGTCATCCTTTTTCAGTGATGCTAACTTTCTGCGGCTTCATTCAGACTGTGGACCAAACACAGTCTTTAAGTGGCAAGTGAAACTCAGGTAAGTGGTGATCGTGTATTTTTTGCTTTTTTTTGTTTCTTCAAAATTATTGTCACATTTAGAAACTAAATATATATATATTTTTTTGAGCTTGCAAAAGATTTTGAGAGATTTTTCCTGTTGATAAAATGTTAATTAAAACCATTTATTCAAGGATTGTTGCGGGCATGTTAACAATTAATTGAATGCCGATTAATTGAACACAATTTAATTGATTAAGTTAATTGTCAATGTGGTTCTATGTTTAAGTACAACAGCTCAACAAGTTTAAGTTACCACCAGAATAATTCACATTCAGCCATAAGGCAAGGTTACAACTGCTTTATCACCTACAATCATTAGTATGGTGGGTTTGTGACAATAACAGCAGAGGACAGATTCCAACAGCTGATAAGCTTCACAGATGAGCCAGTGCACAGTTTATTCCCATTTTAAAGCAGCTTTCATTAGGGGGGGCAGAGAGAGAGAGAGAGAGATGCTCAGTCCTTCCCCCAGCAGCCTAGGCCTACAGCAGCATAGCTAAAGAGTAGAGGACTTTAACTTTTTAACTATAAGCTCTGTCATACAGGAAAGTTTTAAGCCTGGTCTTGAAAATTGCTAAAGAGTCCGCCCCCCGGACCGATGCTGGAAGTTGGTTCCATAGAAGAGGAGCCTGATAACTGAACAATCTGTCTCCAGATTTACTCTTGGAGACTCTAGGAACCACAAGTAAACCTCCATCTAGTGAAGTGACTCAGCTAATGATTAATGAATTCATTGATGTGTAAGGTTTATTTAGCTCCATCAGGTAACGTTTTCGGTTATGTGTAATCCCTGAAACAGTGCATTACTTCGACAAGGCTGGTATATCTATGTAGAGAACAGATCCTCTTCCACACATCCTGCCATGTTTTTACCATATCCTAAAACAGACGAAGGAGGCCAAGTTGCAATTTTCCATGAGCCGAAGGTCATTGTAGGTTTCTGAAAGCGAGGGTTGAGAGGAGGGGTCCTCAGCACTAGATCACTACCAGTAAACCCTATACAGTGGTTCTGGAAATGCTGGTTGCCTTTCAAAATTCCAGTCACTCTCAGGTCTCAATTATTCCCATATAAGTTAATTGCGACATGCTTTACATCACAATTTAAATCTCTTTAAAATATTATGTGTTACAACAAAGACTATACTTGGATTTTTAATAGACAAAGCATTCATCACAGGTTAGTGCTGACTGGTATAGTGCCCTTACTGCCCTTTGACGTTTAATATGACCTGTCTGCTTCCCACCCCACTGCGTTTCAGGAACCTGATCCAGCCTGAGCAGTGCAGCTACTCCTTCACACCATCCCGTCTAGATATCGCCCTAAAGAAGAGACATAGCCAGCGCTGGGGGGGTCTGGAGGCCCCTGCCACACAAGGTCTGCTGCCAGGCTTCTACTTGTCCAGAAATTCTTATTTATTTTTTTATCTTACGATTCTTGGTTAATCACAAACATTTCTGTGAAAACATGTTATCTGAAAATCAAAATGCGTACTAAAACAATTGCAATGTTTGCTACAGAAAGTGTACTTAATTATGTAAAGAGCAAGTTTGACATTGGTTCTTCTACAGACAGGAGGCTTGTCTGCCTTGCATGAGGAAGTGTGCTAAGTGCTACTTGGGTCAGGGTGTGGGTGTGTTCACCAAATGTGTCCTCTGCAGGTATCTCTTAATTACAACAATTTGAGCCAGTTAGCCAGTCCATAGATCTGGTTTCCTGTTTGATCTACCAGAACACTGCAGACTGTGTGACCTGAAGATTTAGTGTCCTGAGAGCCAGGTAGTGGCTCAAAGTGGGAATGGAAAACATAATTTTGCAGTTCTATAATGAGTATTCAGTTAATATACAGCTTCTATAATACACTTGTTTAAACTTTTGTGTTAATACTGTACATGTCAAGTGAATTTGACCTTTATCTTCTGACCACAAACTCTATTCTCCTTTGTTTAAGGTGCAGTGGGTGGCGCCAAGGTTGCTGTGCCCTCCAGCCCAGCCTGCATGGAAAAGACCCAGCCAGGCAGCAGCCAGCACAGCCTCCCAGCCAAGGAGGAACCTCCAAGGGTTGGGGAGGAAAAACCCAAGGCCCCTAAGGCCTCATCCAGAGTGGAGGATGGGGATATGGATACTCTAGCTTCTCGTGCTGTCTCTGAACATGTTGCTGTTAATAAGCCAGAGACCACCGTTACCACAGTGAGTCACATAATAACTTCTGATGATCATGATAAAACAAGGCAATGATGATTAAACAAGATAAATTGTTCATGCATTTGGGCCTTTTTGAATTTGTTGGTTTGTCAATTTGTCATTCTTGTAATTGATGTTGTTGTATTTGGTGATATCTCCTGTCTCAGCCCAAGCCTACCTGCATGGTACAGCCCATGACCCATGCCCCTCCTGCTAACAATGAGCGCCATGAGGAAGAGGAGGAGAAGAAGGTGTGTCTGCCCGGTTTCACTGGGTTGGTCAACCTTGGCAACACTTGCTTCATGAACAGCGTTATCCAATCCCTGTCCAACACCAGAGAACTCAGGGATTACTTCCATGGTAAATTGTTTATTACACTGCTTTGTTTGACCATTAATAAGAAAACAATTAAACTAATACTGATACATTTTGTTGGCATTCTTATAAAATAACTTGCACTTCTATGGACCAAACATGTAAATGATTCTATCCTTCATCCTGCTGCCAAAGACAAAACTATTTTATTTTACTTTACGTAACAGTGTGTTTTATGTGTTTATATACACGGTTAGATATTTGGTACAGCTGTGATCATAATTACCTCATTAATTATTGTAATTTGGTTGCCTCTGCGGTCAGGTGGTCCTGGGGGAATGCTGATTTTGATGCATTAATGATGTTGATATGCAAAGGTGGCAAAGTATTTGAGAACTGTATCTTTTCATCTATACAAACCAGATACAGTTTCTGCTATTTCAGCATTTAAGAGGTAAAAGCAAAGTCTGCGTCCCCTGCATTTTTTATGTACCGTATTTTGCGGACCATAAGGCATACCGCATTATAAGTCACAATACAAATGAACAGGTCTGTTTTCATCCGTAAGGTGCATGATAAAACATATAAAGCGAAACAAAACAGTCAGGTAAGTCAAAGTTTATTCAACTCATTCACAATAACTCTAGTATATTCAGTTCTGACAAATACAGAAAAATACACTCACATTTTAAATCATTCGTCTTCCACAAATCCATCAAATTCCTGATATGGATTTGAAAATTGGTTTTACATTAAAAACCTAATGTTGACTTGACATCTAATTATAGTAAGGTAACATTGACTAAATGTTGGATGATGGTTGCTTGCCAGCACTTTAAAATTAGTTATCTAATGTTGTCTGACGTTGCAACCCATTTTTGAGCGCAGTGTAGTACATAATCATACATTTGGCGCAATTTTAATATTTTAAGTGTGCCTTATACTGCAAAAACTACGGTAGTCGGAATAGTCTCATAATGAATGAACTCTTGCGGGGATTTTCACGAATGCACATGCTTTGTTTCATAGTTTTATTTCAGACTTCTCAAATGTAATTTTGAGGCACACTTTCACTGAGCATACGAATTGCTAAATGTGCATTTACGAGGAGACCATTCTGACTCCATAGTTTTTGTAAAATCTAACATTGTTAAAATAAATATATTTTAAGCATAAGGCATTTGATGACAAAACTATATACAACAAGAAATATGAGATGTGTGTGAATATTGAGTGCTTTATATTAATTTTAAGAACAAAAACATGAGATCACTTTTTCTCCATACATACACACAGGAAGCTTTAATCTGATGCTTCTTTATGTATCACTATTTGTCCATACAAGTGCCAGCTCCCAATGGCTGTGGTTAATGTCTGACACCGTTATGTCATGCTTGTGTTTTCTGTGCCCCTGTAGATCGAGCGTTTGAGGCAGAAATCAACTGCAATAACCCACTGGGAACAGGAGGCAGGCTAGCCATTGGCTTTGCAGTGCTCCTCAGGGCCCTTTGGAAAGGAACACACCACGCCTTCCAACCCTCAAAACTCAAGGTATGAGGACCACCCTCAGATATTGTTTATATGACACATCAAAATATTTCTCATTTCCTACAGCTGCTAAGACATGTTTTATTTTAACTATTTGGGTTAAGGATTGTCAAACTTATGGAACTTTTCGATTTATTTCGTGTCATTCCTAACCTTGCAGGCAATTGTGGCAAGTAAAGCTAGTCAGTTTACAGGATACGCCCAGCATGATGCTCAGGAGTTCATGGCTTTCTTGCTGGACGGGCTCCACGAAGACTTGAACCGAATCCAGAATAAACCATATACAGAGACGGTTGACTCAGACGGGCGTATGGATGAAGTTAGTGTTCATTTATTTGTGATGGTTTTGTCATTTGTTTACTATGTGCAGATTATATTATTACTATATTATTACCACTTACTAACCATAATAATAAAGAGAACTTTTAATCAAATAATGAGGACCATTCCTTCTATGGCCTCTTGAAGTCCTGATGATTGTTTGTCTTTTGGTGCAGGTGGTGGCAGAAGAGGCGTGGCAGAGGCACAAGATGAGAAACGACTCATTTATTGTGGACCTCTTCCAAGGCCAGTTCAAATCCAAGCTTGTTTGTCCCACGTGCTCCAAGGTAAAACACAATACATTTCCACAAGCTGTTCCTTAAAGTCCTTAAAGTCCTTCAGCCTCGTTGTAGTGATCAAAATGCAACCTTTCTCTTTTGCTTCCATCTTCCTCTTCAGGTTTCAATCACCTTTGACCCCTTTCTCTATCTGCCAGTCCCACTGCCCCAGAAACAAAAGGTGCTCTCCGTTTTCTACTTTGCAAAGGAACCCCATAAAAAACCCATCAAGGTATGACAAAATAACCAATTCCCAATCTTTAACAGGCATGCTACTGACAGTGTCGGAATTTTTCTTTGTTTAGAAGAATACACGTAATTTAGGTTTTAACACACATTTGTTTCTCCAGTTTTTGGTCAGTGTGAGCAAGGAGAACTCCAGCACTGTTGAAGTCCTCGACTCCATTTCCCGGAGTGTGAGGGTTAAACCAGAGAATCTGAGACTTGCAGAGGTAAGATGTTTAAAATATTCAGGATACTTCACTGCAATTAAAATTCCTAAGATTGTCCTGATAATTGGACTTCTCTCCTCAGGTTGGGAAGAACCATTTCCAGCGAATGTTCCTGCCGTCCCATTCATTGGACACTGTGTCTTCATCTGACATGTTGTTCTGCTTTGAGGTGCTGTCCAAAGATCTGGCCAAGGAGAGAGTAATATTACTCAGAGTACAGCAGGTAATGAAAACAATGCCCAGTTCTACAGTGTGTTTGCATATATTAATTGGTGCAGATATTCAAAGGTCTTTGTTTGCCTTTCAGAAACTCCAGATCCCTAATATCCCCATCTCAAAGTGCGCTGCCTGTCTGAAGCCTCCTGTGTCTGAGGAAGATAAGCTGAAGCGGTGCACTCGCTGCTATCGTGTGGGCTACTGCAATCAGTGAGTTCTCCTCATATTGTCCCAGCCTGGTAACATGTTGGCTAGTGTTAATTTATACAAATGTGACTATTCTTATAGTAATCCTACACATTTTTTCTATTTGATCATGTTAACTCTTGCCTTCTTTGCAGAGTATGTCAAAGAACCCACTGGCCCAATCACAAGAGTCTGTGTCGACCTAACACGGAGAATGTGGGCCTGCCCTTCCTTGTCAGTGTACCAGAATCTCGACTCTCCTATACCCGTCTCACTCAGCTACTAGAGGCGTACTCCAGGTAAGTCTTTGATGCTAATCATCCTCAAAGAATGTAACCAAGCAGTTACTTTTCTGTATACCGATTCTGTCGCTAGTGCATGTCTCTTGCATGCCTCAGTGTTTCTTGAGTCTCTTAAACAATACTAATAGGGCCAACACAGTGGCATTAATGCCATGATTTTGATGTTTCCATCTAAGCGTTGTCAGTTCATTATGTAAGCAAATGGTACATGTCGCTGTTCAGTATTTTTTTTTATTATTATATATATATATATATTTTTTTTTTTTTTTTTGAGAAGATGTGTGTATGGAGAGTTAGGTGACAGTCACAGTCCTCAATTGAGGTCTCAGTAGCCTGAGAGAGAAAATACTTAAAAAAATTATACCTTTGCAACTGATTACGTTCTACATGTCACACAAACATGCTCATTTTTATACCTGCCCTGTCATCTTTAAAGGAACATTAACAAAACAGTCACCTGTCAACGGATAACAACCAATTCTCTTCGACACAAAGACAGAAACAGTAATCAAGTTAGAAAATGAACTCCATCCCTGACCGCTCCCACGATAAACAAGCAAAGTGTTCAATGTATAATTGGTTTCTTCTGATTGATAATGAGCTGTTGTTTTTCTCTGTAGGTTTTCAGTCAATGTGTTCCAGCCACCTTTCCAATCAGGCAGGACATCCCCCGAAACATCTCAGTGCCGGGCAGACCTGCCCCCAATGCCAGCTGGCTCACCTGAGGGCACTGGGTCTGGGGCTGAAGCCACTGGTGGTAGCAGTGCTGTTGGTGATGTGGAGTCGGAGGGGCAGTCCCTCTTGCCTGAATCCCAGGCAGAATATGCTCAGGCCTCAGCCCACCAATCTGTAGAGTCGGAGTCGCTCTCATCCTCGCAGACCTCCCTCTCCACCACAAGGACTGCAGATTCAGGATCTACTGAGCCACTCAGTACAACTTCCTGCTGTTCTCTGGACCCTCATGCTGAAAAAGAGACGTCTTGTGAGAAAACAGTGCGACCAGAAGGTGATAATACAACATATGGCTGCATCAATGTTTTTTAAAGTTGTTTGTTTTGTTTTTTACCTTTCATATCACCTTGTTTGTGACATGTTTTGCAGCTGCAGTAACAGGGTACCAGCATCCAAGTGAATCGGCATCAGGTCATGCCAGTCAGTTCTATGTCTCTCTGCTGGACTCTAACAAAAAGGAGCAGAGGCTGGATGAGAAAGGTATACTGTAGGAAGTGGTGCTTTTATTTGCAATAAGCTTTTTTTTTTTTTGCTTACTTCAGCATAATTTTTCTTCCTTCCCACCAACCCCTCTGTAGAGGATTTGCTTGCAGACCTTCCTGAAGACGTGACTCTGGAACTGGTGTGGAAGAACAATGAGCGCCTTAAGGAATACGTCCTTGTGAGCTCTAAGGAGCTGGAGTATGAGGAAGACCCTGGCTCTCTGAGTGAAACGGCCAGAGCAGGACACTTCACCCTGGAGCAGTGCCTCAATCTCTTCACCAAGCCTGAGGTGCTGGCACCAGAGGAGGCATGGTAGGAGCATCTGCTTTGTGATTACATGTAAAATAATACAACATATTCGCTATCACTCTGTTCCATCCAGACAATCTACACTTGATTGAATGCTGTTATTTCTGTTATTTCAGTGTCCCATAATATTGTCATTCAAGTGTGCAGGTGATGCATATGCGTGATGTTTTAGACAATATCAGTTAACCTAGAAAGGAAAAGCCCATTATTTGTTTTGTCTTCTAGGTTTTATGTTCATTGTACTTGCAGTCCAGAAGACTCTGTAGTACATTAATGAAGATTCTGTTACCTTAAATGTATGTGCACTGGTATACCTGCACACCGTGTCTTATAAACCTTAGTCTTTTTCTCAAGGGCACTAAGTATGTAAAAACACGGCCTATATTACCACACTGTTTTTTTTTTTTCCTTCTTTTTTTTAGGTACTGCCCAAAGTGCCAACAGCACCGAGAGGCCTCCAAACAACTGCTGCTGTGGCGTCTACCGAATGTTCTCATAATCCAGCTTAAACGCTTCTCCTTTAGGAGTTTCATCTGGAGGGACAAGATCAACGATATGGTTGACTTCCCCGTCAGGTAAATACTTACTTTTTCTTAATAGTGATTAAAGCCTGATGCATTGCCTTGCATTACTGTATTTTTTTCTCTCTTGTCCTCTAGGAATCTGGATCTGAGCAAGTTCTGTATTGGTCAGAAAGACGAGATGCAACAACCTCCTATCTATGACTTGTATGCAGTCATCAACCACTATGGTGGAATGATAGGAGGCCACTATACAGCCTACGCCCGCCTACCGAGTGACAAGAACAGCCAGCGCAGTGATGTTGGTGAGTGTGCAGTCCATGCTTCTCATTGGTATCCTATCTTCTCTTCTATTCCACTAATTGTCCTCCTCTTCCTGCAGGCTGGCGTCTGTTTGACGACAGCACTGTGACAATGGTTGAGGAGAGCCAGGTGGTTACGCGCTACGCCTACGTCCTATTCTACCGACGACGAAACTCGCCTGTGGAGAGGCCACTGCGCTTCCACAGGCCCATTGGAACTGAGTCACCATCAGCTGCTGGAGCTACTGCCAGCCAGGTGGGGCCGCCACCAACATGCAATTGAGATCTTTAATTTGTCAAAGGATTCCTCATGCTGAGGAGCAGCAGCCAAGATTTAGATTTAACCAAAGTGCACATATCTTACAGGTTTATCAGACACTAGTTATTTTTAAATTTCAAGATTTCATGCACCAAGCGCGCATACCTGCATCTTAGTTGTGACACAGCGTAGTTGCTGATCAGAACCAAATTAGTAAACTACAGGCAGCTCTCTTGATGGTTTGTAGTTTTGGGTGATGAGGAGCAGTCAACACAACCAGGAAAAAAAGAAATGTAAAACCTTTTAATGTCTTGAATCTGAACATAAAATTACGGGATTTCTTACATTCTTAATATATTCCATGGTGAGTGTTGCTGACTATTGAATTTCACTTGAACATACAGAATATGCATATTTATCATGTAACCTTGATGGTGCCACATGCCTATTTTACAATGCATATAAAAAGTATTCACCTCCCCTTGGACTTTTTTCACCTTTTGTTGCTTTAATATATGAAATCATGGTCAAAATAATTTGGCTTTTTTGACAAAAAATTGAAAAATAAGCTTTTTTCATGTCAAAGTGACAACAGATTTTTACTAAATACTGTTAATTGATTAAAAATATATGGTGTAAAATAAGAGTTTGCCCCCCCCCCCCCCCCCCCCCCCCCTCCGACAGGTCACCAGCTTATCGCAGCCCCCTTTTAACTGACTGACCTTATTCAACAGAGGTTCAGCTAGTTGATGCAAGCAGTGTCACAATTAGTGAAATAGAGATCACCAGAATGGAGTTGATGTGTGTTAAGTTATTTTAGTATTTCTTCTACAATAAGAAATGAGTTAAGCTACTCCACCAGGTGCCTTGAGTGAACAGAAAAGATGAAGAATATATTTGACTACAGCTCCAATATTTTCAAATCCTCTTTCATGGGGTTGGAGCAAATTGACTGAGGAATTACTCATCTTTGACATGCACCAGAGTGATAAGTGCCTCTGAGAGAAAGGGCCTCTTTTCAATTAGACCTAATAAAAGCTCCTGCTCTGAGATGCTTACCAACTCCAGCTGAGTGGGTTCGTAATGAAGAGACTGCATCCATCACTGAGATGGTGTGTTAAACTCAGATGTCGGGGACCATTAATATCTTGTGACATTTAGAGTTTCTGTGGAGTGCACTATTCCAAATGTAGAGCATGACTCCTTTCACTTTGGGTGATACATTGTGTTATGCAGTTTGCTTCTATCACTAAGATTGTTAGTCATTACCTTGTGATGCTGGTAATGGAATGAGATGTTTGTGTATCTGTTGGCTAAAAGGCGCATGAGTGGTTAATTTTTTTTGACTGAACAATCTTTTGTTCTAAATCTGAGCTGTAATGATGATGTTAAAACATGGAACATTGAACCTGAACTCTCTTCCGACACAATTTGTTGCTTGGAACATTGCACTGGCTTGGGAGACAGTCAGAATTTTTGTCCTTATTGATTCAACTGTTTCACATTTAAAAAAAAAAAAACTAAACAAAAAACTAAATGTTCTCCATGTGTTCATCTGACTTCTGCAAATGTCAGAGTTTTTGATGTTCTTAGTCAATTGCTAATGAGCAGCAGGTTTCTGTAATCAACACATTTGAGGGATGAGAAAGATCAGTTGAATGTGTTAATCATGTTAATCATAGCATTTGTTAGACCAAGCCTTTTCCCAGAAGCTGACACCGGTTTCCGCCAATCGCAGGCCTCTCTAATATGGCGGGAACTGGAGGAGGAAGAGGAGGGGCTTGACGAAGGCCCCCGTGGACTATTCCACTCTGCACTGTGGAGAGGCCAAACACAGAGGAACAGACACGAGGAAGACGAAGACAGAAGTGAAGGGTCAGTGCAGCAGCACCGAAGGCCGAGGATGTCTGACTATCCCGACGACGACTGTGTCCGATACTTTGTTCTGGGCACGCTGGCAGCAGTGCTTGCTCTGCTCATCAACCTGGTCTACCCTCTTTACAAAGCCAGCTGGACCTGAGCACTGGTTTGGTAGACACTTTGAGGCTTTCAGCAGAAGGAACGCAAAGTTTTCATAGAAACTAAAGAGGAGGGAGATCCACATCACATTAAGGGGAAATGTCTCAACCTTTAGTTCTGGAGGAGAATCAGAATGACACTTAATGTTATTGTGAGGACACCTTGTAGTTAAAGCTTCTATCTGTTATATTGTCTGTAAACCATTCACAATCATACTCTAGCATACATGTGTAACTTTCCAGCATGGTTTTTATATTTAGATTTTTACAACGGTTCTCAGATGATCAGCTGTGACAGCCTTAACCATCCACACCCTTATATGGACAACATAGATGTCATTCAAGGACCAGGAAGACTGAGATGTTACTGAAAGCTCACAAAAACACTACTAAGTATGTGTTTTTAGTAAAGACTGTTTTTGTCTCAGCTGTACAGTAATTCTGAATCATTGAAAATTATTCAGCAGAGAAATGAACGGGTGTCTTTAGTCTTTACTGCACTACACTCTGAGGAGGATGAAAATGAGACAAAATTCCTGCAGAACACATAAGAAATTAATATGTAAGAGGCTTTGACTCATTTTAAATGGGTTTTATCATGAATTAATGTACCTTGTATTTTTTAAGAGTGGCCAGCTATTTTTGCCTTTTCCAGCTTTTCCATAGCCTTGCTTGGAACATTTGATATTTGGTCCTTGAAATCGGCTGCTAAGCAACATTTACTGCAGTTTACTCTCACGTCATTTGATTTTGTAATCTTTAATATAGTGCTTTGGATTTGATGCAACTTGTCAATTTATTTGCAGTTAGCTTTTATAGATATTTTCAAGCCATAGCTGGATAAGGATTTTTAAGTTCTCGGGATGAAATGACTCACTACAAAATAACTACATGAGAAATTGACAGATTACTGTCGAGTTGTGAATGTCATGTTTTTCATTTGTTTGCTTTTTACTGAAAAACCTGAGACATTTTGATTGTGTAAAGTAAAGAGGTTGAGCACAGTACATGAATACGGTTTTCTTGAAAACCCTTATTGCTTATTTGTTGTCCCCTGCTTTTGTTTTATTTAGAAAATCCCAGAAGGCATTCTGTATTTATTACCATGAAAGTTTTTTTTTTTTTTTTTTTTTTTTTAAGCTATAAACTGTCCACAGATAATGTCTCCATGGTGCAATCATTGAGAGTGCAGTCTCAGGGAAACATATCAAGGCAAGATCATTTGTGTTTGCCTTAACTGCTTGGTACTTCACCACTATACAATGTATACTTGTCTAATATATGCAAGACTGAAGTCCATTAGTTTTAACACTTTAAGTACAGCTCGGTGCACAAGCTTCTGTTGAGTGTATGACATCTGAGGGGGTTCAGGAAGAGCTTTGCTGTTTCTATACTTAAATGTTATTTTTTTTTTTTGCTGTTTGTTTTTACTGGCCTTGTGTTAAATCCACTGGACCTCAGTGGGTCTGACTGACTGAAGGCTAAATAGATGTGTGTGTGTTGTCTGTTATGAAATGTTCAATGGAAAGAATCATATATTTTGTGAGGAAATAATGTAACACTGTAATATACTTCAAATCAGTTGTTGATTAAATTATTGCAAGTACTGCGTTTAAAAAAAAAATATAATAATTTCAAGCAATAATATATCTACATATCTCTATCTAAATGCTGCTTTCTTTTATTTATGTATGTATATACATACACACACTGTCCACTGGTCTGTGCCTATATTCATCTTCCTACTCTCATTGGCACACGTATACAATTAGACAGATTCTCCCCACGATACTGAAGCAGCTTGTATTTATTGTTAACACTGGTTTATTTTACAGGCCTCTAGCCAGGCACTCTTTGGGACAGAACTGGATCCTGAAGGGCCACCGCAGCTAACCCCGGAGGTGCCATCTGACCTCTTTGCCCACTCTGGAGAGTGCACACCACCGTCCTACAGCAACATGGAGGAGGTGGACTAGTGTTGTCGGGGACTGAAGAAAGCGGAGACTGGAGCTGGTGATCCAGAGAGGTCCCTCTGTGGAAGCAGACATGACAGTGCTCATTTGTTAGACTGGTGCATAGCTGGAAGATCTGGAGGTGGACTCTGAGGACAGCATTCACTTGTGACAGACCTTCAGATGCACATACAGAAATGTACTGAAATTACTAACTCGACACACATCATTGATATACTCACAATAATATGCTTACCCATTGAGAAAGACTTAACCAGCTGTATATGTAATTATATTCATTCATGTGTATAATCTCAGCTCCTGCTGGAATTCATCCTAACAGTCAGTGGTGCCTCTGGCTCCCGCACACCAACGCACCTTGTGGTCTGGTTTCAATCTTAAAAACCTAACTGCTAACCTTTACCTTCAGATTCTGAAGATTATTAGATTACATTTGGGGAGTTTGGGTGAAGATTGTTGGTAAATCTTTTTTTTTGTTTGTTTGTTTTTGAGGTTTTGCCTGATGTGATCTGTTTTTGGCAGGGTGATCAGTAACATGGGTTAGAATTGTAGGAACTGATGTAAAGACAACAAACATGCTCATTTAATACAGAGGGCACACACTGTTTCCTGTTTTTGTTTGTTTGTAAACCTTGTTTGGCTTATGTACCTTCCACAGGTTTTGTTTGCGTTTTGTACTTATTTGGACATTTGATCCTGTGGAAGAAATAATCAGAGACTTTAGTAGAAACTGAAATGTGCATGACTGCATGTTCATTCAGGCTGTGACCCGAGCCCTGTGTAACGACCCCCAAACTGAAACTTTGCTAAATTTCATTATTTCTGTTTTGTGTGAGTTGTTGGTCTCTTCTGCTCCCTCCTTTGTAATCGATTGCATACATAAAGTGGGGATCATTAAGAATGCTGCTGTGGATACATACGGATCGTTAATATAAATAAAAACAATTTTGACTATTACTGACATTATTCCAACAGTTTTTTTTGTTTTTTTGTTTTTTTTTCTTTTGTGCTTCAAAGGCCTCATTGATTCACTGTTTGCTGACTTGATTGATTGCAAATCATTTCATGGTAAAATCTAAAGAACTTCCATGTGATTGTTACTTAGTCAATGTCATAAAAAAAGCCAAATCATTCGTTATATAAAACAAAAAAAGGATGGGGGGGGTCTGCAAAATACAATGAAGCTGACATTTGTGCTCAAGATGAGATAAAATGCCTTTGTTTTCAATGGATTCATATTACAATGAATTGCCAGTGCCCGTCTAAGTTGTATTAAAACACACAACTACATATGTACACTCAGCATCACACACATAAGCAATCATGAACCATTATAAATCATCTCAACTTAAAAAAAGGAAATCAATAATTCATTAATTAGTTGCCACTGTTTTTCTCTGTTTGATCAATACATTGAGTAACCAGTTTTAAAAAATTCTGTAACCTTTTCATTTTATAGATCATTTTCATTCAGGAAGTGATTAATTTTCACCACATTTTGTATACACTGAGTTTGTCTTTCGTAACAGAATGAGCAAATGAGTGGCAGATTGTGGACCTAAAACAATATTGATTAGAATCAAAGGGGCAGTCAGGCTCATTAACATGCCTGCACAGCTCCGTGTTCACCGAGGCGGGGCGCTCTACGTCTGTCCCGGCCTGTGCGGCTCCTGACCGCCGGAGACAGAAGAAGAAGGCCGACTGGAGGAGCAGGAAGTGCCGGGGAGCGATGTCAATCAGACAGCGAAGCTTATTCAGCTGCCAGCGGGAGGTGAAAGGCTGTCTGTCCACGCGTCATGGCGGACTGTGGGCACGAACGCGGCGGGACAAAGAGCAGGGATGCGCCGGAAGCCGTGTGCGGGGCCGGGGACGGGCCCCCGTGGACGGTCCCTCGGGGGATCCGGTCCTCACATCAGGAGCGGAGTAAGAAGTTGGTCCTGCATGTGGACCTGAACAACACCATCCTGGTGTCGGACACTGTGACCCGGGAGGGGACCGTGTCCGCCCTGGACTACTTTCTCTCCACTGTCACCTGGGGCCGGATGAGCAGGCGAGGTGAGCCGGACGGAACTGCGGAAATGTTTACCAGCGCACGTGTCTAACATCATCACGTGTTATATTTCAGTGACAGATATTGGAAAGTGAATAGGAAATCAAAGTTTTATCAAAGACGTTTTTTTAGAAGGCCATTTTTTTCACACCGGTCACGTTGCCTCTTTCACGTTAACTTTGTGTTCATTCCCCGTCATCCTTGTTCAGTGACACTGAGGAAGTGAATCTTGTGTGTCAGTAGTTGTGGCTCTGTTTTCTCCCTGATCAGCATGCAGCTTTATCTGTATTGTGTGTGCAGGAAAGTGGGAATGGCTGAGTGACTCCCCCTCCCTGCTCCCACCCAGTCCGGATGCCGTCAGTCACTATTCCCAGTTTGGAAGGACCATTGGCTTCACGTCCACAGTGGGACGACGTTTCCGTGGCATTCTAGATACACATCTTGATCTCCTCCTCTGGCCTGAGAGTGTCAAGGTGAGTCCCCCCCCCCCCTCCCCCGCACACAAAACACAGAAACGGATAATTAAGATAGATAACAAAAATAGAAGACGGAAGAATAATGACCAGACAGCATTACCTCTGGTTAACTCTAAAAACAAGGCTGATCTCAAAATAATAATATTGTATATCACGCATTGTGTTGTAGTGTTTACAGATTATAGCAGTGTTGCTTTGGCAACAAAGACCCAAACAGCCATTCCTTTAGAGCTCACTTATTCACTCCTGTGTGAATCCATCTGAATTGGCCTGTTTGTTTCTGAAAGCTGACAAACCAGTCATCAGGAATCTATTTACCCTGCACATACAGGTTTCCCTATTCTGTTGTAGTCAGTCTTCCAGCCAACAGTACTGCTTTGTTAGGAAAGGGCCGGCGACGTGTTTCAGCAAGTCTGCGAGGAAGGTGATGGGCAGGACTGATCTGTACCTGATCACTATCAATTTTTTGACATAGGGGTCAGAGAATGTGCCCTGTGTATTTTTGCGGCTATAGGGAATGTAGGGAAGGTATCATGGTGTCTATTTCGATTTGTTCATTGTGGTGAATGTTTATTTTTCAATCTGTGAAGGTGGTTTTCGTACATCCATTTTGGGTAAAGTATTTTCTAAGGAATTTCTGAGGTAGTTTTTGGGTTTAACCAGATACATTTCTTTTCTAAAATCAAAAGAATCTAAATGAAAGGACATTTCCGTAACTTTACAACCTGTTTAGGAGACTTTCCAGTCCTCTAATTTTGCCAATCCACTACGTTCCTGCAATCAACACACCTCTCTAGCTGCTCAACCAAAACCAAAAACGAGTGTTTTCATTTAACGATCAAACACTTAAAATGTGTGTGTGAAAATGGTTTAATTTTGAATTTTTGTTTTCATGTTAATATAGTGTACCAAACTTCCTGTGTGTGACTGATTGCTGTTCCTACAGGAGGACAAAGAGCTCTCTGTCAGAGCAGAGGATGGACGCCTGTACCACTGGATCCTCCCCTCCTTCTTCCAGCTGCTCAAAGACCTGGTGCACGAGGGACAGGAGTTTGCTGTCCTGTTCCGAACGTTTGGAACCGATCTACCTCGAGTCCTGAGGGCTGTGCACAAAGCCCTGAATGAAGGGGTCCATCCACTGTTCCCTGATCTGCCTGAGCTGAAGGTGAAGACAAGTCACATGTTCATTAGCCCCAATTAGATTTTATACCTTCATAGTGGTGAGTAAAGCTGATAATTTGCGCCACAATAAGAAAGTCACGGGTTCGGTTCCCAGGACTGGGGCTGTTCTGTGCGGAGTTGGCATGTTTTCCTCGTGCCTGTGTGGGTTTCCTCCCACCATTCAAAGACATGCATTTTTAGCTTTACTGGTGACTCTAAATTGTCCGTAGGTCAGAATGCGAGTGGTTTTTGGTCTCTGTCTGTCTCTGTGCGTTGGCACTGTGATGGACTGTATGTTCTCCCCGATGTGGCACAATCCAGACTTTATAAGTAACAAAGTCCCTCTTCATCTTAGCACTTCGGAGCAGACAGGAATCACCCAGCTTCATCTCCTCTTCCAGGAAAACCTACTTCTGAAACTGAGATTTATTTGAGAATTTGTCATTAACATCTCAAACCTTTCTCCAAAAAAGAAGAAAACCCTCTCTAAAATATATAAGTTACTCTCAAGCACACATTCTGTCCACTGACTTCAACTTCTGGACCCAGATCTGCCAAAATACATTTAAAAAGACAGAAAACTTGAACTTACAGCTGACCCAGTTCAAGGTGCTTCACAGATCACACACAAATTCAATACAAGATGCCCTGAATGGGTTTCTCTCGCGCTGATGTATGCACACAATGCAGGCAATGCACCCAGAACACACCTATTTCCACGCTGTCTGCCTCTGTTATTCTGAGCAGCACTTCTAGTCAACTGTAACACAGAAACTCCTCCATTTTGGACTGCAGAATCCCATTAACTCCTAACTTTTGCCTTATTGGTGACCGATTTACCAAACCATCGGTCCCAATCTGTTCTTGTAGCTCTATCACCCAGAAAACAATCCCAGTTAATTTGAAAAACAAACTCTGCCAGGGGCTGAACCTTCTTGCAGAATGTCCATCAGTGAGACTGTCACCAGGGCCCAGAGTTGGGTCAGAGGTCCCGGCTCCCCATCGCCACCACCCTGAGTGCTGGAGCGTGGCGTACCAAGCTCAGAGAGCCACCGCAGCCACGTGGCATGGCAAGCACCACTTTTACGCCCAAGCAAGTGCATGCTAGAGAAGGGCAGGAGGTCCCCCGGCACAGCACAGCAACAGGGGCACAACAGCAGCCACCGCAAACCAACACTGGCCAGCCCCCCACCACCCCGACAGGATGCATGGAGACTCCATCCACTTCAAGCCCCCCTGGCCCCCAGGACACGGCCATGTTGACACCAGAAAGGAGGAGTGGCTATCTCCATCCCACAGCTGTCAGTGGCAAACAGGGAATGGAAAGGTCGACCCCAGGGCAGCAGGCCCGAGCCCATCCACAGGGGCCAGCCAGACCACAGGAAGGCCCCCAAGAGAGGGAGGAGAGAAGACTGAAGAGCCCCCTGGCCCACACCACAGAGGCCCGCAGGGCGACCCAGGAGGAGCCGGCGGCCAGCACCCCCAGACCCTCCAGAGCCAGAGATAAACCCAGCTGCGAGGAGGAGAGGAACACTCCTAATGTATGATCTGGTAGTACGCATGATCCTGGATATGGAGGGAAATAAAATAACAGGAGCTATCACCTTATCAGAGAGAGTAATAATATGAGCAGCAATGGCATATGCTAACAGGTAAGGTCAAGTTCCAAATGAAGCTTCAGAGAGATTCTGAATGCTGATGTCTGTGTTTATTTGGTCATAAGTGTTGTTGGTGAGGGTTAGGGTTACGTTTTAGCTCAGATAAAACCTGCATTTTATCTAATGACCATCAGCTGGAGCAGGGGATGGATTCGGGAGCGTGGGTATTGTATGACTGACAAGCCTGCTCCTCCAAATGTGCTTTCATCTGGTTTAAGGCAAAATAGATGGCGATTGCCAAATTACAAACTGGAGAATTCCATTGCAATTCACTCAATGTGGGACAAATTAAGGAATTTTGACTGCAAAACAGCAGCTCACATACTGCTGGGTGGCATCTTTTATTGTGTGTGTGTGTGTGTGTGTGGATGTGGATGTTCCTGAGAGTGAGGAGCAGCAAAGATGTTCTTCTGACTTTCTTTTCCAGACATGAATATATGCATCTCCTTGACTAACTCGCCAGAGGGGTTTCTGTTAGTCTACTGGAGGGTAACGCATTGATTTTTAGGAGAATAGTGAGTGCAATGGCACAGTGAAGGAGGAGAGATAGAATCTGTTGAGCACAGGGAGCGATCTCGGAGAGAGCTCAGTGGAAATCTTATTCAATTGCCTGCAAATTCATCTGTGCATTTATGCTGAAGGAGCAACACAGTTGGTTGTTCGGTTTCTGAATAGATTTCCTGCCTCAGTGAATTCTTGTGTGCAGTGACAGGACAGCAGCTTCTTTGTTTTTGTTTGGAGGGGTCTAATAGGGGTCTATGCTGCTGCCAGTAGTTACAACAGGGTGTTAAACTTTCTACTGAATGCATGCCAACTTTAATATTGTTTACACGTCGATCATGTCCATCTAAATACGAAAAACCTGTGTAGCTACAACAGTGCAATAAAATCAGCAGCTCTGCTTTCAGATAATTACTCAGATTCAGGAAGTATAATGTCTACCATGCTCAACGCTTTGCCTTACTGTTGGCAAGTACAGCTGAGGCTGATGGGAAACACAGAAGTGATAAAATAAAACAGCCCTCTGGGTGCGTTGAAACACAATAAACATGCATACTAATAAAAAAAAAAAAATAATCTGATAATAAGAAATGAATTGAAATGCATCTCATTGATTATTGTTCAAATATTAAACAGTTTCATTTACCTCAGTGGCTCCAAACCAAGTCCAATTCTTGGTTCAGCTGAGATTCTTGAAAATGTGGCCCCAAAATATCAGAACTCAATAATCTTGACTGCTCCACCAACTTTGGGTTTTGATGCTCCCGTTCCCCCCGTAGCATCCCCCTCCCCCTCCCAGAAAAGAACAGGCCATGCATACACATTTTGTTTTCAGAGTCTGCTGCAGTTTATTTCACACAATGTTTTGAAAAAATAAAAGTAAACTGCAGGTTGCTGTCATTTACTGGATTGATTTATTCATTAATTTTTCCCGCACCCCAAACTGCAATTGCTCTGTACCCCCCATTTTGGGAACCACTGTTGTAGTACAAAATCAGACTGAGAGAACTATACAACACTGGCCAACCAGCAACAACAGAAAGGTTACTGCTTCTGCTTGGTTATAGTTTTTCAACATATCACTTTTTATTTATATATTTGGTGGGCCATACTGACAAGGTCTTAGTGTATGTTGAAGGGACGGGATGGTTCATTTGGATCCCTGACTGAATACGTTCATCAAAGATGAAGGACAAAATCAAAGCTAGCTTTATTGTCAATTCTAATTCCAATTTGCGAAATTGCGTTTCTCTCAGACAGAGAGACGATAAACAAAATCTAGATAAGAAAATGTAAACCAAAATAAAGAACACTAGGCATGTGCATATTTCACCCATGATATGTTTGTATTACATGAAGAGGAAAAAAAAAAAAAAGCTTGATTTTCATGAGAGGTCTTTATAAAGATGATCAATCTCAAAATAACTTATTTTCTTCATGCTGTTGAAGGTTTAAAGTTTGTTTCGGTAACTAAATGTTTCTTTCTCTCTCTCTCTCTCTGACTTGTCTTCCTCTCGGCTCAGTTGGATATAAATTTGACTCCAGGTAAGATTCGCTGCAGCAGGAAATCGATCGTCCTGAGTCGAGCTGAGGACCGTGTGTCGACTCAAGCTGGAGAGAGAGGCCTGTATCAGTATCTCAGCTCAGTTCAGGGCCTGGGAGGCTTTCAGGACCACTTTGACTGGTACCTATTATATTCTGCTCCTCAGGGGTAGTGGGGTTTGAGGCCTTTCCCAAACTTTTACATGACTTCTTGTGTCTCATCAAGGTGGGCCTCTAATACATTCTCCATCCACGGAGGGAAGCCATTGTGGATCGACCCCTTTGACCAGAGCGTTGTGCACATCTTCATCGATGACAACATCCGACAGGATGATAAGGACACCATCGTTAACCCCAAGGTACTGAATACACGATCTGCTACTGGTCTGCAACTGCACACACACACACAAAAGAAAAACAACACAGATTAGGCCCTCGACTGGTGACCTGCCCTCACCCAATGTGAGCTGGGATTGGCTCCAGCATCTGTGCGACCAGGAAACAGCTAAGCGGTAGAAGACGAATGAAGGAATGGACACAGATTAGAGATCACAATAAAAAGTATTTTAAAGCATCCCTCATTGTAAAGTATTGTCCAGTGTTGCCTCTGCAGCATGTCTGTGTCTTTGCTGTTAAGAAAGTGCAGTTCACACCTGGTATTGACATCTATCCCGGGCGATCTGTGAGTTCAGGTTTGAGATCTGATCACTCAGTAACCACTTTCAGGAGTGGCATGCACCACCAAATATGTTCAGACCATACTGCAAAATGTCCTGCTGCACTGGCATCCTCTTACAAAGTCAGATAACACATTAAAGACCTTTAACTGACTAATTAGACTATTTCAAAAGAATGAAACAGATTTTACTGCAGTGCAGTAACCCTAACCCCCCCCCCCCCCCCCCCCCCCCCCCCATGGTCATTAGATAGACCAAAGGTATAACGTTCAGCTTAGGAGTCACTTTACAGCCATTGGTCTGGTCTGAACTGGAGTTAATAATTGTGGTTGTCTTCTGCCTGCTTGTTTGTGTGTCTGTTTCTCAGGTTTTCTTGAAACCAGGTGATGATGAGACTCGTGTTGCCTCTAGCACTGAGCTGTATGACGTCGCTCTGGTGAAGAGTGACCTCCTCCAAGCCATCTCTGACCCCAGCTATTTCACCAAGCGGGTCCACATCTGTCTGGAGAACTATGAAAGGAACATCTGTCAGGGGTCTGACTAGACCATGCTAAATGTATGTGAGTCAGCACAGAGTAACATGTAGACCCCAGGAAGAATTCACACACACACACACACTGACAACTTACTGAAGATTGGGTTAATTGAACACAGACATAAGATGGTTTTTATGGAGGATCACTATCAGTATCTGATCATCTAATGTTGCAGTGAAGATGAATGAGTGAAAGAGAGAGCTTAACCAAATTTACCTCAGTGAGATTTTGAAATGTGGGGGTTTGATAAATGAGGTTTTACTTAATCTCAACGTTTTTAAACACACACACACTCCTGCAGGACAGCGGTGAAGTAAGGATGGCTCGCAGAGAGAATGCTTCAGTTACTGCTGTACTGTCCTGCGGTGAACCACCACAAAGAGTTGTTGACTTAATTAAGCACCAAATTGGCCCGAGCCAACTCTTTCACTGCAGAAAAGTGTCTGACTAATCACACCACAGGATAATTGCCCTCACTGAACTATCAGACACTGTAATTGGGGTCACACAGTGTTTGCGTTATTTTTCTAGAATAGAATCCGCTGAGGTTTGTTATTTGTCATCCGTAGGGCCTGATAATCTCACTTAGGTCATTAAGAAACTTTACTTCAACTCTGCATTGTTTATATCTCAGAACTGAACCCCTGACACTAACCCACCAACTGTGTAACTGCAGGCTGGTACTTCATGATATTTGGCTCAAACATCGTATAGTGTGATGACAGTGCAGCTAAGAATCAATCAGACTGTTCCCAATGAGCCTGATCCATGTCGATCAGTCAGTCTTCAGCACGTGAGGCACTGAGACATAATTAAGTTGTGCTTTGGATGTATTTGCACAGAAGTATTTACTGCAGTTTTTATTCTGTGAAGGCCTCCCTGGGTGAAACATTTAACAGCTGAATAGGATACAGTAATTTTTGCTTTTAGGGTTTTAGGATATAAAGTATTTATTGTTAAGCTTCCAGGCAGATGTTAAACACCTTTTGTATCTCAGGTTAGTTTTAAAGAAGCAACCAAATGCAAACAAACAATGATCAAGCATGTGATGGTAGCAAACGTTTAACAAGGGTTTTACCAGTTTTCCTGGTTGAAGCCAAGTTCACAGGACGATCAAACACTCTTCCAAATTCAAAGTTTGTGCCCCAAAATATGCAACAGGTCAAACAAAACACCATGTGTGTTTAAAATGCACTTGTTAATATTCTGTGATAAAGTAAAACTGATATTAATGAAACTGTGAACGCTGGTCGTTCCTTCAGCATTGAATGAGGAATCCTTTTCAGGAGAAATGTACACTTTAAAAAGATCTTTCAAGAAGTTTTGTCTGTTTGATATATAGTATGGTGTGGAGATTTTACACAATAGTGAAACCTACAATCACACAATGAAACATGACAACTTTACTGCATCAGTTTTGGTGCACTCTCAGCTTAAAGTGTGTTACATTTTATACAAGTCAACATATCTTATTTATTTTGACAGTGTAATCACGAAAACCAATTGCACGTTTCATTGATGAAGTCTGTCTGCTTGGTAATTAGCCCTGATGCGATGAGGCTTCATTATACTGTTGGAATGTGATTTAGAGGTTTGCGCTATGAAGAATGGTAGCCTGTGATGGTTAGTTTAACTTTGAATTAAATGTTTTGCGCACTGACAGTTCCCCATGAAAACATGGTCATTCTATAATACTGTATTATCATGCACATGCATTATCTCATCGAAACCACGTGATGCATATATCAAAACTTGAAATGTTTCATTTTTATCTATTTTTTGAAGAATGCATATCTCCATTCACAGGTAAATAAACTTTGTTAAGTCCTTTGTTAAAATGTTTGGTGTTTTCTATCATAATTAAAATACAGTATGACCGTAGAATGAGTGTTAAATTCATAAAGTTACATCAATGCACTTTACAGATAGAGCAGGTCTAAACCAAACCAACCACTTAAAGAGACCCAACAGATCCCCCGATGAGCAGGCACTTGGTGACAGTGGCAAGGAAAGACTTCCTTTAGGAGGCAGAACCTTGGGCAGAACCAGGCTCAGGTGGGGGCAGCCATCTGCCTCGACTGGTTGGGTTGAAAGAGGGAGAAGGAGTTGTTAAAAATATGGGGAGTCTCATTAACACCATAATCAAGTAAGATCAGGGGGAAAGTAGTGAAGGAGCCATCAAACATAGCTTCATTAAAGATCTACAAGTATAGCTGATGTATGGAATATTGACGGGTTATTGATTGACCAGGCTGGGTCCACTGGGTATTAATTAGAAAAGATACAAAGTGTGAAGCCAGGTGCCATACTCACATACAGACCCTCCTGTAAATGCATGCACTGACTCCAACTGGAAGCTGCAGACCAAGTGATAACAGAAATGCTTGAGGTAAAAAAAAAAATAAAATAAAAAAAAATAAATAAAATAAAAATGTTTTGGCATGAGATTGACTCTACAATAAGAAGAAAATGTGTAATTGACTGCGTTGTTCGGGCTGAGGTCAGCCACGTTACTGCTTACATGTGGCCTATTGTGATTGATGGCAGCAGTGTTTTACTTACAGTGTCAGCCATAATAAAGGGAACGGATGGGGCCAAACGTCACCTGCTCTATTCTGATCAGTGACTGATTCGCAGTGATACCCAGAGAATCAATCTTTTCAGCTGTCATTTAATAACTCACCATTTACAGAGGGGACTAATTCATTTATTATTTATTTACACTTAATGTGCTTTCCTGTTTCAGTAGTTCTAAAAGAAATTAAATGCACAAAAAAAAAAAATTCTAGGGTAAATTTTTAATAAGCGCATAATTCAGTACATCCTTATTCTCCAGAAGGGAGCTAGTGTTCAAGAAGATCTAACCTGGCCCTGTGTGAAAACTGTCCGAGCTTGTTGTGAGCCAATGTGATATGAAAATAAATGGAAAAGGGTCCCCACAACATCCATTATAGCGAATAAGGTCAGGTTAATGTTACTCTTACATTGAAAAACATACTGATAAGTGTTAATGTTACACATTACTGTGTTGATAATTTACCCTTACATTGAAAAACATACTGATAAGTGTTAATGTTACACATTGTTGTGTTGATAATTTACCCTTACATTGAAAAACATACTGATAAGCGTTAATGTTACACATTACTGTGTTGATAATTTACCCTTACAGTGAAAAACATACTGATAAGCGTTAATGTTACACATTACTGTGTTGATAATTTACCCTTACAGTGAAAAACATACTGATAAGCGTTAATGTTACACATTACTGTGTTGATAATTTACCCTTACAGTGAAAAATAGACTCGTATAGAGTCACATCCTAACACCTATTAACACTTCACAAATATGATTGGTGTTATTTTTTCACTTTAATTTACCCTTTTGTAGTGTCAAATTGCATCCATTCAAATACTGCAGTTTACAGCATTCCCAGAATTTTGAACTATTTGAGCGTGCAAGACGCAGCATATCTCAGGCCCTACAACAATGAAAGTCACTCTGCATAAAAACATCACTTGAAAAACAATCTTCTGGTCAGCTCAACAACACCACTTTAAAACTTTGACCCTAGGTCTGCATAAAATGGCAATATGGGACAACATACAAGGAGGAATCTGTCGTTCCATACTTCATGTGAACATCAAATGGTTTAAAGTGAAACAGATCATCTATGTGCAACACCTTTGGAACCCTGTCTGGATGCAGCCTGACCTTCAAGGCATGGTAATGGTGATCAAAACAAAGAGTTTCCATCAATTTTCCACAGAGCAACACACAATCATCTTTTATGGCGATAGCCTTGATCTTACAAAACACAGGCAATGAGCCGCAAATGACTCCACAAAGCCAAACAGTCCATGCAGACCAAGCTTATCCCCAGTGACCTGGGCTACAGTACCATGAATCGCATGTTTTATGATTGGAATTTGAAGTCCCTCTGTCTCAAGCACTTTCTAATCGTTAACAAGTGGTTCAAGAATTAAATTAAAAACTATAACGCTTGATGTCTTATGCATGGAATAGAGCAAATAAATGAATATTAGTCAATGATGGGGGGAAATTCCTTAAAGTAAAATATATACCACCTAATTTATGTAAACCCCTTTTGGGTCCCAAAACATTTGCAGTTTCAAAGTCACCGTAGAACAGCTGAATCTGCAAGGCATCATTTTCTATAGAAATAGGGGACTTCCTTTCAAATAGGTGGCATCTCTCAAATCTGCATGCATACCTTCCTTGGAGGGGGTGTGAATATCAGCCATTTTTAACACTCACTTTATCAAAAAGAAGCAGTAGCAGCACCTTTAGAAACAACATGCTCTGATAGGAATCAATATATTTCAATGTAGTATGCAACATTGCCACAGCCATTATAGTGTGTGACTTACATAACCATTCCTGGAATATGGGTCACTGAGGTAGGGGAATAAGCTCACAATTCCTCTGGCATACATTTCTTTCACCTGTCTGGGTGGTGATGTACTGCAATATTTATTTATTTATTTTATTTTTATTTAAAGGCAGGATTTCTCTGTTATATATACTGAATTTAACTCAGATTTTAAATCAATCTGAAAAGTAGATTGACAGCACAAGGACTAACTAAAAACAATTAGCAAATTACCCATTCTTTTCAGTCATGTCAGCTGCCAGTATGTTCACTATTTTCCTTCTGGTTTCATCCTCCAAGGACTCGCTTCGATTATATTCATTTATTATACGTTCCCCACCAGATGTCTTGGTCAGAATGGATTAGACCAATTTAAAACACTAAGCAAAACAATTCTGCATGTTGGGACTATATCGATTCAACAATTCACAGTCCAAGCAACATTTCACCCCAGGGTTCCCACACACTTTCACAGACAACATTTCAAAACTTTTCCATAACTTTTCAGAGACCCATTATATAAATTTCCATGACCTAGAGGAGGTTTTAGGAAAGATGACGTTCTTGCATCCATGATTAATGAATAGCCTAATCAATTAAATTACAGACAATGAAAATGTGTGACTTTTCAATAACTTTCAACAATTTTACTTAATGTCATGACTTTTACAGGTTTTCCATGGCCATGGACCATGTCACCCAAAATTTAAAGTTCGGTTTGTGTGTTAATTTTTACTTGCTTGGCCTCTGAATCCAGCCTCTGGTGTTTACTGGAAGGATTCTCTGAAATGATGACTGCATCTAGCGAGTCAGACGAATCAAGAGATGGTGGGTGGGACTGTTCAGAAGAGGATACCGCGGAAACAGATTTTGACCATGATAGAGGAAGAAAAAATGTTCCACAGTTTTCTGCAGTAATATATCCATTCCTTATCAAATGAACAATACAGCATTCATATCACAAATAACTTGCATATCCATTAAATAGATCAGAAATAAATACACACAGATTAGAAATGTAACTGAAACAAACCAGTGTCATATTTGATGGTTAGCATTCCAGCTGAGGGATCCTTAACTACATCCTCAAAAACGTCATCATCCACCTCAGTCCCCGAACTGTCAAAAACCTTTGCGCCTTCCGTTATAGCTGGCACACCAAACTTTGCAAATGCTACAGAACAGGGCAAAAGCACGTGTAAACCAAGAGGCAATCATAACTTGTGAGTTCACATTTGTCCAATAATTGACATACCAATATTCAATTAATCTGGAACATCACGGTTGAACTAACACACATAATGAGTGAAATAAAATTATTTTGTAGTATAACTGCATTTGAAGCAACATATGCATTCAAAGTTAAAGAATGTGAATGGAGAGGGGACATATTTGAACTGCTAATGTAAGCCAATGTCATTTTCTTACCTGCAATCAAAAACTCTTTCAGATCTGGCTCCGTTACTCTCACAAATTTTTGGACATCATCAAGTTTGGCTTTAAGCAACATGATTCCTGCAGAGAGCATCAGCACAAAATTCCTCATTATCAAAATGTCATATGCTCTTTATGATAACAAAAAAACAAATATAACAACAAGTGAATGCATTACAACAGAACAGCCCTGCAGCAAGACCAACTTATATGAATCACATTCAATTAAAGAATAAGAAAAGGTGTTTGTTTCAGGCTACTTAACAGCTGTCAAATGGTCAACTATTTGCAGAATCAATTCAACTTGTGTTTAATCGCGCCATCTTGTGAACTAACAATGTCATTTAATAAACAGTTTGGTCTGAGACTAAAGTTAACTTAGTGCAGCTTCTCACAAAAGACACTTGTGATTACAGCAGAGTGTCTCAGTGCTCAGAGCTGCTGCAACTGTCAGCCACTGGCGCTGCGCCATCCTGTAAAAAAATGCACTGAAGGTCTCTTTTTAGCGCATTATCATTAATGTACATGAGAAAACAAAGCTGGAGGTGACAGCTGCCATGGCTTATGACACATCACTGCGACTATGAGCGGCATTTTACACGAACAGATTATATACTGTTACCTTGGGCTAGTTGAAAAATCACTAGTGTCCCAATGTTACCAGCCGACCAAGCGGGCAAAGTTTTTTCAAAGTAAAAGCGAAACAATTTGGCTGCTTCCCAAAGCCGACTATAGCTTAATGTTATCTCAAATCACTTAACCTCACGGTGAAATTTAATGACTAACGTTAATAAGTTCTTTATTGGACACAAAGTAATTTCAATCTGTGTTAAAGTTAATAACGTTACCTTAATCAGTTTAATTAACTCCCCACACCAAAGCACTCAGGACACAAGCAAATACTGTAGTAACGTTAAATTAGCATTTAGCATTAGCGTTTGAAGAAAGCGCGCGCACCGCGTAGATTTGAATTGATTAGCTGGTAAAAATTAGCATAACCATTTGGCCTGTGGGCGGATTTTCATTCACCAAACAGCAATATTACCAGAATCTATGAATTCGTGACACATCAAAATCTCCCTTCCACATTGTATCAGCGTTAAATTTAATCACCTCTTGCAAACATGGCTAGTTAAGACACCACGCATTTTAAGCTAACGTTAGCCCCTTGAAATTTGGTGTTTTAAGATAAAAAAAAAAAACAAAAAAACAGGTCAAATCCACACATAATAAAATATACAAGCAGATCACCCTTCCACGTTGTCTTAATGTTAAATAATTACCTCTTGCAATCATTGAGTAGTTAGACACGACACATTCTAAGCTAGCCCTTAACTCGACCATGTTAGCCCTTTAGAGTTTGGTGTTTTATGATATGAAACCGTCTACCTCAAATGCAGGGAACAAGAACAATACTGTTTCTGTTGAAATGTCACACAATGAGTTTAATAGGTAATAAGAAGAAACTTACCGCTGTTCTTCGGCAGAGAGAAAACATGGCGCTGGTCAAATCGTCCTTTCGGTTTGAACCGGAAAAACTGCCGAAATTAACACGAACACTAGGAGGTATTCTACTCAAGCTGTAGTTAAAAGAATCCTGAAAGAGTCAATGAACTCCGACGCTGCCAAATTCACTGTGTGTGACAGTCCAGCCTAATTCCTCCTCACGCTGCGAAACAGATTGCTTGACTTGGTGCTTTGAGGAGCTCCGGCTTCGCCGTCAGAAACGACTTCAACAACCGGAATTAGCCCATGAGGATCTACGCATGGCGGGCCAGAAGCTTCAGTTTGCTATAAATCCTGATGTAGTAATATTTGTTTAAATATGTGTGTCTGTTCAGTGACTGTGTAGTATTCTTCTATTGACTTCAGTGTGAAAAAAGTTTTCCCCTTTCTTTGCTGTGTGGCGGCCCATGGCTGCCACATGAGGGCAGCAGCGCAGCTCCTGGAGCACCCTCCCGTTCCTTCCCCTCAGGTGAGTCCGGACTTACCTGATGCTGAGCGGCGGAGCTGCCGGGGACCGATGGCCGCTTCGCTGCGTCTTCCAGCGGCGGAGACGCATAAGATAAGCGGCCGTGGGAGCTGTCACTTGAAGCGGGCACTGAGTGCAGGAGTTGGTGGCGCTTTCAGGATTGGGTAAATTCGCAGTGGTGAGTGATTGAGGGGAGGAGGCGGGAGGAGAGGTTGAGTCAGTGGGAGGGAGACGCTGGTGGCTGAGGGTCTGGATGGGTTCTGTCTCTGAACGGGTTACAGTCCCGTATTAGTCCTCCTGGTGTTTCCAGCTCCGGCAGCCGGTGAGACTCTCCGCCTGCTGGACAGACAGGTAAGGATTAATATCCCCAAACTTTCCCCGGCTCTGCTGTGACTCTAACGCGGTCAGCTGACGCACAGTAGCGACTGCTGACTTTCCGGAGCGGATGCGTCGGAGCTTTGCGCCGAGAGAGACTTTGGGTTGGTGCAGTATCGCGCTTCGCCTCCGCGCACATGTGCTCTGCGGGACGATATGTTGTTGTTGAGGATCAACTCGGGTCGGTTGGGAAAGTTTAAACAAGTCCGTGATTGATGCTGCAGCTGTAGCGATGAGAGGTGAACGAGGATCGAGCAGTTACCGTCCGAAATGTGTGGGACGCCATGTCCAAAATACTCCAACAGCAGGTAGGTTATGTCGGTCTGTCATCACTGCTTATGTTCTCATCATGTGCTGCTTTAAGTTTTGACCTGAAATCAAATCAGCAAACCGAACCTGGCCACTGCGCAGGATTTAGCGCATTGATGCGCCTGTGTTGTGCCAATTTTCGGGAGCTTTGTGTGTGTTGCGCGATTTTTGGTGCAGATGTGGGACTTAACACGTGGTGTTGCAGGGTGAATCCATCCAGATGTTCAGCGAAATGCGTTTGTATTAGACTAATCAGCTGGACGCGCCTGTCAGTCAAGGAGCAGGGTCGCAGCCAGCCCAGGGGTGTCCTCCAGGTTCTCCTGTCTCTTTGCGGGGCTGAGGGTCTTCAGGTGTGCAGAGTCGTCCTCCAGAGGTCCCCTCCCTGGAAAGATGCTCTCTTCATTCTGTCCACCATCCTTTAAACTTTAAGCTGTCTCTTGATCCTGCAGCTTGTCAATCGAACAGATGACAATGACAAATGAACCGTTTGACTATGGAATCATTCACCCATGAAATTAACTACTGATGTTGTATTTTGCTGCAGCTTATTAGGTATAAGTGCACAAGTTCAAATGCATGAGTTTTCCCCCAAATAATATAAATAGAGCACTTTAAACATGAATAATTTTAATTATAGCTTAAGTTGTCTGGTGAAAGAAAAAAAAAAAAAACACTTGTTAGAGTTTATTGATTTTAAAAAAAAAAAATCTTGCTGTTTGTGCTGCATTAACACTTAAGCCGCCCACTGGGCAACTAAATTTATAATGGAGTTCAAACTGTGGGTCAGAGCCCAAAAGAGGACACACAGTCTTGAAGTCTTCACATCTGCTCTGCTTGTTATCTATTGTCTTATTTAATGTTCTGCTCTCTCCAATGGCATTATTTTCTGGTCATTTCATGCTAGTTTAGTGGTAGCACGGAGGCTCCTATCCTTAAATTTATCGCTTGCCATGTTTGTGATTGGGAAAATTGAGGGTTGTGCTGCTGTGAACTTGCTGTGATAGTAACCTGGAGCATGATTTCTCTCAGATTTGTGTTTAAGTAATGTTCACCACCATTTCACCCAATGCAGTGTGATTCTTGTCTCTCCTCTTGTCCTTGATAGAGTGTGTACACTGAGAAATCCTCAGTGTTGCAGAGGTGTGTTTGCAGGAGAGGCAATTCCTAAATCCCTTATCGATTAACCATGCTGTCAACCTTTAAGCATAACTAATGTTCTTGAGGACATGTTTTGTATTTCTTATTAGTAAGAATTGCTTCCTTGCATTATACATTATACATTTAGTGGCGGACAGAAACCACCTCAGCAACAATTCATCAAAACCAAAATGTACACTCATATCCTAACAGGGCAGCACAGCGGCAGAGTAGTTAGTGCTGTTGCCCCACAACAAGAAGGAGGTGGGTTCTGATCCCAGCCTGGGGCCTTTCTGTGTGGAGTTTGTATGTTCTCCCCGTGTCTGTGTGGGTTTCCTCCCACCGTCCAAAGACATCATGTTTAGGTTCACTGGTGACTCTAAACTCTCTGTAGGTCTGAGTGTGAGTGGTTGTTGGTCTCTGTCTCTCTCTGTGTGTTGGCCCTGTGATGGACTGGTGACCTGTCCAGGTTGTACCCCGCCCCTCACCCAGAGTGAGCTGAGATTGGCTCCAGCATCCCCCCACAACCCAGAAAATGATAAGCAGTAGAAGGATGAATGAATGACTCTTAACAAAATCAGGCACTGCATTGCACATGATGTACGTATGCTTAATGAGTATTTGCTGACAACACATGAATTTCTAGAAATACTGTAACATTTGTCAAATTCTAACGTAAAAAATGCAGAAAACATTTTTGCATGCTGGGAAGCTTTTCCACACACCTACTCTTGTGTCACACTAGCATTGGGACCTCAATGTCCACAATGTTTTCTGTTTTTATCTGTTTCTAGTGAAGCTGCGCTTTCAAAGTAACATGTCAACATTGTTTTGTGGCCTGTCTGGGCCTGAGCAGATAAATGTGTTGGACGAGGTGAGCTGGGATTTATCACTGTACAACACGTGAGGACGTGTGCAAACATTTCATGTTGGTATCTACACACATTTAGCTGTGGTTACAGTTTGATAGATGATGCTCCTGGTGTCTGCAGGACAGGGAAAGAGTATGAGCAAATAGAACGGTCATCAAAGGGGTATGTGTAGGACATACGATATGGCCACTTACACGGCTGTGTGGACACGGACACACACACACAAGAGTGTGGAACTGAGCCAATATTCCCATCAGAGGATTAAGTGGGATGCTTACAGCAGGCAGTTTGGAGATTCAGCCTGCAAATGCTGGGACTTTTACCCCTGGATTTGTCTTGGGGGGGGGCATGGAGAGAAATGGAGAAACTAAAACTGGCAGCACTGTGCATGGAGAGAAAATAGCAATACGTTTTTAACAAAGCAACCCATAAAATGACACAATCAAAAAAGTCTGTGAGCAAAACGCTGTGATTACTGTGCACTGTAAAAACAACATGCCAACAAATTACCCCGTTAGCAATAGAGACACTCCCAATGGATTCAAGATGTGCTTGTTAAAGCAATAATTTTGCAGATGATAATTTGCAACCCTAGTTAAGTTCTCATTTTTACAGCTCGTTAATGAACGTCAGTTTTAATGCTGACAGACAAACCTAGCTTTTTCTTTGCTTCAGCTAGTGCGCTATCATGTTTTCACTGCTGGCTGAATGAAGGTGTTTTCTGATTGGCTTTTTAGTGGGTGTGAGATCGGACCCAAGTATAGCACAAATCCAGACCGGAACAGTTCAGAACTTTATTGACAATGGTCAAGAGTCCAAAGAGACAACTATCAGGAAGCCTGGTTGGCGAGCACAATCCAAATTCTTAATGGGGCAGAAGTCTCCGGAGAGGGAGTCCAGGCAGGGAGCAGGCAGATGCAAAGTCCAAAGACAGAGGGCAGGTCGGGTTGCCTGGGGCAGAGACTAGGAGACGTGGTCAGGTAGCAGGAGATGCATCCAGAAAAGAGTGCTGGAGCGTGCAGATAGTGTGGAGGAGCTGGTTAAGAGGATGCTGGGAGGAAGAGGCGAGTATGATGATCTTGATTACGACAGGTAGGCAGGCAGATAGAGCGGGGTGCTTGAGGGGAAAACCAGGAGTGGACTGTGACAGGCTTGGCTTGACAATGTTGTTTTATCACTTTCTTGAATTGAAGAAAATACTACAGTAGGAAGCGATTGATAAAGTGTTTTTGCTGAGCCCAGTGAGAAAGCTAATGACCTTAGCGTCCAACATTCCTCCAGCCTGAACCAGCCTGCCAACCATGTGACATGCCAAAAGCTTCCTGTGTCTCTTGATGCAGAACGCCCACAACAGCAGGCATACCCATCCTGGGTAGTCCACACCAGTGCCAAGGTTACTTGTACTAACCGTCAAGTCATCGTCTCGTCTAGGATGTAAGTACTTCCTCAACATTTGATGGTACTTATTGTCACTTTGTTGTGCTGTATACAATAGTATATAGTATGACCGCACAACAAAACTACCTTCTAAATATGGGTCATAATAACCTGCTGTCAAGTCATATCAATCCTTGTCTAACTCTTGGAAAGAAAGCAATGACATGCTTTTTGACCCATTCCTTTTTTGATCCTCTTATTTAGGTTATGATTTGACCAAGATCATGAAAGTAGAAGAGGAGAAAGAATGAATGAGTAAGCAGAGAAGGGGATCTCCTCTTTGGCATGATTGATTGTTTCAGCCGAAGGCCTGTCCTCACTGAAAAGGTCAGGATTCTCATAACACAGGTGTAGGTGTGTGTGTGTGTGTGTGTGTTTGTGTGATGGCAGCTGCCTTGTTATTTAAATATCCATTAGGCTCATTGACTCATTAGGCTCACTGACCTGATCCAACTGAGGCAGATGTTTTGATTTTGATTATGGAGATGCTGGAGGACAGTGGAATCCAGGGAAACATGTAGGTTTGTAAATGTTCTATGTCCCATTGAGGGGGGTCCTCCAGGGACAAAAACAAATGCTTTGTTTCCCGCAGTAGCACCAGGAGCAGCAGTGTGATTAGAATAACAACCATCAAACGTGTGTGTGTGTGTGTGTGTGTGTGTTTAAGTCAAAGGCTCGTTTTCAGCTCACTGCAGCAAACTGCATATCTTGATGATGCAACATGCTGCACATATACTGGACTATTATGACATTTCTCAGATAATGTTTTTAAAAAATAATTAAGTTATAAAGTTACATATATATATATAAAGTTTTATATATATATATATATATATATATATATATATATATATAATATAAAAAAAAATAATGCAGTCATCTAAAGATTTGATGATCTTTTTCACCACACACAATAAAGAGTACAAGTGTAATTAAACCCTTGAAGATGGTTGCGACCCAGATCAGAAAAAAGTATAAACATACCAAAGACCAGGTACCAGAGTCCAGGTTCCAGAACTCAAGTTCCAAAGTCCAGGTACCAGAGCCAAGGTACCAAAGGCCAGGTAGCAGAACCTTGGTTTAGAGTGTATGTCTGTGGTCTCAAGTGGTTTTAGCTGCACATGCTCATTTCCTTTGATTTGTTGGGGTTTTTTAAAGACATTTTCTCAGCATTTCCTGTAATACAGTAGTTTATTGATACCACTATCACTTTCAGAGACAAAGGCTTGATGTTGTAACAGTTTTCCACTTGGATACTAATATGTTTGAGGTGTACCAATTCATTTCCACAATCGGATTCAAATCATTTTCCATGGTTCGATTAGAGAATTATATTTGGCTCATCTAGCACAATACGATTCAATTCAATGACTTGAAAAATCGACAGAGTAACTTTTTTCTGCCAAAAACCAAATGAGTATGATTGTGAGACAATTCCTAAAGGTTTTTTCTTGTAAGAGAATCGAGGATAAATTGTGGATATAAACAAATACAACAATTTGTGGCAAAATACATTCACCTTTACAGGAATTTCCTTTTTCTGATGAAGGTGAAAAATTTATTGAAATGTATTTTCCTTTATGCATCTTTGTATATGCTTTTGAATCTTTTATACATTTGTGTGTTCATGAATTTATAGCTCGCTCCTTCTGCAGTGCATTTGCCTGCTGCAGATATTACGTATTTGCCCGTCTGCCACTGTACCCTCATCATCCCCAACTTGCACATTAGTTCACATTGAAATAAATGAAAAAAATTCTCAACTGTGATACACTCTGCAGCCACAGACTCACAAAATTCATTGTCACGAATGCACTGTAGCACCAAAGATGTAGAAAACAATGAAATGAGCACCAAGGGGATTATAATGCTGACTTCTTGTTCCAGACTAGTTGTCTGGAACCACACTGGTTGACTGGCTGGTTCAACTTCAAAGAAAACAAGTGTCAGGAATGAAAAAAAGTTTTTTTGCAGGTACATCAGTGGGAGGAGCAATTTTGAGGAATTAGAAAGGGTTGATTAAATAATGAATGTAATGGCTTAAAGTATTAGATCAGAGTTTAGAAAATCGAGTGCAGTAGAGGCAAAGCTATTTGATTATTTTGAATGACTGATTCCACTTTTCTATTTTCCCAGATGCACAAACCCTGGGAAAACAAACTGCTGTGTGATTGCTTTGTGTGAATGCCGCCACACAGAGAAGTCAGTATTATTTCAAGGGGTGCAGAGATACGTCAGCCCAAGGAAACTGATTGCCGTTTGATCACTTCATGTGATTGTTGCCACCAGAAACAGGGTTCTGATGACAGCTGTTGCAAGAGAGGTGGTGAAAATTTGGCACAAGCCCCTCATTAATCAGTGTCATCTAGCTATGGCTGCAGACAATGGACTCAGGCTTTGATGTAAAAAAATAGTGAAAATGGAGACAGATCTTTACTGCCCGACTGAAGGACATTTGACTAGTCCCTTCTGTCTATAGAGAGCTTGTTGTCTCTAAGCGTAGTGAGTGAAATCCAGATTAATTTTTTCTCTCTTTCGGCTTTGCTGTTCGAGGTCACCACAGAAAGTCAGAGGAAGCTTGAGTACTTCGCTCAAGTATGGAACCTCCAACACTGTACTTAATTACATTACAAATTTACTCCATCCGTGCATTTAGGAAAGTAGACATGGTCAAGAAAACTTGCTGAAGTTCAAAATGGGCATCAGAATGTGGAAGAAAGGGGATTTAAGTGACTTTGAACGTGGCATGGTTGGTGGTGCCAGACGGGATGGTCTGAGTATTTCAGAAACTGCTGAAATAGCAGAAGACCACACCGGGTGCCACTCCTGTCAGATAAGAACAGGAAAGTGAGGCTACAGTTCACACAACTCACTGAAATTATTACAGTAGAAGACAGTAGAAGATTGAAAAAAATGTTGCCTGGTCTGACGAGTCTCGATTTCGGCTGCAACATTCAGATGGCAGGGTCAGAATTTGGCAGAAACAATGTGAATATCAACGGTTCAGGCTGGTGGTGGTGGTGGTGTAATGGTGTGGGGGATCTTTTCTTGGCACACTTTGGGCACCTTAGTACCAACTGAGAATTGTTTGAACACCACAGCCTACCTGAGTGTTGTTGCTGATCATTTCCATCCCTTTATGACCACAGGGGTCCAACCTTTTACTAGCAAGATGTACCTACATTTCACAGTCTAGCTCAAGTGACAATGCTTCCTTTAAACACAGTGTTAGCTCTGCATTTGGCGAAGCAGCATCATCAACTAGTGAACTAGTGCATGTTTTGGAATTGACTACTCCATTGAAGTATCGACTGCTAATTAATAAATGTTCTTTCTGCACAAAAGTGTGCCCTTATATCTCTGTCGGAACTAAATGGACCCTGAAAGTGTGGGATTGCCCATCACTGCCGTGCACCATAACAACCGCTAATCCCTTTGTGTTGGTCAAAGAGAACCAATAGAAATGAGAGAATTCTTGTAGCTATAGTGAAACAGATCCCGTATTTTAAGGGATGGTTTGCAACCCTTGGTGTAGGCCTTGATAGCACCTGTGCCCTTTTGTTGGCTCTATGTGATGCTGTGTGTCCTCTCCAAACATTACGCTTTTACAGCTGCACTCCAACCTCAAAGATAAAAATGTTCAAAATGGTTGACTGGGCCGCATTTTATGGGAAAATGTTCCTACTTCTTACTTGGTTTATCACTTAAGTAAAAGATTTCCCAAGGACTTTATTAAATGTATCTATTTTTTTATTATTATTATTTTTTTTTTTAATTAACTGACAGTGATGTTTACAAGGATAATAAACTATAAAAGAAGGGTATGCATTGGGGGCGTGTTTACTGTGTGATTGACAGATTGTACCACCCAATCAGGATAGATGACAGAGCAGGTCAGATCCAACTCTCACTCCACCTCAGCTCCACCTTCTCTACCAAATATGGTTTCTTTTGGTTTCACAAACCAAGATGACTGACAAAATTACAAATTGGATGCTTCTAAAAGCAGCTACCAGACCAATCAATGAGGTAATGGTGAGTCGACACTTGGTGAGTAAATTTAACTTTATGTAGCAGCAACTGTTAGATTCAACATAAGGCTGGATGTTAAATTGATTTGATCAATTCGGTAGGACGTTTCGATTTAATAAAAATCAGTTTCTCTAACTTTCACCGCTGACGCAGCTTGTTGTTGCCCAATGTGAGTTGTCAGTGCACAGTGATGATCAGGTGGGTCTGCCGTTTTGGACAGCTGTGCATGGCGATTCCACTTGGACAAAAATGGTGCCCGACTCAAATCCTAAAATTGTGATAAATTGCAAAATAAAAAATAAGAACTTTTGACACTTTGCCGGTTGAACACAATGGGGAGATTTTGTTCAGATCTCAGAAGGCAAAATCCAAACAAAATTAAAGCAAAACTTGTTTTTAATAATGTCTTTCTGTTTGTAGTTTTTTTGATGCCCGCCCCGCAAAAAAAAAAAAAAAAAAAAGATCAAAATTGTTAATCAAGTTTGGTGCGAAAAAATCAGGGATTTGGTTACCAAGCAACATGGCCAGCCCTAATTCAACATACAAGTCGCTATGGGAATGAACTTGCTATAAACCAGCTACTGGTCTTTTGCTTTTCTCTCCTCCCTTTTTGCCGCTTTATTTCAGTTGATAGCAAGAACCTCTTAACTAAAAGGCGACAAACTGAAAATGTTAAAGGCTGAGGAAGATGGATATCATGTAATCACTCAGTCAACACACATCTTAACCTCTAAATTGTAGTGTTTGTTGATAGTGTGTATGTGAGGCATTTGGGGATATCTGTCAATGTCTTCCAATAGTCTGTACACCTACTCACATCCTGAAAATGAAGAGGTCTGATGAAGATGTAGATCGTGCAATCACAATGACTGACACTATATTATCATAGTAATAGTTCCCACAATGAGTAGCACTCTGTGACAGCAGCTGAAGATAGATAGAAAAAACTCACTTTTAACTGGAAGGAGCAAAAGAATTGAGAGTGAGATATATAGAGAGAGCTGTCTTGATAAATAAGAATCAGAAAAATCTGACTTTCACAGCACTGAGCAGGTGAAGAAAGGTTTGACATGTTTTATATGAGGAGAAGGACATCCCTCCATTTTATTGACACATTATACATGTTTCACTTCGTCTGTCCACAGATGAGCCATGAATGGTCAGCAAGAGCTTTGTGTTTGTAGCCATGCCTCTGATTTTGCTTCTTTAATGGTGAGTGGAAGCAGAGCCCTGCACACGCGCACACACACACACACACACACACACACAGGACCCTGCTGTCAAGCATCAATACAACTCAGGAAACATGGCTCCCTTTAATGACTGCCGTTGTTGAAGTATCAGGACTGATAAAATTAAGTACAGTTCTGTGTGCCAGAGTACTGCAGTAGCTTTTTAATATCAGATACTGTAAAACACTGCCAACCCAATCATTTACCATTTTCCTCCTTTTTCTCTAGTTCCCTTGTGGTTTTTTCACCACAAATTCTCCATTTGGTCTTATCAGTCACCCTCACTGGCTCCCCCCCTGTTTATTTTCTCATTTCCATCCTCTGCCCTCCCTTCCTCCTTTTGCTGCTTGTCTTACATCTATTTAAAAAAGCAACATCTGCTGGGAAACTGCTGGGCAGGCATGGGAGATTCAGCCGAACAGTACAGCAAGTCCCCAGATGCCCTGTTGTGGCTCATGGTGCAAGAGGGAAGATAGAAAAGGGAGGGGGCAGTGCTCTGTGGCAGATAGGCAGATATGGACGGAGCAGTAGCACGAAAAAGAGAAAACAACTGTAGAGAGTGAGGGAGACGCGTCAGGAGACTCACAAAGGAAGTAGGGGGGCCAAAGAATGAAGCAGGGCTGAGCTCCTCCTCTGCTGTGAAAGCTTCTTAGTGTTTCTGCTCCACCATGACTCAGACCTGCCTCTGGCCATGAAGAACGTGCATGATTTAGGAATACACATTAACAGCACAACACTCACACAGAAGGTGTGGTCATCATTTAGTATAGAAAAAGCTGTCATGTAAAAAGTCCTTTGTTTTTAAAATGAATTTCCAGTTATTTTTATAGGTATCCCCGGGAGTTTTTCATAATTAGCAGTGCCAGGGAGAAATTAGTGTGTTTACATGGACATTAGTGTTCCAGTTCTGATTAAATTAGTGATGTTACATTTAAATTGAATATATCTTCCCTTATGCATGATAAATACTTGTATCCAGGTCATGGATTACTGCATCCCAGTTTCACAGGCGCCTTGTAGGTTTAACACAAATTGGCAAATTAGAAATCATTAATCTGACACCTGACACCTATTAACTTTCATTTCATTTGAATATGTATTAGTGACCTGACTTGTTACTGTAACTTGTCAGCCACCGAGATCCACAGGTCACTCTCAGGAATATTCAACTCATACACTATCAAAGGCCAAAATTCAGTTTCCTCATAGAAGAGATGAGACGCTTTAGCACCTGCATTTCTCTTGATGTCTGACAGAGGTGTGGTCAAGGGGCTCTTGATGGCCCTTCATATTTGTAAATTTTGCAATGCCAACTGTAACCCCCCTGAACCCTCTCATAAAGACGTGATGTGGTACAGTGCTTTTGCCCAGTAGTGAGCTGCCTGATTATGTGTGCTTTATGTAGCATCTAACTGTTGCCTGCTTGTGAGGCATTCAGCTTACATGTGTAAATAATCATGTATGCTAATGGCCACTGTAACAAAATTACCTTAAAATTTACAGTAACTTGCTGGCAACAATTATCCAGCAGGTTACTGTAAATTTGTTTTACAGTAGATGCACTGTACTTCCATGTACAACATTGGTGTATTTACTGTAGAATAAAGACCAACTGTGAGTTTTAACTGTAAAGTTAATACCAATGACATACTGCATTTACA
The DNA here is from genome assembly GCF_900963305.1 of Echeneis naucrates. Lineage (NCBI taxonomy): Eukaryota > Metazoa > Chordata > Actinopteri > Carangiformes > Echeneidae > Echeneis > Echeneis naucrates. The sequence goes on from NC_042517.1 coordinate 24,415,218, forward strand.
GTGCCGTACAAATTAGCTGTACAAAAAAAACCGTAAAGCAATGAATTTTTTTTGGATGGAATTGTATATGGCTGTTACGGCTGTTGCTATCAGATATTTTAGTAATTCCATTGATTAATCAGAGAAAACACATTTTTGTTTAGTTAAAGAGCAATTATAAATGCACATGAGAAAATAAGACATTTTACTTAATAATGAACAATTGGTTTCCTTTTTTAGACAATCAACATTTATCTTTTGGCGTCGTCACATCTTTCCACCATAGAGATGGTGCATCTAAGCCCCGCCCACACCAGAGGGGAAACCAATTAAGAGCTCTCCATTGACTTTGTATTGTGTAAAGGTGTTTCTTGTCACTATCCGTGTGCCAGCAAACACAAACAAATGCCCAAAAGTGTGGTAGGGTGCATGACTAACAGGGTAACGAATCCTGATCTAAGTTTTTATAAGCTGCTGAACACAAAAAAAAAACCGGCAGTAAGACGTGAGGTGCCGTCGGCTACACATCAGACCAGGCAGTCAGAGTTGGGCTCTGTCTCCATCTTCCTGCTGCTAAAACCAAACAAGTCTGCCCCCTCTTTCTTTTTCCTTTGTGTGCGTGATGTCAGTGCATTGCGCTCTGTAAAAATAAAACTAAATTCCTCTGCCATTTTTTGTAATCAGGGTAAGCACAGGTTACCAAACTTTTCAGATCAAATACCAAACCAAATATCCAAGTACCACTTCAGAAACCAACAATAGAACAATGGAAGACACCTTTATTGTGCTCGACTACTACTACTACTCAGACCCGCCACAAATAAATAGTAGTAGGGGAAAACACTGAATAGGCTAACTGTTGTCTGTAATAAAATGAAATGAAATGGCAATCTTTTGGTTTTAGGTTAAAGTCTTGGGCCAATTTTTGCATTCCGCTAGTAGAACTCATACCACAGTTTGAGAATTACTGCGATAAAGTAAGCTTGACTGTGTGGCAAATGGAACACTAATGTTAGATACAGAAAGCCATTTTTAAAATATCACTATAAACAAGAAACAAAAAATAAAAATGCCAGTTACATCAGCTGGTGCAAAAGCTCCAGTCTACCAGAGCATACATGCTGTGGTGCCATTTTTTGGAGTATTTTAATTTGCTATAGATCAATACAACCCCTAGAACCCACATTTAATAATATGTATGGACCTATGTCCATATTAACTACATAAGTTGCTAGAAAGTGCAATAAACCACAATAAAAATAAATTACTGGTTAATTTCTGAGCTACACTCATTTTTGCAGACTGTACCAAAAACTAAAATAAAATTTACATTTTACACAATATGCAAAAAAAAAAAAAGGCATGTTTACTGAAATAAACAATTTACAATAGTGTAATCCAGTGTTTACTTCTGCCAGGTACTTATGAGGATGCATATCTTTGTACAAGACTATGCTCATCTATGAAAATTGCAATAAACAACAAAAAATGAAAATAATAATAAATAATGTGTCCACACTAGTGTTGTGCGAGTCATGAACCCATAGTTCAATGCTCGAGAATCACTTTACTGACTCAGAAAGCACGATTCTTGGTCCCCACTGACTCATCCCTGCTGCAGCTAGTTAGTTGCACAGCTAACTGAAGACACCAATCAGTATATCGTTAGTGTGCAACTGCTGAAGAATCGCGTTTACCATCACTAGTCCACACCCCATAAATATGTGTGTGGGAATGTCTATGGAGTATTTGATGAGTGTGTGGGCTATCTGTGTCTAAGTGTTTTTGTGAGATGAGGCTTAAGCGAGAGAGTGACTGCCCCTACTTTTTAGCCATACCCCTACATTTTACACATTCCCGTGAGAGTCGTGTTGTCCCAGTACCGTTTTCCACGTAGGGGTAAGGGCAATGAATCTAGCCCTTCACATCAAGGATTTTCAGATGCTGGAAGGGCCAGTGAAAATTTCCCAGAATGCTTCACTTCATCATTTGCATTCTGAATCAACCAACAATGGCGACCCCCCTCCCCCCGAGAGCGAGAGGTTGTGGTGAAACCGGAGAAGAAAAACCACAAATGTATGTATAATTTTGCATGGAACATTTGTAAAAATGTTTTGTATTAACATTGTTTCTATATAGAGAACGGTGTCACGTAAGATGATACAATATGTGACCACAACATTTGTTCACGATGCGAGTCAGCTAGGTAACATTGCGATGTCCTGTTAATGTTATTCATTAGCTTTTATCTTTCCTCCAAATTCCTCAGATATTTTTACATTACTTTGATAATAAGGCAGCAAGTAACATTATCTATGTTACTTCGTAATGAACTTTAGCTAGCTAGCTAGCAAAAGCCCCCCAGCTGCTCCCAAGTCCCTAACTAACATTAACGTTAGCTATGACAATGTTACAGTAGCAAGCAAACATCATTTGCTTTCCAGTAATCACACATTTGATTCCAGGGACTCTGGATCAAGTCCGTTGCCTTATCAGGTATAGAACTTTGAATGAGGATAACTTTACAAAGAAGAAGTATGTCGCGAAAGCACTGTGGGAGTGAGTGATCTGGCTATCTACTTACCAACTATCTCTGATGGGGTCCTTAACCATAGCTAACATAACTAATCTCCATCACTGATTTCTGTTACAGGAAACTTATCAAAGAACTGGACCTGGAGGGCAAGTTTCCAAAAAATGGGAAAACCTTCAAAAGACATAATCAACGATAATGTTATCTGTTGAAGAGATGATGCTTCGCCAAAAAATTTCCATGCAAAGTATATCCTCCGTAAATACTGTGTGTGTGCGCTTTATTTATGCTCCCAAGACAGGGTCAGGCACTGACAGTGGGGAGGTCACAGCAGCCACGAGGATCATCTACGAAGATATGTATGCCATTTTGGGGGCCAGACTTTCAGGGCAGCCTATGGTTTTGGTAGCATCTTATGAAGATCCCACGCAAATTCTAAATGCTGTCCATTGAAGAACAAGTTGTGATGTGTCTAAGCAATAACTCCATCAGTGGGATAGCTGTGCTTTTTGCCAGTTTCTATAATTTTAATATAAAGTACCACTGTGACAGTTCGTGCACTCTGGAGTTCATGCAAAGGTATTGTAATTTCATTTTCATTCAACATTTTACTGGATTGTTTACTTTTTACCGTAACATTGTCATAGCTAACGTTAATGTTAGTTAGGGACTTGGGAGCAGCTGGGGGGCTTTTGCTAGCTAGCTAGCTAAAGTTCATTACGAAGTAACATAGTGTGAAATATCCGAGAAATTTGCAGGAAAGATAAAAGCTAATGAATAACATTAACAGGACATCGCAATGTTACCTAGCTGACTCTCATCATGAACAAATTCATGCTTCAAGGGATATTTCACCTAACAATTTAAATTCTGAAAATCTTCCATTTGCAAATAACTGAAGTGGATGGTGTATCTCAATTTCTACACACTTGTGTTGCTTTCTTGTATCACTTTTTACTTTCAGTTGTAATTAGGGTTTACTTAAACAATGCAATACATAAGTCAGTGTCAAACTAAAATTTGTTGTCTTAGCTTGTTGCTTACAGGTGCTTCTTGGGCATCAACCAAGAGTGTAGATCTAAATCTAAGCGTAAGCGCATGTCAGCACCCTGATGAAGAAACTGGTGGACTTTGAGCAGAAGTCAATGTAGTTGGAATGCTGACAGTTTTTAAGGAATAATACATTTTTCTGAAGCGAGGTTGTCGTTTTTGCTCTTGCACATTTTATACGAAATTAAAAAAAAGTTTAAAACATAAACACCAAAGTGATCTGTTGATAATGTTAAATGTAATGGCAGTGGCACTTTTTAGTTCAACTAAATATTAAAAAAGGCATTGCTCTCTATTTGCATTTTGTATTAAACAAATCAAATCCTGTTTGTGTAGGTGTAGTTAAATCGCAATTAACCAGTTAACTTTACAGTATTTTACAGTATTATTTAAATAAGTGAAATCATAGTTAAAAGCTGTAATTTATACACAGCAAGGTACTGTAATTCAACAGTTTTATACTGCTATATCACGGTAATTCCATGGGCATGGCAATGTGGTCTTATGTGTGCTCTTGTGTGTGGTCTTATGTTGTAGCTTTGCTGTATCTTACTGTGAAATCTTTACAGTAAATTATTGTGAAAGTAATTCAATTATTAGCTGGTAATTTACTGTAAATTTACAGTGAAAACTTTTACAGTGTAAATAAGCTAGCTAACGTTAAGTTACCTGCAATGGCTGTGGAGACGTTTTCGCTGAATTCCTCTCAGGCAAAAAGTGAAATAAATCAACACAGACGATACAAAAATTAACACTAGTATAATACAAAGCCTTGTGTAGCGAACCAAAATTGCTACTGATAACAAGTCACAGAGCTTTCCTGTTGTTAATGGAGTCAGAACTGCAAGTGACATAGCTGGTCCATTCAAAGCACGACCGTTGAATTCTCTTGATCCTCATTGGATAAATTGAAAATGAAGCGAAAGCGTTCATACAAAATAAAAGTCCCATAGTAAGTCAGTTAAAGTCAAGTTAAAAAGTCATAATTATGATAAAAAAAAACATTAGATCAAAAGTTGAAATTATGAGATAATCATTGTTTTTATAATATACTTTCTATACCACATCCCTATATGAATCTATATTTATATGATAAAGACAAAAGAAAAATACAGTAATTTACTATTTACAGTACTGTACGGGCTAATGTGATTTTGTCACATGAACACAGTTGTAAAAATTGCAGCATCCAACTGTAAAAATCATACACAGTAATGTTACTGTGATTAATGCAGTAAATAATTGTAAATTCCACAGCCATTTGTACAGTGTCTACGTGCTGTTGGGAGAGGGGCTCTGAAAGCTTCTCAATAGTTCTGCTTCGCCTTGACTCAGGACTGCATTCGGCTGAGAAAAGTTCAGATGCACAACAACACAGCTCACATTTGCATGCGAGGCGTTCAGTGCAGCAGTCGTCATATCTACTGACAGCCTGCATGTGGGGTATTTAGGGGACGTCTGCCTCCTGCCTGTGCAGCTAGTCAGCAGTTTTCATAAATCTGTATGAGATGTACGGATGCAACAAAATTCTGGATTCTTTGAAATCTTCCAGCTGGCATATTTAAGTTTCTCAAAATCTACTAAATGCAGATAGAAAGGAAACTCAATCCCAGAAAACAAATGGAAACAATTCAAGTGGTAACTAAAGGGTTTACAAAATGCATTCAGCAAATTCTTTAGGTCTAGAGGACACACACGCAAAGATTTATGGTGAGAAACATAGAAAGTTTACACAACTATGTTCCAGAATGTAGAGACTGATTGTATTATACTGAAAATGATTACAATGATCTTTCCGTTGTTAATATTCCTCAACCTTTGTGTTCTGCTCAAATTTGACTAGCTGTACTTGATATAAGCATTCATCCAAATTCCTTCACTACATAGATGATAATTCCAATATGGAACGTGTTGACTTACAGTTTTGCTCTTAAATAGGTGATTTAGTCAGCATTGGTAAAGTCTTGGCTTGTTAATAACCTCTTATATAATCAAATGGGGACTAACATGGAATCATTGCCTTCTTTGTAGCCAGTAAAGATGACTCTAAAAACTAAAACCATTTTGGAATAAAGCAGAATCTTGTGAGCGTAGTGTAAGGTGCATCTATGAGGGAAACATGAGGCCTGGATTACAAAGTTCTGGACTTTTCATGTTTGTTCTTTTTCATGTGTCATGTTTACAAAACAATCACCAGACTAACAAAATGCATATACTAGCTGTCAGATATATCACGTGGCACTCCACTGGAATCCTGATTTCAGAGAAATTGGTGCTTAAAACATGTAAACTTGAAAGCCTATGCATTGTAATGCTTTAACAAGCTGGTTGCTGTTAGTCTCATACAAGACAATACAATGTCAACCGACACCAAATCTACTCAGCTTTAGCAAGTCTGTGTGACTTAGTCTGAGTGTTGTCAGAGCAATGAAAAGGTAATGCTGGCTGTAATTATGGTTTTAGCCACTCTTCCTTGAGAGTTTACTGAAAAAAAAGGTGTTCTGTACCTTTTCCCTGTTCATGAATAACCGCCAGAGACAATCGAGGGTTGCTGCCTCTCATCATTTTCAAACAAAGGAAGCAGCAAGGGAGATATTATTCTGTAAATGACGAAAAGTGTGTGTGCCATTGTTGAAATCTCTTTGAAGCTTTGAAGCCTTTAATGCCATTGGTCTGTCGTTTTCTTCAATGCTCTCAGTTGAGATTTAGACGTAGTTTGTGAAGCCAACCTAAAGTTAGTATTTTAATTTTTGGCTAGTCTGTCCATGTGGTCCAAAGGGTTAAAGGTAGACCTCCATGTGGTTTATATTAATTCAGTGAAAGCATCAAAGGTCTCAGTCCACAGAGAGATGCTCACAGCCTGGATTCAGAAACTGAGCCTTAAAACATTGGGACGTTACAACAAAGCAGTTTACCAGCACAATACACTGAGCACCCACTGTCCAACTCTTTATTTCTGTTGACAGACCTTTATTTACTACAACAAGCAATCATTCTGGCAGAGAACTTGTGAGCTGACAGAATGACAAATGATGACAATCCGTAGATGTCAAGGAATATTTCACCACACAGATTCCCAAAGGAGAGGAATGTCTAAAATGTGTGGCTATAATTTCTTTTGGCTGAAATGCTGTTTTTTGTTTTTGTTTTTTTTGAGTTTTTGAGTTTTTGAATGACCTTGGCTGACGCGTCAGTTCATTTCGGTTACTGTTTGCCTTTGCCAGTGAGTTGCCTGTGCTTGGTCTGGCTGTGCATCTGACAGAAAAGAGTCTGTGAGCCTTTCTTTTCTGATTGGCAGATGAAAAACAAAAAGAAAAGACTTAAGTGTACAGTGTAGATGTGAACAGTAGACAGTCACACTGCTGTGAGCAGGATGATGTCCAGCCTCTGAGATCATTGGTGTCACACATACTGCAGACCCCTGGCTTAGCTCCACGGCATCGTATCTAATGTGGCAGAAGCTGTTAAAGACGCTAAGTGGATTTCTCTTGTCCAGCTCTCAATCATCCACATTCTGTTTTCTGACTTCCTGCAGAGAATCGGGTCATCTCTCTTGATTACACATTCTTCAGTATTCACAGTCTCATTTCCAGTCTGCCTTTATCTTGAAGAAGACACACAGCCATCTGTGGCATCTAAGTCTTCTGATCTATGTCTGTTTTTGTTTACAGCTGACTTTCTCAGTGAGGAGACTGTTCATGTCCCAATCCATCATCTCCCACATCTTCAGTCACCTCTCCAAATGTATTTATTTATTTTTTTTACAATCTGACCTACTTAATAATTTCCCCAGGTTCCTTATTTGATGTTGTTGTTCCCTCTATTTTCCTCTTTATTTCTCATTTCGGAAAGATGCTCAGGTGTCTGTCAAGTCAAGTACATAATGACGCCTCAGTGGAGCAGACCAGTGACTGCTGGGCTCGCAGAAAACTTTCGGTGAATTTTAGTGCAGGAGGCTTCTGCGTCTCTTCTCTCTGCAGGACGTGCATCGCTCAATATTACTGCAGAGTGAGACCATTAAAATAAAATAAATAATAAAAGCCTTCCCATCCATCAAAGCTAATTTTACTTTTACACAGAGGCAACAGAGAGTGAGGGATACAAGGATGCAATGATGTGAATATCAATTGTTTCCCAAGTTCTAATGTTTCTTGCTCAGCATAGAAAACTGTATTGCAAATATTCACTGTAGGGCTTTTCTACTTTGCATAGGAGAAAATGTCAGACCATCCCAGCATCGGTCTGCTCCAGTTAAACCAGTCAGTCACATGTTTTAAATGGATCAGCTGTCTGTGTGCGTGGGACCGATGATCCCAGTGTTACTTTAGATTAAAACTCAAAGCTCATATTACCAAACAGATGGACTCAGTATGTGACAAGCTGGTGTGGCACTCCACTCGAAAAAAAAAAAAAAAAAAACTATATTCATTAAATATTCAACGATCCCATGTAGCATCATCCCAAACTTCCTCTGCTGATTCACTGTGAGGCCTGCAGCTGCATCAGCAGTTTCACATTTCCATTTGTATATCAGCATCCATGATGAAAGGTTCAGTAACATAAAACATTTACTTGTACCGGGGATAAATTTTAGTTAATTTTGGTCATTACAAGTCATATTTTCTGCTCATCACAGTTAACTTTAAGACATTTAACGCAAATGCCTAATATTTTACTTTGTCCTCTGGTCAATCATTCAGTTCCTGTAATTCAGGAACGGTTTTGTTGGTTGGTAGAAGTATGCAGTTGCAAGGCAGACATTATCTGACGGAAAGGTTCAGTAAACCTCAGAAGATTTGGAATCATTATTGTTTCTTGCTCCTTTACTCCATGACTTACTATCGAAGGAATTAAACATGCAGTTGGTAGGTTTGGGGGGGGGGCACATTGGGTAAGGGTAGGATACACCCTGGACAGGTCACCAGCCCATCACAGGGCCAACACACAGAGACAGAGACCAACAACCACTCACACTCACACTCAGACCTACGGACAAATGCAGGCACAGGGAAAACAAAAAATGCATACATATAGATGAATAAATACAGAAATAAATAATTTAGTATATAAATAATGGCAGAATAAAAATATTTCTGTAATAAATAAAAAGGCTTTTCTGTATTTTGACATTTCTTCTGCGTTTACTTATTTATTCACGTTTATGTACTTGTCTCTACAGAGGATATTTGTCGTTCCACTGATGCCAACTTAGCAACTTCGATACAGGATTTAATTTTCATTGTCAGACGCAGTAAGTTGTGGTAAAAGAAAACATTTTTTATCCCACATGTGGCTACGCATGGATATTAATGAATTTGAATATGAGCAGATGATTAGTTCCTGAAATTCCAAGTTTTACCGTGATTTCACATGAATTATGAGCCACCATACAACTCCAGTGTTCAAAAGTCTTCAGCTACTGAGAAAGTCATAATCCTTCAGATACAATTTTTTTCCAAAATGAAACTTCTCTTTTGGTCTCCAAATCCTCTATTTTCTCTGTGAAGTGAATGTCATTTTGACTGAATAATTAATTTCTATAGAGGACAGTTTTCTTACAGAATTAGCTCTGTTGTAGACCAGCACCATCTGGACTGCATTAGCATAGCTGGGCTGAGACAGTCCCTGGTACCTCCTCAGACCAGCACCTCGAAGTATTCGCTAGAACATGTGTCCAAACCTTCTCAAGTGATGACTAGTTCATGCATATTGGTGAGAAACATCACTTCTGATGGTGACTAATGACAGCTCTCACAGACAGGAGACCTGTGGAACAGGACTGAAGGAGACCAGTGGAACAGGACTAAAGGAGACCTGTGGAACAGGACTGAAGGAGACCAGTGGAACAGTGGAACAGGACTAAAGGAGACCAGTGGAACAGTGGAACAGGACTAAAGGAGACCTGTGGAACAGGACTGAAGGAGACCAGTGGAACAGGACTGAAGGAGACCTGTGGAACAGGACTAAAGGAGACCTGTGGAACAGGACTGAAGGAGACCAGTGGAACAGGACTGAAGAAGACCAGTGGAACAGGACTGAAGGAGACCTGTGGAACAGGACTGAAGGAGACCTGTGGAACAGGACTGAAGAAGACCAGTGGAACAGGACTGAAGGAGACCTGTGGAACAGGACTGAAAGAGACCAGTGGAACAGGACTGAATTAGACCTGTGGAACAGGACTGAAGCAGACCAGTGGAACAGGACTGAAGCAGACCAGTGGAACAGGACTGAAGGAGACCTGTGGATCAGGACTGAAGGAGACCTGTGGAACAGGACTGAAGGAGACCTGGGAAAAGGGACTGAAGGAGACCTGTGGATCAGGACTGAAGGAGACCTGTGGAACAGGACTGAAGGAGACCTGGGAAAAGGGACTGAAGGTGACCTGTGGAACAGGACTGAAGGAGATCAGTGGAACAGGACTGAAGGAGACCTGTGGATCAGGACTGAAGGAGATCAGTGGAACAGGACTGAAGGAGATCAGTGGAACAGGACTGAAGGAGACCTGTGGATCAGGACTGAAGGAGACCTGGGAAAAGGGACTGAAGGAGTGATACACAAAAATACACAAGTATTGCATTAAATATTGTGATCATTATTATGCCACGATCATTAATGAGTGATACTGATGATAATGTGTCTGTCAGCTTTCTTCCCAAACAAACATGCTCCTTCAAGTGCAGAGGCTGTGATATTTGTAGGTCAAGGTGTAGCTTTGTTTCATCAAGGCTTTGCTGTCACATGTTTTACCTTATCAAAACCTGCAGCTTTTGTGATTTGGATTTTGTTCTTCTGACAATATTTCACTTTATTACTCAGCCTTGAGCAGAGGTGATTAGCCTTTGTGGTCGCTAATCCTGCAAGGCTGGATAGTGTTTCTTGGCTTGACAGCTTGTTTTAAGGCTCAGTTTCTGAACCCAGGCTTTGAGTATTTCTCTGTGGACTGCAACCTTTGATTCTTTCCATATCAATCCAATACCTGTTTTAGAATCAAAGACCACATGGTGGTCTTCTTTTAGACTTTATGGATCTTGAATGTGGTATGCAAATACATTTTAACTAGATTTGTCAACTGCCTATGACTGCCGACTTGATTGAATATATTTCTATTCAGCCTAACTGTGGCTGTTGCATTCAGTTGACTTTCACTGTGCTCCAGTTCTGTCTCCCAGAGATCTGTTGTCATGTATGTGTACAGTTTAAACAGTCTTGATCTGCTGCTGCAGCTCTAACCGTGTCACACGCACACGCATGATGCACGCACACACCTGCTATAGCTCAGTGAGGACTGGGCAGTGACAATGATAAGCTCTTGTATCTTGAGCCCTTGTGAATACATGAGTGTGACATTATTTTTCATCAGCATGACACTTTGTGTTACATGGATATGAAAATGATGCAGTGCGCTCCATCCATCCATCTATCTGACAGCGTAACAGTTGGTGTGGTTTTAGTGGTGAAGCCATTACACATTTGTTTTCCAGTAGTTGTTGCAGGGACGAAGAAAACGATTGCCAAACAAAGAGGATTACATCAAGAAGATTAAATGGTCCAGATTGCAGAGGGACAAGCGACATAATATTAACAGTGTTGTATGTGGGGTCATGACATTGCCGATGTGATTGCATTTCAGTTTGTTTTACTTCACAGACCCCCCTGCATGATATCACTGGGGCTGTCTCTCTGCAGACAATAGTGGAGAGGCTGATTGGACAGTTAACCTCAGGGGAATCTTCTCCAACGTGGCCTGCTGTTCCTCTTAGTGGGACTGATGGGAAATGTGCGCCAGAGAAAAACGCTTTCATTTAGTGCGCGTGGCCGTGGTGCACAGATAATTCCTAAGCAAACACATTTGTCTGTGCTCTTCCGAGCCTTATTGACTGTACTGTTGTCTCCCTTTACTTTCTGTTTCTCATAAGCTTCTTCCCTGTAGTCTCTTGTTCTGTCTCTTTATGCCTGTTTCTCATTTTCTTGAAGCCTCTCTATTCCTACATCTACTTAAGATTTGTCTTTCATGGTATTTGAAACGACTGTGTTTTCCTTTCATTCTTCCTCACTCTCTTTCCTTCTAGTCTCTCTGCTCTGATCATGTCCCCTTTTTGGTGATGTGTATTTGGTATTTGGTATTCGGTAATATGACTCATCTGGGGGCAGCAGGACAGCATAATGGTTACCCTCCAATATGCCCTCCAATAAGAAGGTCTCTCTGGCCTTTCTGCACAGAGTTTGAATGTTCTTTCTGTGCCTGCGTGGGTTTCCTCCCAGTATTCCGGTTTCCTCCCACCATCCAAAGACATCATGTTTGGGTTAACTGGTGACTCTAAATTGTCTTTAGGTCTGTGTGTAAGTGTGAGTGTTTGTTGGTCTCTGTCTGTCTCTGTGTGTTGGCCCTGTGATGGACTGTCCACCCCACCCTCACCCAGAGTGAGCTGAGATTGGCTCCAGCATCCGCTGCGACCTGGAAACTGATAAACAGTAGAGGATGAATGACTCAGCTGTACATTTGCATGCGTGTATGTTCACACTAAAATATTTTCTTCACACTGGTCACCTTGATCTCTATTGAAATTGACCACCCAGTGTTTACAGTCACTGATTTCAGTATTGAACTCCTGTGTAGTAGTAACTCACACTGACTGAGGCAGAACTCATTCACGTTTCACTGAATTGGAGCTCAGGAGGTTCTCAATGGCAGGAATTGTTTTATTTGAAGCAGCTATGTTGGCTGGTTAAGGACGACACAGTGCCAAAAACTGAATTTGTCAGTTGTGCCTCTGTTTTCCCTGTCAGATTATTATAGTCTGAGTACACAGAGGTAGATTGGCAAATGATTCATAAACACTAAAATAATCTGAAATGAATGAAATCAAAGACTTATTTCCTGTGTCCAAAAATGCTGGCGTTGCACTTGAAAATCTCTAGTTCAGTGAAGATGCACTGATTGATCAGTTGGTGATCAGAAAAGGCCTGATTCAATCAGCATAGGAAGTCAGAGACCAGCTCATCATTGTCAGGTATGTGTGCCACTCACATTTAAACTAATGCAGCACACAACCAAACACAACATGCAGTTATCGTGAAACTTCTTCACCGGGACTAAACAAGCTACAAACCTCACTTTGTCACTTTAGGGACAGTCAGTCCTTGCGTAGATTTTAAAGGGGATTTACTGGTTCTGAAAGTACATCACGTTATCCTATCCTTGCAGCCTAGCTTGCAATGTAGATACATCTCAGATTTGTTTAACTGGTTTGAACTTAGTCACCATGCACATACATGTAAATGTTCGGTCTTTGTCCTCCATGCTTTGTCTTGTCACTTCCTGTTTTATTGTGAAATGGATTGGCTCCAGTACCCCCTGCGGCCCAGAAACAGATAAGTGGTAGAAAATGAATGAATAATGCATCAGGTCACCAGGTTGCAAAATGTTAGTACTTCATTATTTGCAAAACTGATGACGAATTCTCAGACTTTGAAATTCTTACTTTTCAAAAGGTGTGAATTTTCAAAGTGAAAGAAAGGCTGAAGATAACAGTACATGTGCTGTGAAATAATGACGCGACTGTTCTGAAGTAGACATAGTCACTGTTTTTCCAGACATACATACCTATTTATTCTTCTGACCAGTGTTTCACTTTCAATCATCCACATCAGGATTGATTTTAAGGTTCTTTTAATAGTTTTTAGATGTCTTAACAGTCTTGAGCCCTTTTATTTATCAGACCTACTTTTACCATATCAACCCTTGCAGACCCTGAGGTCCTCCGGCACTGGCCTTTTGCTTTGTTATTTCTTTATTCCTTTTAATCAGGCTTCTTATCATATTTAATTTTTATTTTACATGATGTTAGCTACATGTTTTCTTTACATTTTTATGCCTGTACTTTGTTTATTTTATAAGTTTTATTTTATCTCATCTCATCTTACTGTTTTAGTTGTTTCAGTTCATTAGTTTTCCTCTGTGTTTCCTCATGGGGGCCTACAGTACCACACTGGGAGTTACTTTTGGTCTACTGATGTGATTGCCGTGGACGGTGTGGGGCCTCCTCTGTGCCTGGGTCGGGGTCGTCTCTGTGGCAGCGCTCCCCAGTGGTGGACCAGGAGCCCTCTCAGGGTGGTTGGCCCTTGGTGCCTGGCCATGTCTCTCTAATGACAGTTAGTGTGTCTGTATGTCTCTGTGTGTATTTGTGGGGTGGTGGGTTTTCTTCTTTCTTGTTTTTAGTTTCTGTGAGGCACTTTGTGTTGCTTTTACACATGATCAGTGCCAAGCAAATAAAATTTGATTTGATTTGATTTGATACACCAGTCAGCCATAACATTATAACCACTGGCAGATGACGTGCATACACTGATTATCTGGTTACCATGACAACCTGTCAGTGCGTGCGTTTCATCTGATTACCATGGTACCTGTCAGTGCTTGGTGTCTATAAGGCAGCAGGTGAACATTTAGTCCTGAATTTGATGTTGAAGCAGAAAAAAGCTCCAGTTTGAAAATGAGCCGTTGATAAGGACCAAACTGGGATGTGTAGACGGTGTCAGATCAGCTCCAACACTGAAGCTCTGTGGGATGTTCCTGGACAGCTGCGGGTAGGACCTACCAAAAGAGGTCCAAGGAAGGAAAAGCACAGGACTGCAGGAACAGCAAAGTCAGGCTCATTGATGCTCATGGGGAGTGAAGGCTGATGCAACAGAAGAGTTACTGTAACTCAAACTGCTGAAGAAGTTCAGGCTGGTTCTGATTGAAAGCATCAGCTGCGAGCATTTTGGTCCAGATACCACAGCTGATATTTGAAGGCCTTGTGGAGTGTGTTTGGTGACAAAATGTATTCAGGTAGTCATAATGTCATAGCTGATTGATATATGGTGCCAACTGCAATAACAAACTGTCAGGATAGGAACTATCACTTTGTTCTGGTGATAAATTGACACACCTCCATACTTGCATCACTTTCTGTCACAGTATAAAGCGGCTTATTATATATGGTCACATTCTTTGTCTTGTGTTGAAGTTACAATGGGGACTTTTTATCAAACTGATTATCCCTTGTACTGTTATTTCTCTGACTCGATTGCTATTTTGGTGTCTCTATTCTGTACCGCTTGGCATCCATAATATTGCCACAGCAAAGCCATGATTGTCATACTGCCTGAGCCAGATCAGAATAGCGCTTTTACTCTTTTCATGAGCTATTGGAATAAATTGGAATGGATTGTATTTGCTTCGAGCAATAAGAGAGATGACAGCTCTGGAAATTGCCACCCTTCATAAAGAAACCTCCTGGTGGTGTTATAGCTTGGGGATGATTCACCGTATCATGTTGGCATCCAATTTAACACTTCAAAGAGTATTAACAGCTGAACACAAATGTCAATGTGCCCCCTACAGGGAATTATCTCTAACTTTTTTAGTAGCTTCTACTGCGGTGTGCATGTCTGTGTAAGTTTGTACAGTAACCATGACAACAAAGGTAGCTATGCCACTTATTTTAATGTATTTTTTACTGGTTAAAACATATAATATTCATTTATTATGATAAGAGCGGCTTCATTTTTTTCACATCTGTCATATGTAGATTCATACCAGACATAGACAACTACAGTGGATAGTGTTGACCATATGTGTCCGTAGGTTCTCATTATGTCTGTATGTTCCATAACAAGCGGTGGTACCAAAGTTCCATCATCCATCAGCTACTTCTTGTAAAGGTTTATGGCAGCTCTGTGATTACACTGGGGGCAATGGAGGCAGTGCCAGTGAGCCCCAATTTCAGAGCCTCAGGGAACATACTGTTCCCCTAATCCCACATCAGGTTTTCTCTAAGGGACTGGATATACATGATGAACAATATCCATCCTATTTTCAGACACACACACACACACACACACACACACACACTTTCACAGATGCAGACTGAGCCTCTACAACAGACTCAAAAGTAAAAGCATCTCTGTGTGCTTAAGTGATTATATATAATGTTTTTTTCCCCTCTTTAATGCTTATCACCTTATGTGGTCAGAGATTTCTTTGATCAAATCCAGCAACCTGGGAGAATTGATTCTTTTCAGTTTCCCGAACCATTTTGGTGGAACAGGAAGGAAGCAAAAGCTTGCTTGATTTTTCTGTAGAGAAGGCTCGAATCCATATTTGCAATGAAGCAAACCATTTACTTTGTGTACACTTGCCCTGATCTGCCTGGAGTATTTTAGGTTGAGCAGCTCTGTGAACACAATATCTCATTAAAGTTACATCTTGCTCTTGTATTTTGCTCTGTAAATTTGAGACAGCATTTGTTTGTTTGGATGGAAAGATACCTTGATCTTTACTTTTTCTTTTGTGGGCAAGGATTTATTCTTCAAAACTGTAAATAAACCCCTGGGTATTCTGAGTACAGGGAACTGACAGTAAACATAGAAAAATAACCAATAGTGCGAACCATGTGTTGGAAAGTTAGGCTTAAGTCTAACTTTCAGCTTCAGATCACATTTCTAAAAATCCTTTTTCCAACACCAACATTCTGGCAATGAATTGACACTTCCTCATTCTGTTCCTGAAACTGCAGTGGCCCAATAAATGATCAATCATAGAGCCCGGGATACACTGCCTGTGTGATCTGTGTGCAACAGCCCAATCTTTCTCCTTTGAGTATGTCTTAAAATGGTCCTCAGTAATTGAAATGTTTTCTTTCCTGTCTTAGAAACCTTAACTGACAAAGAGAGGGAGACTCCCAGAATATGTCAGACTTTCTATTGTGAAATTATTAACATGATCTGATTTTAAGGTGCACTAGTTTTCTTGTTTGACTATATAATATATATGGCCTCTGCTTTCTCCACAGAAAATACTGAAATGGTTACAAAATATAATATTTTTAATTTTTTCATGCCTGTGCCAGATTCAGCATTTCAGTGTATCTGCTTTGGGAACCTCAGGTTCCCGTTTCTGCACGCCACAGATAAATGGTTGGTTGTCTGATGAAGGTTGGCTTCATCAGAGCATGACCTTAAATGCTTGTGAGAGCAGCACCAGCACCTCCAAGGCTGTGGCCCAAGTTCTCAGTCAGAAAATGGGTGTTTTGTTCATGAGTGAGGGTAACTGGGAGTGGAAGATTACCAGACAATTAGTGCACTGTCAGCAGTAATATGGACCTTTCATCAGACTGTCGTGTTGAAGGAGTGATAGTTGAGCTGGAAGACAAAGCTTTTAATACGTTCCAGCTCTCATCTGGAATCACGAGCTTCGGGTAGTGACAAAAAAAATGTAAATAAATAAATAGACACAAGCGAGCAAAATGAGATCCCTCTGTAGGCAGCTTGGTCTAGGCCTTACAGTCGGCGTGAAGAGCTGCTGCTCCTTCATGTGGAAAGGAGGTGGAATTTGCCTAAAATATCTTTTTGTCTGAAAAAAGTACTAATCAAGACCAACAAGGGAAGAAAATCTCCTGTACGATCTGAACATTTGAAATCACAAAATGAATTATGAGGAGGAGGCAGCGTTAACCAGAATTTATCACACGCTTTGACCTTCACTTGTTATGCCTAAAATCACACATCAGTTACAGACAGTAACAGATTTACAGAAAGTAAAGGAAAAACCAACATGAAGTGACATGTAGGTCCACCTCTTGCAGCCAGAGCAGAGCAGCAATGTTTCTCTGAACATCGTTCCTCTCAAATACACCCCGGGGTATGTGATATTTTGATGAAGGAGGTATAGAGCACCATCTGAAATGTTGGTCTTGTTAGTGTTCAGCTGGGCTGAGATCTGGTGATTATGAAGGTCACAGAATATTTAAATTGTCAGCTAAAGTGAGCCCTTTGGGTCATGTGGGCTGAACACAGCCACTGAACAGGAGCTGGAAAGTGACAGTGCAAAGGAGCGACAAATGAAAAGAGGATAAAATCTCGGGAGAGTAATGAATCAGAGGAGGAGGGTGCACAAAATGGGAACCAGAACACAATGTACATCAGATATAAATTATGAGTGACAACAGCATCAAACCTTCAGCGAATAGCACGGCTATTGGAGGAGAGGAGAGGCACAGCAAAAAGCCGTCTAGAACTATTTTGGGTTTGGGTTGGACTTAGCTTTCAAATTATTGTTCGGTGCATTAGAAAGCAGCTTTCATGATGAAAAAGCCAAGAGGAAATTAAAATGCGTTGAAGTATTCATAGAAGAGGATGAATCTAGCAGAGCAGCTGCTGCGATTACGTGCCTGTCTGAGTGCACTTCACAGCTTCTGCATGGAGACACTCTCCATGATCTGTTGTGGGAAGTGAAATATAAACATATTTGACCTTTTGCAGCCCAAGATGTCTCAGGAGGTTGGCACACGTCCTGTTTAAAGAGGAGATGAGATCTGCTGGCACAAGTCAAGCAACTTTGTTTCTTAGTGAGTGAGTTGTTTATCAATATTATCTTCATGTGCGGTATCATATTTCACATATTACAATGTATAATGTTTATCAATGGAGGACATCTATGAGACACTGTTACGTAAGCTTGGCCACATTAGTAAGATAATGGGTAAGGTAGGAGATAATGGATAACATCATCATAATTCTTGTCATTTTACTGCGTGGACGCATAAAAACAATGTGTAATCTTCTCCCCAGACTACTGGGTGCTAAACTTGATATAAGTATGAGTCAGTCCCATCAGTCTTCTCTTTGTTGCTGTCAAGTACACACTAATCCTAAATTTGTGTAGATGTGTAGCAGTGACACGGTGGATGATGTATTTGAAACAAACTACCATGCTGCTCTGAATGTAAGATGATCTTTACTGTAAGGCACCTCCACACCGTTTTAAAGGGACAGTTGTTCATTTTATTTTACAAAGCTTTACAAGAGAAACCAGGCTGGGATAGCGACAGCACCAACAGTCACTGAATGACATTTCAAAGGTAATGGGATGTCAGATATATCGTACAATTTTTTATGTATTAGTTCTTGGAGGATTTTTACTGAACACCTTCATCACAGCCGACTACTTTGATGTTCATTACCATCTACTTCTTTCACAAGCTGGTGTAAGTGCATCGCTTTCTGTGTTGTGCAAATGATCCTTAAATGTTTTATTGACTACTGCATGATGACTTTACCGCCACTCATATTCTGCATCTGGTTTTTTACTGCATCAGTCAAGAATGCGTGCATTACCCGGACCACGTGTCACCTTTTTCATTCTATGGCCTTACCCACTGCTAATGTGATTAAAGATTTGTCAGTGTTCAAACTCTTTTGACTTCATCTCATAGTGAAATCGATAGTGTTTTCACAAAAAGTCTGTGAGTATGGAACACGCTGAAGATCGGGTTTTGGTTCTAATACAGTCTCGTTTTTGTACAGATGCTATCAGTGGTTGTAATGTAAATGTCTTCTGCCCTGAAATTAAAAAAAGGAAGGCATTCAAAAACTGACAGTGTACCAGTTTTGCCTATTTTTTTTGTACGCAGCGTCAATGTTTCTTTAATTTGATACTCCCATGTTAACGTCTGACAGGGTGATGTTATCCCAAATCGAATGCTGCTGGTTTTCACCCATTGACCCCCGAATGTCGGCTCCTCGTCAGCACTGATGATACAGTACATCCTTGGTCTTTTGTTGTTTTTATTCATTTGTGTGGTCAGCCAGTATGACAACCAATGAGGGTAAAAAGTGTTCGAGAGAAACAGCCAGGTGCTTGTACATCAGTGTACTGCATATTGTTGTACTTGTCAATGTGAAGACACTCACACACTCAAAGCAGCCAGTAAGTCTGAAAGAATTTGAATATTTTTGCCTTCTGAGTACATCTGGAGGAAGAAGAGTTTACATTGGTTGTCAACAGTCACAGTCGAAGGTGAGACAAGATCATCAAATTAAAGATGTGTTTACTCTTCTGCAGCTAGAGAGATCCCTTGTCTTGTGTTATGGAAGACAACTGCAGTAGTTAATTATAATTTGCTGAGGCAAACAGGGTATTCAGCAGATCAGTGACAATGTGAAAACCTTGTGTTCCTGTACAAGGCAAAAGCTGTTGCATACATTTTGAAATCAGACAGATCGTCACAGATTGAACATTTCATTTCTACACGTTCATTTGAATAAAAGATGACAGGCTTATGTTGTCCTCCTGACACTCATCCTGATACAACCATATAGCAAAGAGTTATTATCTGACACCATTACAGGGCTTTGCCATCTTCACATGACATTGCAGAACCTTTAGTTCTTGACGTGAAATCGTAACAGTTGTATTCTCTAGCGTATAAGGTTACACTTCTGTCACATATTTATTCACACAGGAAAACAGATGTGTCAATTTTAGATTCCTGATCTGTCTTATCTGACAACCACATCTTGTAGCACAGAGGAAACGACATTATGTAGTCTCACAATGTCAGAGTGAGAACCCATTTTCTTCCCTTTCCTTTGTGCAATTGTTGTGAAGCAGTAAGATGAAAGCCTACTTCTCCTGTGTTATGCTTAATGACAGTTCATGAACTCTCCTTTAAATTGCTAAAAACCTCTTTGCCCAAGCCCCAAGCCTCTTGTTGTGCCTAAAGATGCTTGTCTAGTTGCACTGCCTCTTTCAAGGGATTTGTTCTCTCCTCACCAACTCTGTCTTGTAAAAATGTGCTGGCAGTTGGAGGAAAGTGCAAGTGAGGAGTGAGTGAGGAGCCCTAAGGCTGCATGGTGAAGGATGATTAGAGGAGACAGATGAAAGGAAGAACTGATCATTTGTTCCTGGCTGGAATGTTGGGGCACTGTAGAGGCCTTTAGACAATGAATGAAAGAGTTCCTGTTGAGGATCACTATGCAAACATTTTAGTTTGTCTTGATAAGCAAGCCCCCATACCGACATGCCAAACTTTATCCGTGTAACTCATCTGCATAGCAAAATTAAATCATAAATGAAAGAGGAGGCAACAAAACTGAAACATAACCAAACATCCAAGGGAGCTTTTCGAGCTTGTGGACTATTTTTTTCTTTTGACTAAGGCTAAGGCGATATTCAGATCTGGCATTGACATTTGTCCTGCCTGACAGTAAACACATCCAGGACAGGTCTGATTAGGCTGGTTCTTAATTGACAGAAAGCAGAGCAGAGAGTAGAGTCATGTGCAGCGTAATGATTCATTCGGCTTCTCCTCTTCCTCTCACTCTTTCTCATCAGTTTGGCTACAAACAACAATGCATGCTGTAATTGTTCATTTCACCTCACAGCTGACTGGCAAGCTGTCCCACGTGGACTGCCCTCACCCAGTGGGATTGACTCCGAGT
Organism: Echeneis naucrates; assembly: GCF_900963305.1. Taxonomy (NCBI): domain Eukaryota; kingdom Metazoa; phylum Chordata; class Actinopteri; order Carangiformes; family Echeneidae; genus Echeneis; species Echeneis naucrates. Next base: position 24,436,045 of record NC_042517.1, read on the forward strand.
CCCCGAGCATCTCTCCTTATAGATGTCCTGCATGCAGGGGTGTGAAAGCCACAATGACCTTTTCAGTGTATGTGGATGGAGGAGAGAAAGCTGTCCTCTATTCAATGCAAGCATTTCTGTGCTTACTGGATAGTCATCCATTCACAAGCACTCACAGTTTAAGAGAGTTAAGGTCAATGACCAGGTGCCAAGGCCTCCTTTTGAGCACTGCGCTGAGAACGTTTGCACAACGAGACTGAAACTCAAGATGAACAAACAGGTGAACAAATCATCACTTTGGTACTTTATGCAACCTAATTACCATTCTGCCCTTTTTAATCATTTGCATCACAATGCTGCTGAGACTATATATATGTACAGTATATTATAAGTCATAGGCATTAATAAGGCAGGAAAATGGTGGAGCTCTTTTTACACCCTCTTCACCTGAAGTGAGCTTTATCAGGGTCATTTCATAGGCTTAAATAGATAAGTGCTTTAATGGTGCGTAGGTGACGTCCAGCCACAATTCATACCTGCAGTCATGATCCACATAACACTCAGAAAATAGTCAGAAAATCAAGTCAATCGAGTCAAACTCTCTTTTTTCTGTTGAGCATTAGTGGGTGAATAGATGATAAACTTGTTTGTCATACAAGAGATGTTCCACTGATTGGTGTTTTTATCCTACTTTTTTTATATGTATATTGTACCAAGGATGGGATGGCCTTAACATGTTGGGAACAATATGATTGGATTCTTCTTTAAGACAACAATGTAAGGTTTGTGTTTTACCTTGACGCGTTTTGGCTGTGTCGTCGTGCAGACGTCCATCACACATCAGATGATGCTTCTGAGGAAGACTGCAGAAGCAGCCGAAACATGTAACAACTAATAACCGAGATCATAAACTAATAACGAAAATGTTTATTGAGCTAATAAAGGAGAAGGAACGACGCTTTCCCATAAACATCAACACAATCTGAATGCAGATTTAAATCTCTAGAGCGCTGGCTTAGTTTTTCAGGCACATAGTCAACATCCACTTTTATAAACAGTTTATGATTTTGACCCTGCTGCTGCAGTCAATCCTGAAGCTGAAATCGATGTGTGTTTCTTTGATTTCTGCCCCACATGGTCACTGTTCTAGTGACTGCTGAGCTCCACCAAACTCAACATGGAGGCAGTTGTTGCGTTGCTATGACACTAAGCATTGCGACTGTGTTGTATTATTCTGTTTGTGTGTGTTATTTCCGTGATGGCAGCTTGTCGTGTGTGACTTGAACGCAGCCTGCAGGGTTGATGAGGCTGCATCCTCCTCTCCTTGCTGATTGGTCCAACAATTTCCAGGCTGGCTGACAAGCGGTGGCAGAGAAGCTGGTATCTGTGATTGTCCTTCCTCCTACTCTGCATCTAACCAGTCATGTTAGCAGTAAATCTGTTTTTGGTGAGGGATGGACCGAGTCGATGTCAACTGTACCCTCGAGTTGAAACACCAGCTGACAAACTGTAATCATTCTGGCATAACATTTTGTAATGAATTGTGACATTGTGTAGTCATTGTCAGCAGTGTCTGTGATTGTCCTGGTTCAAGCTTTTATTTTGTAGCTCTGTTGCATTCTGTTTCCTGTGTTGTGTCTGTTTCTGGGCTGGATGCGGTGCAGGTGTGCTGAGCCTGATTACCCTCTGTATTTAAGACCCAGTGTCCACTCCCCTCATTGCCAGAACTCCTCCAGAGTTTCCACGACTATTCATGTTCCTAATTCTAAGCTCGTGATTTTTTTTTTATTGTTGTTGTTTTGTTCCTGAATTGACTAGTAGGTCTAGTGATTTTCTGTTCATAAGTTTTAGTACATTGCCTGAAGTTAGTAATTTTCTGTTTAGTACTTTGTTTATTTCTCTGTGTTGCTAGTGATTTTTCGTTAAAACTTTCTTATAGCGTTGTTTTTCTGGATTTAGCACTTTTAGTTATTCCTTATTTCTCTGTTGTCCGCTTTCTTCAGCACTCAGCTACCGCCGCATCCACTACTGCTACTTTGTTTATTATTGTTTGTTCCAGCCTTTTGTTGTTACTTTGTCAATAAATCTTTGATTAATTATTTCCTGAGCCTTCCGTGCCCGCTCTTGGGTCCAGACTCTTTTCTTCACTTAACAGTGTCACTCAAAAATTGTAAACCGCCAATGAGCTCAGCCAATTTTTCGTGCTGCTGACAGTCATATTATATTCACTGAGCAGATATGAATCCCCTTGATTCCTGTTGGGAATTGAGGAAATAAATTAAAGCAGAGTGAATGAAACTAATGGGAGTGGTCTTAGTGTTTTGATTGTGAGCAGATATGATCAGTCATTGCCTCATCACCAGCATAAAATCTGTTGATCTGTTGATCCGTGGAATCTTTCTCTTCACTATCTCCTCTCCCACATCTTTTCTTATTTGTTATTTAAATGCTAGTACATAACACATACATCTCTAATTACTGCCACACAGACAACAAAGGCACACTTTACAGAATTTGTGGTGGTCCACTTGTTGCAGAGCGGGATCAGATCAACTTGCCTTCTGTCAGAATGTTTATTATTATTATTATTATTATTATTATTATTTGCACTTTAGCAAAGCAAATCTGCCTGGCTCAGGTAATTCCACAGTGAAATGATGCAATTGAAGGACATGCATGCTGGCAGCATTCCTTTAATTTATTGGAGGGAAAAGTAATGGCTATGTACCATTTAGAGAAGGCTACTTTTCGATTATTGGGGCTGCCATTCCTGTTTCTTGTGGACTGACTCACTTGTGTCGTTCGTTGGGTGTCCAACAATGTGTGCTTTCGAATTTCTGTAAACAACACCCGCCCACCTCTACCTCTGATTGGCTCACCATGAAATTTTACTCTACCTCAGCCAATCATCATCATTTATGCAATTGTCTCATGCCCACTAACCAAATAAGAGCAGGAAAGTCAGTCTTTGCCTCTTGCTTCAGAGATGTAGTTGGTCTGATGACAAAAATGCTTCAATTATGGTAATGCGCTATATTTTTTGGCAGTAATGGTAACGGCATTATAAAGTATTAAATTCCCATCATTGGCTGTCAGTATATTTCTCATTAGATTTAAGGGAATAAGTGATGTGTTTATGGGGACCAGGTGTCCCACTGTGTGGGGGACTGCACAGCATTTTTATCACTTTCTCTGCGTTCTACATATGGAGACGATGTCCTGCATTTTGATTGGCTCCAGTTTTCAAAAGTCAAATCTGGCTTTTATCCAATGGCTGTGAGGAAAGCAGGAAATGCTGTTTGATGTCAATCAAACTGGGCACACGTGGGGTCAAGTGCAGTTTAACCTGTCACTGTCTTTGCTGCCAGGCTACACCCAACAGGGAAAACTGCGAGGCACCACAAAATCACATATGATGGACTGTAACACAAAGCTGCAGCTACAACAAAGCCTGGGAAACAACTTACAATTGGGCGAAGTTGGTGCAAGGCAATTCTCAGAGAGGTTTTTGTGAAATTTTCCAGAGGTATTTTTAGTTTCACACGGAGGGAAATATGACTTTACAACGCACGTGAGTCTCACGTCAAAACGTGTGGCTCAAAAAGAGATGTGCCGATCTATGGATATGAATATGCATTCCCACCAAAACCTAATCAGATAGGCAGGACAGGTTAAAGTATAAATGCAAGAAAACCATTGAGTGGAATTCAGTTGAAGGATGGACAAAGTGTATATGAACACTTCTCATGCATATAGTAAAGTTCCTTGATCTAAAGGCATTACTTTTCTTTTTGGATATTCTACGCTGTGCACACCTTCAATTTTATATGCCATATACACTTTTTAAAGCAACAGGGAACTGGAAAGAACAGAAGCCATGACTTGAATCCCATGTCAGCAGCCTGTCTGTTCTGTTTTATTGTACACAGTTTTCTCAGATTCTGTTTTGATGAGAAGAAGAACTGTACTTTTAACAGTTAAGATAGAAAAAAGGGATTACATGACTGCAAGCAGACTACGGCATAAGACCATAAGAACTTTGAAACTTAAGCTTCCTTTTATGCTTACTGTATTTACTTAGCGTGGGAGTCGGGAAAGTCGCATTCAAATAAAGTATACTTAAGTCCTTCACATGCTAAAGGTCCAACCTTTCACCTGCATCCACTAGAGGGCAAAACATAGAGATGTTACGACTTACAGTATGGAGCAAGAATAGAAATGCTTATTTTTTTATAATAGACATTATATCAAAATTTTGTGAACATTTTATATACTTTCTCTTTACTTTACTGTCTCTCAGCATTGGTTATGTGTTCCACATTGTCCCACTCAAACATTCTTATGTCCCCCATTTGGTTTGTTGGGATCTAGTCACAATAGATGCGTCTGAAACACTGTTGCTTTTATGATGAGAGACTTCAGGGGCATTTTCTTCTGGCTGGTTGAAATATAGAAGTTTTCCTGAAGCGTGTTGAGCACATTTCCATCAGAGCATGAAGAACTACAATTGGTCCACTTGGGGTTTATTACTCGGCACTGAGCTGCAGTCGATAGGCATATTTTGATGTCTCCCAGCTCTGTTTGCTTCAGTAAATGAGTCAATATTGTTTAACTGTGGGAAAAAACACAGTGCTGAGCAAACGTTAGCTGACTTCTTGGTTGCTACAAAAAAGTAGGTTTTGTTTTTTATTTATCAGCTTAGAGAGCCTTTGTGTTTTTCCTTTTAAAGTTATAATTTGAAATCTTTTGAGCAGTTATGATGAAAAATTAAATAAAAATAAATAAATAATCAATAAAAAACAGAAGGGTGTGATCCAAATCTTCCTTCATCAGTTTATCAGTAGAAGTTAATATTCCATGCTCTTACAAACAACTGATTCTTCCACATGCCCTCATGGAGGAGAGCACAGGAAAGATGATTTTTCAATGTGTATGTGCTTCTATGGGCTTAAATCTGAAATACCTGAACTTTGAGCCTGTATCTCGAAGTGTGGACAGTGCAATCCCAGCTCACATCGGGCAACTACAGTAGGGAGAGTAGGACTTCATGTACATCATCCTGATGATTTATAATGCATACTGTGTGAACCTAATATCTACCTTACACAATGCTATTTTAGCCGGAACATGTCTGCTCCTGGTCAATTATTTATCCCCTCTGCTTTCAATAGAAAGGCCATTTGAATCGCTACTTAGGTAATCACTGAGCTGAACAGCAGATGTGTTATCTATCTTACAAAATTGTATTTTAGGTTGAAAGCAATCTTTTCTGTCAAAACATCATGCATTAACTTTTGAAAGGAAGGAAACCTGAGAGGCATACGACCATTTACAACTGATCAATAAATTCCCAGCTATTTTTACTAAGACTTGTAGCCAAGACAACAGACAAATAGAGAGGGACATATAAAGAAACAGATAAGACCAGTAAAACTGTCAAACTGTATTTTTGTTACTAATGTGTGAACACTCTGGGATTTGTCCTGTTATGTCTGATTCAAGGATAGGCTGCTCACCAGCTCTGCTTCGTCAGGGTTGATAAAGTCTTTTAAATGAAAGACATTCATGGGGAGCTTTAGACTATTATAACTAGAGTTCCCCAAATTAATTCCTCTTCCGATGTTCTGATCCGATGGGAGGGGGGCGGGGGGGCTCTAGCCTTGGAATCGACAGATAGAAGCTCTGCTGCAACCAGCAGCAGGAATCTGCAGCTCTTTAGATCTTTCCACGTGGTGGGAGCTAACTTGCCCTTTGAGCTTTTGAATGAGCGTCATTGATGTTTATACTTTTCTTACAAATGTTGCATTCCCTGAAAAATAAAAATGTTTCCAATTAATATTTTGATTAGCTATATAATAGTTTTATTTATATTGCTGCACTGCAGATTGCATAAGTGAGTCCAAAGCTAAAGAGCCTTAAACCTGCGTTTTATCTAATAACCCTTATTGTTTGTTAAAAGAAGTCAGAATGAATTGAAGTGTATGGGAAAAAAGGCCTTACTTCTCCCTTGATTTATTAAATCAGTAAATGTTTTCCTAATCTCTAGTTTCAAATCTTCAATGCAATAGTATGTATGGTTACCATTAGAGGTTGGATTAGGGGTGTGGCAACTGTGTGACTGACCCCTCACTCCTCCTCAGCCCCATCTACGCCTCCTAACCATAACCCTAACCCCAAGATGACATTTAAATTACAAACTGAAGGCAACTCAAAAACCAATGGTACATGGTTTTCCAATTAATAATAAACGGTCTGTCTTTATAGTCATCTTTGAGGACCTATATATTTTTCAACTCCTCAAAAATAAGAAGATTATCACATAACAATCAAGTTCAATTTGGCTCTTGCATCAGCTTTAACACTGGCACCTTTTGAAAGTTTAAAGAAGATGTGCAGAGGAGGATGCACTTTTGAACAACAAAAGTTGTGGCTTTCAAACTAAAACAATAAGCTGTGAGAACCTAAAACATACACAAACAAATGAGTGAGCAAAGTCTCACTTGGTTTGTCATAAAAAAAAAAAACTTTCATGACTTGTGTTGTCATTTGATTCAATGTAAATATGAAAATATTGATTTCTTCACCTTTAAACTTCACTTAAAATTATTATGAACAAAATATGGTGAGAAATCAGAATGGTGGGTATCAACTGTGATAAAAAAAAAAATGCTGTTCAGCATAAGTGGGGGGATTTTCACATATTTGGATTCTGGTTCAAAATACCAGTTTCACACCTTTAAACACATTTAGGTATTTTGATATGGGTTATCTGTAATAGCCAGACCTTGCTATTGGGCTCACAGAGGTCTGGAAAAACCCACAGGTCTGGACTCTCTTAATCCTGAGTGAGGTGCCAGGAAAAGCACTACATCCTTCACTCCACTAATTCCTACCAGCTCCGCCTGCTTTCCTTCCGCTCCATCTTTTTGAATCTTCTGTCCTTTGGTTGCGCTTAGAGTCGCTGAGGTGTAGCACTGCCCTCCCTGCCACACAAAGGTCATTTCACTCAATAAGGATCAACAATATAGCTTCCAGGGAGTGCTGGTGATGGTCACACAATAATAAAATATTTAGCTGCAAGACTGTGCGCATCGATCTCATAAAAAGTTGACACACCTTTTGATGTTAAACCAAGAGGACAAAAGCAGACAGTGAATAAACAGTTTAATAAAAAGAAATAATATTAATCCCTATTTTGACTTGTGTCTTTATACAGCTCAGTGAGCCTGAAGAGATGGAAATGGAGCTTTGTTACATTCAGCCACAAAAGACTCTAAATAATGTATCATTATCAGCCAGAGGCTGAACTGCAACTAGATGTGATGTATGTGCGGCTCAGTGGTCAGAGCTCTGCTGCACAGTATCCAGCTAGACAAGCCGAAGCACTGCTACAGCGTGGTCAGTTTCTTTGGAGTTTGGCGCGGTGAAGTACCTTTAAATGGGGACTTCTACATTTGTTTAAGTGTCCCTATTATGGCCAGGTCCAGCTCTCTATCTCTAATCTGGACTCCACTGCAGATGTTTGGCTTTGCTGTCCAATAAGGGTCCTATTTTCAGAATCATCACCTCACAGTGCTGGCTTCTGTTTACAACGTGTGCTGCAGCCAATCACTGTTTTGCTTATGCCTCTTTAAGTATTCCATCTGGTAGACCTCTCAACCTGAGTGAAATGTAGCTCCACCGTCTTGGACTGCAGCTGGTGCTTCTTGATCAACAAAAATAAGGACTGCTGTCTCCATCTATAGGTAGAGGGCTATTGTGAATGGGGCTTCCATTCAGAGGATTGGAGTTTTGAAATGAAATAGTTATTGTAATGATATTTAATATATATGTAATACACTTGAAATAGCATATTCAAATAAAAGTGGGCCAGTATGCACCATTGTGCCAGACCAATGCCTCTTTATTTTACACTTGAAAACACCGTTACACAATAGAAAGTAATGTTGCTATGTGCTAATGTATCTATGTGCCCATGTAAACAACATTACCCTAGCATTCTAGCATATTCAAAATGAATTAACATAACCTGAGGCAGTTTATCTCTAAACTGAATATATCACCACTTCACACCTAACTACTCTTTCTTTACCTTTCTTCTCGCTATCTGTGTCGGTCTGCTGTGTCCAGAGGGATCATGGGGGACAGCTTGACAGAAAGAGACCAATACAGACTTCCTTTGAGATATGGACTTAATTCACTGCAGATGAGTTCACTTACTGCACCTGCAGAGTAGAATAGATAGTATCAAATTATATATTTGGCAAGTGGGTCTAAATATGTGCTATGTACACTGGTGTATTTTATTCTCTGTAGAAATTTAGAATGGAATAATGTTTTATTCATATCAGCTGATACAGAGATGAGTGCCAGCTTTTTTTTTCCCTTCATCTCAAGCAGTAAATTCAAATAAAATATCAAACAAATATCAAGTGTTTTCTTTCTTTTTTGATGTTGATGTGTTTGATAAGGTGATTGATGTTTTCATATGTGAGATTTGGATTTCGATTTAAACAATTGATTTAATGTCAAGAGGAATGTATCAACTGTTGTGAGATTTGGGAGAGTGTGAATGTTTCTGATGAGTGAAATGCAAAAGAAGAAGATGCAGTGACCGAATTCAGCGTGACTATTTAGCAGTTAGCAGCTTCAGGTATCAGGTTATAGCTGTGATCACTCTGCTACATGGAGGATGGTAGTGATTGCAGTCAGGGTTCCAGCAGCTCTTACTGTCAATAGCTTCATCAGCCTAATAAGTTTGGTAGAAATACACTGAGAGTAACCTCTGGAGGAATTCAGGAGGAGGCAATAGATGTTTCTGTCTCATGGGAGGACTCTCAGCTGATGACTGTGTTTCCAATTTAAGTAGAAAACCCTTGGAGCCCTCTACGATGTTCTAACTGAAGCTGTGCATTATTCCAGCTGGGGCCCAGGAAAAAGTCAATGTCCTATTTTGGTTCTTATTTTTATTTATTTTTTTTTTTTTTTGCTAAGCCTGCTGGGATGGCATTGGAGGTCCGTTCATCATTTGGGTCCAGATTAAAATATGTGGCCAACTGTTGGCTTGCCATTGACTTTCTGTAATCCCTGTATGGAATGTAATGTTTTCAGTGATTGTGTAACTTCTCATTTAGCATCATGATCAAATGCAATACTTCAGATTATGTGTTGACATATTTCCCACTGTAATAGTAATTGGTTTATATCTATTGAGGATGGTGAACATGATAATAATCATCTTGTGTGGCTCTGATCCTCAAATTCCACTGATGACATCCCATCGCAGTATTTCCATGTTAGTGTGGTACTTCACATAATGTAAGACCACCTGAAAATAATTATAATAATGTGTATATTCAGTGTTGTTTTGGTTCACATCCTTTGGCAGTTCAGTAAAACTGAACTGAGGAGATACACTGACATGCAGCTGTAAACGTACTCTGTGATTCCTACATTTAAGTGTTGTTGTGTTTTCCGCTCACTGTGTTAGGCTGCATCAGCATGTGTTGGTAACAGGGACAGAGCACCCCAGGGAGCCGTGGTCATAGTCACATATGCCACATACTCAAACATGGCACAATTCATAGCTAATAACCGGAACATAGCTGAGCAGCTGAGCAGCGCAAGAACGGTTAGTTCTCGTTGGCCGGCTGGTGTTACACAACGGACTGGCTCAAAGAGATTCTTACATTAAATTACCTACATTACTTAAAAGATGAAATTCATGAATGAATAACACTCCCCCTTTAAGTCGCCTAATTATTGAAATAGAGATAAAGGGACTGATGTAAGATTTCCATGAAATGTACTGTGAATTAAATCAAAGCTTTCTCCAACATTATCAGTTCTCCATGTCTGCTCATCTCCACTGGATTTACTGAAGGAGATCCACAGGGAGGCAGCACGGCGGCATAGTGGTCAGTGCTGTTGCCCCACATTAAGAAGGTTACAGGTTTGGTTCCAGGCCTTGGGCCTTTCTGTGTGGCAGCTCCGGATTTAGGCAGGAGAAAATAACAGTGGGGGACCTTCCGGCTCGGACCAAAAATCTTGCGTTGGTTGTTGGTCTCTGTCTGTCTCTGTGTGTTGGCCCTGTGATGGACTGGTGACCTGTTCAGGGTGACCCCGCCCCTCACCCAGTGTGAGCTGGGATTGGCTCCAGTACATCTCATTACCGGCACACGAATAAGTGGTAGAAGATGAATGAATGAATTTTGTATTGATAAGCATTGAATTACACAGCCTAGTGTTAAAGAAGCATGGAAATGATTGAACAGCAGGGCTGAACTTGAGCTAGAAACTTGCCATCTCAAATGCACAACATCACTGTCAGATTTAGACACACACACAGACACACACTTGGTATACCAAGTTGAGACACAGGTGAATTATGGTGTGCCTGGCCTGATGTGATGGTAGTGGTGGTGGTGACAATAGTGACAATAATAATAATCGTTGTTGTTGTTATTACTATTGTTATTGTAGTTATTCTTATTGATATTATTATTATTATTCTAATTACTCTAAGTATTTTTGTCGTTACTGTATATATAAAAGCTATCGCTGCCGTTGTTGTTGCTACTACTACCACGATAAAGGTCACCATCACTATTGTTCTTCTCCCTTATCTAGAATTGTTTTTTATGATTATTAGTTGCTACTACTTTTGTAGTCGTAAATGTTATTGTTGTTGTTTCCAGTACTATCATTGTTGTTCTTTAACACCTAATATTTGAATCTAAATGATCATTCAATTCTGACACAATAAATATAACATGTTGACGGCATTGTAATAATAATAATAATACTGCCCTGACAAATTATTTACTTATAATATGTTTACAATCATTATATACTTATTATTATTATTTACATACTATTATTATTGTAGTGCTATTACAGTAATTATTCATAATTATACTATTATTATTATCATTACTACAGCTACTACTTCTACATACACAACTTTATGATTAATTATGCGAGAGGCCATCCCAATCAACTGGCTCCCTCCCCCGGCTGAGTGAGGTGTTACCCCCGCCTTTAACATACACTAAAGAATCACAAAAAACTGAAAAAGATAAACTCAATTTAAGGGGTGGGGTGAATGTTATTTGTTTATTTACTCTTACTTATTCTTTTCAATATTTCAATGTAAATTTTATTTTTCAATTGTTGAGTCCAATCACCTGGATAATTTCACTTTTGTACATTTCCCTACTCCAGTTGTTTTCAGGCCTTCTCCCATTTTTTGCCCCTCAACACACAGTAGATTCATACAAAACAATGCATACACACATATTCACACTACCCTTCAACACCACGCTGCCTTTTGTGTTGGTCAGTGCTCAGCTAAACACAGTGTTGGCTAATGCTTGGTGGGTGATTATCTCTGCCTATAGCAGCAAAATTAGATGGGGACAGAAGGCCACTCTCAGAGGTGCATTGAGAAATTAAATCAGCGCTGTTAAATTCTTAACAGACGAAAATTAATGCTGCAAGTGTTAATCCCATGTCACAATACAGGACCATTAATACTTGTCGACATTTCAAAATGATAAATACTTGTCAGATGAACATATTGAAGCGTAACATTGTAACACCAATTTGCAGCATGAAGGTGAAAGAAACACCATTTTTCAGGCAGGGGAGGAGTTAGAGGTGCAGAAGCCATTTGGATTTTAAAGATGAAAATTAACTAACCACATGTTTTTGAAGTGCTGGTAGATGGAATGTCAGAAGGCCTCAACAAATCAAACCTCAAATGTTTTATGGCAGCGCCACCCCCCGTCAGTCAGTATGAAGAACCAAACACTCTTCATTTCATCAGTCATTTGTTTTTCCTCCTGTAGACGTGTAGATTTGTAGATTTCCAGATTTGTGTTCATGTAGATGTGACCTCCCATATATGTAATTGTGGATGCACCCTAGCTTCTCCGCTACTGTCCTCAAATCTCTGGTCACCTTTCCAGTGAAAGGTCAGTGTTCACAGGGTCCAGGCCCCTCACGGGGACCAGGACAAAGGTGTCATTAATACAGTATATTTATTCCTGTACAGTTTATGGGAAGACAAGGACAGCAGATCAGAAAATGAAAAACACAAATGCATATGGTGCTTCCCTGGCAACTTTTCTCCCATTCCTCAGGCCACAGTGCCCACACACCCTGCTGAGCAACCTGTCCCCTAAAACACACACACAGCCCAGCAGACAGGCCATTGTTGTGAGCTGCATGAATCCGATGTTGATCACAACATGTATTGGCAATCTGACTGTGATGTAGCTGAGAGGATTACCAATGTATTCTCATTCTGAAGCAATAATCACCACAAAGTTGGGAGATGTTACTTCTCAACTATGGGAAAAAAACCCACACCTCATGAGTCAGGTACCATGAAGTATTGATATGATTCTTGTGATTTTCATCAAATAGACACACTTCCGTTCCAGCCTCTGGATGTTTGAAGGGTTAGGGTTAGTTTGATAATATTTTTCTCTTGTTTTAATCTGAATCAGAGTGGGCAGCACTGTTGCCCCACAAAAAGAAAGTCATGGGTTTGGTCCTGGGCCAGGGGCCTTTCTGTGTGCAGTTTGTATTTTCTCCCTGTGCTTGTGTGGGTTTCCTCCCACCATCCAAAGACATGAATGTGTAGGTTGATTAGTGAATCTAAATTGCCTGTAGGTGTGAGTGGATGTTGGCCCTGCGATGGGCTACACCCTAACCCTGTCCAGGATGACCCAATGTGAGCTGGGATTGGCTCCAGCACCCCGCCGCGACCCAGAAACAGATAAACGGTAGAAGATGAATGAATGAATGAGTTCGATTCACTATGATCTTTAGAATTCGTACTGTGCCTTTTGAAGACTTACCTGTTGAAAGAAGCTAACAGTTAGCCATATAAATCCAACACTTTCAGACTCAGAATCAGAAAAAAGTTTTATAACCAGATATTTGTAAACATACAAGGTATTTGACTCCGGTGTTTCAATCTTGGGCATAGGAAAGACAAAAAGAAATAAAAAATAAAAATGGTTAATTTGTTTTTTATATATATATAGTTCAGGCCAAATGTTTGAACACACTTTCTCATTCATTTGAGTTTGCATGTTCTCCCCGTGTCTACCTGGGTTTCCTCTGGGTACTACAGTTTCCTCCCACTGTCCAAAGACATCACGCTTAGGTTAACTGGTGACTCTAAATTGACCATCGGTGTGAATGCGAATGGTTGTTTGTCTCTGTTTGTCTTTGTGTGTTGGACCTGTAATGGACTGGTGACCCCGCCCTTCACCTGATGTGAGCTGGGATTGGCTCCAGCAGCCCCGCAACCCGGAAACAGAAAAAGTAGTAGAAGAGTATATGTGTATATATATATATATATATATATATATATATATATATATATATATATATACATATACTATATATACATATACTTGTGTTAATCAACACAAATTACCTATTGTAGACAAAAAATCTAATGCAAATGTGACAACTCTGGGTTTAGGAATTTGTGTACATGGTTTAAAATCCTTTATCTGGTATTCACAGTTGCTGTCCTCAGATTTGTAAACTGAAGCTTTGGGTCCGTGTGCTCAAACGATTTTGGTTCACAAATGAAAAATGTAGCACATACAGCATGACAAAAGAAAACCAATGCTGCAACATGATGAAAAACAAAACACTTCACAGTGCACACTGCATGAGGAGTATTTGTAAAGATGGACAGATGGATAGATTCCCAACATTCATGCATGAAACCAGTCCAGTGCTGCGGTGCGGGGGTGTGCCAACCCACGGGGCTAGCATGATGTTTATCTTGATGCAGCAGCACATGTTCCTGTTGGATTGTTTCAAAGTGTGTGATGCTCATTCCCACCGTTTCCCTTATGAATGTTGTGACAAAAGATTAAAAACAAAACAAAAAAAAAAAGCAGCTGCCAGGGCAGCCAGGTAGGTAACAGTATGATTTATAATACAGACACGGTGTCTGGATTCTTTCCTTGAGTATAAACGGCCCATATTTAATGGTTACATGCAGTTTCTCTGTGTTATAGTTAAACTGTTGATATCCACAGGAAGATATAGTTGTGGTTTTGAGAACCAAAAATCAGCAATTCAAATTGTTGTGATATCACAAAGTTTCAGAAGTCCAGACGGCTGGTTTTAAGGCGCATTTTCTGAATAGAGGGTGCAAGATTTACTGCCTGTATTGACACCTTTACTTTAACTTAATTATAGTATTAATATAGATCCTATACTTGATTTATGATCAAAGACCACATAGAAATCTTTGTTTATTTATACTCTAGTTTAATCCTTATGTTGTGTTGTTTGCTCTTGCAGGTTGGCTGTTGCTGAGGGTGGAGTCTCATCCTCTCCAAAGCTACCAGTAAACTGCGAAGCACCTAGTTGAGAAGACACCGTGACAGGGATTCAAAGAACTGGGGGATTTGGAGTTCTTTTTGGAGGAAAGTTTTTCTCAAAGTGCAAGTCTTGCACTAATTACACTCCTTTTGAGTTTTCCTGTATAGACTTTGCTTCATTAATCACAAGATTTTTTCTCACTGAATATGTCAAAATTGTACAAATGGTGAAACTGCAGCTGAGGGAGACTGGTAACATTCTTTGCTGTGGAGATTTTCTCTTGGATTATTATAGCACTGGTGAAGGTCCGAGCACAGCAACTCTCCCCTGGTCTTTGATGCCGTGCCACCTTTTTTTTGTGTGGAATTAATCATTAAGAATTGGGACACTCTTTTTTAGAGTCCTTTTTTTCCCAGGAATATAAGCAAGCAAAAATTAAAAAGTAATAAATAAAACCAAAATAACCTGTCGACAGGATGCAATGAAGAGCAGAGGCAGACCAAAGAGGAAGGAATAGAGGGGATTTTAAAGGCAGATGGCATCACTGCATGAAAACATCTGGATGAATAAAACATTTGAATACAGAGGGAGTCATGACATCTGAGTGAGGAGTTAGACATTCTCCTCATTCCTCCCCTCTCTCTCTTTTCCCCTATTCTGTCCACTCTCTCACCCAATTGCATCCACTTCCTCTTCATCCTCACATACTCTGCTCTCACTATCTATCTTTTGGTTTCGTCTCCCTCTGTGGACTCAGGGGATCCAGCAATCACTCAAACAGACAGAAACAAACTTGTGACCCTGTTTGTTTCATCTGCTATAGCTCGGTTTGCTTCACTTTTGTCTGGCTCCTGACTCCCTGACTGTCTTCTCCTTTCCACCTAGTACATCTCCTTCTAGTCCTCACATTGTGTGATGGTACGTCCCCTCCTCTTGCTTGCGGAGACATGCCCGTACAGGAGATGGCGGTGAGTCCTGTCAAGTCCCTGCACTGGGAGCAGTTGCCCCCCATGTTGCAGTGTCGTGTGTACTGCACTCCTGTTTACCATGAAGGCCTGATCTATGTGCTGGGGGGCTGCAGTGAGACTGGGATACCTCTGGACAGCGTTGAGGTCTTGGATGTAGAGAGCCAGACATGGAGCCAGTTGCCACCGCTGCCCACTGCACGGGCAGGTGCATCAGCTGTCATGCTGGGCAGCCAAGTGATGGTATTGGGGGGCATGAATCAGCAGCAGACCCCACTGGCCTCAGTGGAGATGTACCACCCTGATGAAGGCAAGTGGGAGACGAGAGCAAGCCTGGGTCAACCATCCATGGGTGTCACTGCTGTGGAGAAAGGTAAGAAAGTGAAACATCTCCATCTTTGAACTTTGACCTCTTATCTGTTGATGTCTTCAGTGGTTATCCAAAAGTATCATTGCATTAAATTACATTTGGGAAACTGCCTGTTTGTTAAGCCCCTCTTCCAATCCAATTCCAGTGTTCAATCATAGCTTGGCAAATGTGGTGAGCTGCCGCAGGTCTGCAAAGCTTTGTGTTCCTCATCATGCAGCATATAGCAAGTCTAAAGAATGTGTCTTTGTGTATTACCTGCTCCAACACTAGTCAGTTGCATGCTGAGATAATTTATCAGCTAAAAGGGCAACCTGCCTCAAGGCTAAGTTAGCTGTTCTTTTCTTTGATAGATTTGGGGATTAATGAGAAACTTCCTAAATTTGGTTCTTCCTCATCTTCAAGTCAGTGTTTAACCTTTGTGTTTTTTATCATTAGTTTGTATTTCTTTCATAAGTATTTGAACAAGGCTATGCTGGTCAGAAATCTTATTATACTACAACACTGTATTAACATTTTCATTTTAGTTTCATGTCCCCAAATGGGTCATTATCTCAAATGTGCTACCTTTTTGAATGGGACTGACTGCCTTTGAATGATCGGGGTCACGGTTTCTTACTCTTATCCGAATCAGTACAAAGCAAAAACATATTAGCTGGTGAAGTTTTTAAAGCACTAATCCGAAATGTTAATGGCATTGAATACAGAAATGAGCAGTTGCTGCTTCTTTGGATTACTGGCAGTATGCTGGATCTGTACTTCTATAAAATTCATTCAATTACAAGGTAGATGGAAACAGTCTTTGACAATTTTACATCACTGATTTTTGTCCTGACATGCACAGAGCTGATGGCTTATTGCAGGTAAGTTGTTGACGCTGATATAAATGACAATATACAGGGATGCAATGAGACTGGAAAGATAACATTGACATTGGTTATGATGATGCCAGGTCACCACTTGATTTTAAAGTGATTAAGGAAACACACCGACTTGATTTTTCTTTGCACTTTCTCTTGACTTGCAACCACTTTAACCACATTAGTTGCATCTATCCCTTGGTTGACAGGTGGGCCCTCGGTCTCTGGGTGGCCCACCACTGATAGATAAGCTCTGACACGTAGATATAAGCTTTGCCTACCCAGAGGAATCACCTGCCCATCGAATGAAACTCAGAGAAAATCACCATTATTGCTTTTCCGCTGGTCATTTTGATTATTGCAACCTAATAACTATAATGCCCACCCAAAGGTTACACTTCGCCCTTTCATCTTGCTACATCAGCTGCCACAGCAGATCTGGTTTAATCTGCTTTTATAAAAAAAGGTCTCTGTTTGTCTTAACACCTTCTCAGTCTTTTCTTATTTAGAGCATCTCCAAAGGGGGGGTGGGGGGGGCTTCTCACAGATGTTCTGTTCTTAGTGTGTCTGTATGCGTGTGAGAGAGAGAAAGAAAGATTCAGGCTAAGTTAATCAATATGCACATGTATATCTATATGCATGTGCATATATCAACATGTAACTATAAGCTATATGCAATTATGTTAATTTCAAATACTAAAAACTAAAGTTCTCCACATACAGATCAAACATGGTGCCCACAATGGGCCAGGCCAGCTCGACCCTCTCCTCCAATGCTTCCTCCTCTCTTAGACAGTGTATATTTATCAATGAAGGCCTGTGCATTTGTGCCGATCAATCTTAATTTAGGCTCATTAAACTGATGGGGTTGAGTATGCAGCTGAGTTGACACATTTGAATAACAGCAGCAACAAACTCGTTCGTCTGAAGTGGTGAAGTTCACTAATTACCCTTCATTTTGGGAGAAGCCCCTCCAAGCTTTTCAACAACAGCGAAGCTGCTAAAGTATCTCTGGAGTGGAGGCTGTTCACTTGTGATTATAGTTGAGGGGATTTGAGATCTATGGGAGCTCACGCAAGTCATGAAGCTAGCGCTTTTCTTTTGGTTGGTCTCAGTAAATGCTGAAATGAAGCAGTCCCAAGACGGTGTCTACTGCGATATCTCGGTGTGCACATGCTTCACCTGTCAAACGCAGCTTGTGTAGAAGGACCAGTCGTCACGCAGACTACCTCCACTGAATACACATCGGATTTAATTCTCCTTCCTGGGCGGGTGCAGCCTCTCTTTGGCTCTGCATATTGGCATACAAGAAGGGAGAGTCGTGAGGAAAGCAAGGGAAAAGACGAGTAGGAGGAAGAAGAGAAGATAAAAGGTTTAATCACGTGCCAGTACGGGAAAGGACAAACCTTTCCGTCTCTGGCCAACAGTTCCGCATTATATCAGTGATCACACTGACATAGGGCCGGGGGCAGAAAAAGAACAGAGGGGGAATTAAAAAGATACAGACTTCTTGAAGGCCCTCTTTTTCTTTGCTGTGTTTACATTTCAGAGTGCTGCATGCTGTTAAGTGCTGACATGGTAAACAGCAGAATCAATATGACCTTCTAAGGTAATGGAGTCTATGAAGTGCATTTTTATTCTATAGACTTCTTCTCATACAAGAGGGAAAGACCAGCACACTGCAGCTGTGTGACTTTTGCAGGTCAGCTGATTCCTAAGGCCTTTTTGAGTAAATAGCTTATTTCTCGACTGGTCATTTCACTTTTTATAAAGTGGTGGTAGTTTCTTCTCATAACATTTCCAATGCAAATAACACGACCGATCATAGCAGGAGCATCTGATTTACTCCTGGGTGATGTCAGAAACTATTGGATTTGGAATTGCTGAAAATCTGGCAACCCCAGAGGAAGTGTATAAATCTGGAAATACAAACTCTTCCAACGCTTCCATTTATATCTTCCTCCTGCAGTTAGAACGAAATAACAGATTTTCTAATGATCACAATACACTATCACACTAGGACTAACTAACAATGCAACACAGCTTGGCCATTCAGTCATTTCACTTGACATCATCCGGTGTCCAGCATGAGTTTATTTAAGACCCTTCCCATTTTAAAGTGAATCAGATGAAGTCTGTCAGTTAGCGAGCTGTGTTTTATAAAATCTGATTGCCACTATTGTCATTTTAAATTCAACAGTCACTGGCAATTGCTGTTTACAATTGCTGCTGCCCGAAATCAAAAATTGTATGTTGGTTAAATTTACAGCTGACAGTAAGAAGTCAATATTTAGACAAGACATAGTTGAGTTTGGTCTCTATTCTCTGTCTCTGTAAAAGCAACAAATTTAATATATTAAGTATCTCAGGTCTGATGCAATTTAATATTTATATTTACCAAAGAGAACAGTGTTATATGAAGTGTGTGGTGTGCTGTAATGAGTGTTGAGATGGGACAGTCTAGTGTGTTCAGTCTAGAAAGTCTTGCAGCAGACAAACTATGCTGAAGAGCCTCGCAGTCAAAACATTTCCCTTAGTGGATGCTGTCACACTCATCAGACAGAAACTTCCTTGAGAGAAAAGCTTAACATTCACAGCTCAGGCTCTCGTGTTTTTGTGTTCCTTGAGTGCAGCAGAAGACATAAATCAGCAGTGTTTCTCACAGCAGCATTCTCACAATGTCAACAGGACACATCCAAAGGAGAGAGAGACTCTTTCTGTCGGTTATTTGCAAAGATTTTTTCATATTCTGTGTTTCTACGCTTAAGTAATGACTGAAGGAAGAGATTTGGTGTAGCCGATCATCACCAGTAAATCTTATCATGAAACTGAGATACTTTGGGAGCCCAGTGTGTCCTCCAGCACCTCCACTGGCTCCCTGTGAAACATCAGACCACCTACAAACTCCTCCTGTACACATACATGGCCATCCACAACCTCGCCCCTCCCTGCCCGTCTGACCTCCTGCATGTCACCACCCCCACTCGTTCCCTCAGATCCTCCTCCTCCATCCACCTCGCTGTGCCCCCTGGCTGCCTCAGCACTATGGGGGGGGGCAGAGCCTTCAGTCGCTCTGCTGCCCAGCTCTGGAACACCCTGCCACCTGACCTCCGTAACTGTGACTCTGTCCCCACCTTTACATCAAGACTCACAACTCACCTTTTCCACACTGCGTACTTCCTCAAACCTCCCTGCTTTTATCATTCATGCCCTATTTTATTGTGTTGATTTTTTACAATGGTCTATTTTATTGTGTGATTTTAATTTATTCTATTTGTAACTTGAAAGGCGCTCTTAAATAAAAATTTAATAAAATCAAATCTGCAGCATCATTAACATCCTGCTTTAGCCCAGCACAGCAGGTGGATTGTCATTGTTAAAATTTCAATATGACTCGTACGCATCATAAATCACTATCAATTTTCTTTTACATAATGTCCAGAGTGTTGCAACCCAGATAGCAAAATTGTATTTTTGACCCAAAAGAAGGCTGGCTCATATTCTTCTACACCTGAGTCCAGCAGCATCATTTTGTATTTTTGACATCAAGAAGGGTTTCCATCAGAATGCTAAAATTGGGCCAGATATGGAAGAAGAGTTTCAGGAATTTATATGGGGAAGATTGTGGCTGTGGCGGTTGATCTATATAATGCCAGATGAAAACCGGCATGAGCAAGAATGTGCCACACTTATGCCACTTATAGTATGAATTTTTTAAAAGTGAGTTCATATTATGAGCTTATGAGCCATACATTTTGTGATGATGTTTAAAAACTTAAGAAAAAAGGCTGCTACTTGTCCATCCTGTACTTTAAGAGTATATAGAGGAGAAAGAGGAGAAAAATAACGACGCTTCATTTTTCATGGAGAATATATATTAAGCTTCTTGAACATCCAACTCGAATAGTATTGTTTTGAACATGAATCATTAGCCAGCGTTTGCATGATTCAGTCTATTGTGTGTGGGGGTTCTGGGCTGCCACCATACAGTACAATTGGACAGTGACGGATGAACTGTTTGCATTTCATAGACTTTCATCAGGTCTTTAAACAGATTGGACATTTTTCTGCCCTCATACACAAAAGCCTTTCTGCACGTTAGAATAATGGTGTTGGCAAGAAAAACGTGTAAGATAACTTTTATGCAGTGATAGTAATAAGATATATGTTTTTAAAAATAATCCTGAACTGACAGCAGAGCTGACCTCAGAACTTGTTAATATTGCAGCCTTTGAAAACATTATACCGAAGCCAGATTTTCACTTCCCATCACAGGCACAGCACGAGTTTCAGAAACACTCTTCTCTCATGTATACAAACAGATTTACTGAGCAAAATGTGTCTGTTATTCTCTGATATGATATATGACTCCACTATTTAGTGCTCTGTGCTGCTGGCCACTATCTGTAAGAGAGAAACTGGATCTTATTGGACTGGCAAATGATAAGTTCTCTCATTACGTTTTCCTAACTGATCTCATGGCAAATAATGGCTGTGATAAATTAATAGTAAACAATAGATTTTTCTTTCTTTCTTGTTAACTTTAAGCATTGGACAACTTTATCATCTCATTTCCTTTTACTTCCAGACACATTCTTTAGACTCGCTCTGTCTCTCAGGTCATCTCTCCCTCTGTCATTTTTTTATTATTATTTTCACTCCCTAACTCAAGTTGCACTGATTAGTTTGGGGGGGACAGCATCTGGGTCCAGACCTGGACCGTGGTCCTGTTACTTGACTGTCATTGGCTTCAACATAACATGCAACTCAGTGGCCTTTTAAAACCCTGTTGAGTCACATAAATAATAAACCTGAGGCAATGTAGTGTCCAATGAATTTAATCCAAGGTTGTCATGGTTACAGCAGGGATGAAACAAGTGGGACAGAAGACCTGCTACAAGGATGCACTTCGTCATTTAACCCTAACCCTTTAGTATGTGATTTTACTGTTGGTTGATGGATGTCAATTACATCTGCAAATACTTACACCCCGACTTTCATGCACTGGTAACTACACTTAAATGTTAAACTCTTTAAAATAGAAATAGAATGTTATATCATTAAATTATGTAACATTATACAATATCTACAACTATCCAGGGAACTAACGGAGGTACTAAAGGGAAAAGGCAGCATTTCGGTCATTAAACAAAAGGAATCATGCGCTGTAGGTCACATGATGAGAAATCAAAGGCTGGAGTTGACACAAATAGCCACAGAAGGGAAGGGAAGCAGAGCTTAAATAATCTTGTGAGAGGAAGGCAATGAGGCACAGAAGCAGCATATCCATGAAAGACAGACAATCACACAGCAAGGATGTGGCAAATACGAAAAGCATTTCAAAATAAAACAGGAAGTGCCACATAGGACAGGACGGACTAACCTGAACCATACAAAAAAAGACAACTGATACTGAGAACATGTCACATAGTCTTTCTACTGTATATGATTAGTGTTCATGATAGCAAATGCTATCATGCTATGCTAACAGCATTTGTTCCAATTTGCTGCTGCATCCTTCAGAGGTGACTCTAAAGTGTCCGTAGGCCTGAGTGTGAGTATGAGTGGTTGTTGGTCTCTGTCTGTCTCTGTGTGTTGGCCTGGTGACCTGTCCAGGGTGTGCCCCGCCCCTCACCCAATGTGAGCTGGGATTGGCTTCAGCACCCCCCATGACCTGGAAATGTAAAAGCAGTAGAAGATCAATGGATGCATAGATGGATCCTTCAGAGGCTGCATTTGAAGATCAATGGAGATACAGCCAGCCAGATTAGTGAGTCCAATTTCAAAGGCTCCTTCATATGTGGCCCCCTTTTCGTGGGAAATGAAGAATCCAACTGGTATATCTTATCTCAACAGTCATTGCAACAACTGTTAAACCCAGGGGCCTTAAATCCTTGAGTTTTAAAAAGTAACACTTTACTGCACCGGGACACCAGTCAGGGGAACCTGAACTGATGCAGTTTGGCCGAGTTTCCCTTCTCCAAAGGAACAAGACTGCCGCAGACAAAAGAAACCCTGCATCAACTGTGGGGAGGCCGGTCATTTCAAGTTTACTTGTCCGGCAAAAGCCAAGGCTCACCAGTAGTCAGGGAAATACTACTGAGCCCAACTGCCATGCAGCCTTTGATGTAAATGTCCTGGATACTGTCACACACCAGACAGCCCCGGTTCAGCTGCTCCGGTCTGGCAATCACCATGACAAGATCCAGTTCCACTTCCTGAACTCCTCGTGTCAGCAATTCTCTCTTTTATACCATTCCTTTTGAATCAAAATAATTTATTTGATTACTTGATGATAATTTATCAAATTTAAAGCTGATCAAGAGCTGCTGCCCTAATTCTGACATTTTCATCAAAATTCTTTTGCTTTAATTTTTTTCTATGTCTGTGTCAATTCATGATTCTTCTCCTTATTAGCTGTCAGACATAGTTTCGGTGCCAGGATTATTAGTTTCATTATGTCCACTGGGTTAGTTTTGTGCGAGCAAACACAACAACAGTAGACTAGTTTTCTGATGCATTAGGGCAAAGGCTCCTTCACTGGATGCAAAGGAGGTGAGTTGTTTTGTTTTTATGTGTTTCACACAGTGAGACAGATCAGTGTCACATCAAAGAGACAGCAGGCTTCTCACCTTGATTCTACTCAAGATGTCACGTTCCCCTGGCATGTGCGTCGAACACCCACACACAGTGCCTACAGTGATTTCCTCCGCCTACTGGTCCTGTCAAGTCATGAGGAAAAGTATGTTGACAGAGATGTGAGTGTGAGGACACAAAGTGACTGCGGAGCCAGCCAGGGATTATTTTAGAGCCAGAAATAATCAGCTTTGTGACACAACACAACACAGTGTTTAGGCTTAATGTATTCAATTTAGAGTTGCCCTGTGTTAATATGAACAGCAGTTGAATATGATCTAATCTCACATTTAAATATAATTGTATTATCGCTATTAATGGAGGCTACGCCCAACAGGGAAAACTGCAAGGCACCACAAAATCACATATGATGGACTGTAACACAAAGATGCAGCTACAACAATGCCTGGGAAACAACTTACAATTGGGTGAAATTGGTGGAAGGCAATTCTCAGAGGTTTTTGCAAAATTTTCCAGAGCTATTTTTAGTTTCACACTGAGAGAAATATGACTTTACGACATGCAGTTATTAAGATTAAAAAAGGATTACATGACTGCAAGCAGAGTGCGGCATAAGACCATAAGAACTTTGAAACTTAAGCTTCCTTTTATGCTTACTGTATTTACTTAGCTTGGGAGTTGGGAAAGTTGCATTCAAATAAAATATACTTAAGTCCTTCACATGCTAAAGGTCCAACTGTCACCTGTGTAGTCTATTGTGAGCTACTGAATCAACTAGAGGGCAAAACATAGAGATGTTATGACTTACAGTACGGAGCAAGAATAGAAATGCTTATTTTTTTAAGGTAGACATTATATCAAAATTTTATACTATCTCTCAGCATCGGTTAATGTTCCACATTGTCCAACTCAAACATTCTTATGTCCCACATTTGGTTTGTTGGGATCTGGTCACCCTTTTTAGGAAAATTAATAGCCACTGCTGCTTTGTCTCCAACTGCTTTGGTCTCCTGCTTGGTGTTCCGTTTGCTTGGTCTGCCTCTGTTTTGCCCCATTGTGTGATTGTGGTGTGAGCTACAGTTTTCTTTATTTGAATTTAGTATTAATTATTCGTTTTTTTCTTTGCTTTTTTTACTCCAGTTATGCGCTCATTTAATCTGTTTTTGTGGCTTGGGCTTATTTGAGTTTTTTTTTTTTTTTAATGATTTTCTTTTGTAGAACCAAATAGGCAAATTTCCAGCTCCTTTATAGAATTGTGTGCATTTGTTTCTTTTGGTTAATTATTTTGTTCTTTTCGAGTTTTTTTAAGTGGCATTTGTTCATTAATTTGAATATTGTTTGTTTTCCCTTGAAACCCCACTGATTTGTTTTCTGTCCTTTCAGTTACTGAGGGCCAGTGGTGGTTCTTATGGTCTGGATGGTTGTCCACTCCCCCTCCTTTTTTGGGGGGAGGGGGACAACATTTCCCCGGGTGGCGTACCTTGGGAGCAAAAAACAAACAAAAAAACAACAGCAAAAAAAAAAACAAAAAAAAACAAAAAAAAAAACTCACAGACACACACAGCCATGTGTGTCTGTGAATCCTGTATACTGTATGTGCGAATTTATTCCTACTTTATCTACTGAATTCGTTGGCTGAATTTTCATCAAGCCCTCTGCCTGGTCACCCAGACGGCAGGTGTTTAAGAATTAATTTCATCTATTGCACATCTCCGGAGAAGTGTATAGCTGTTGCACATTAAAGAATTCAGGATCATTGTGGATGAAATTATATGTTTTGTGTTTTCAGTCTGTGAAATTAAAAATGGCATATTTCTCACCATGGCCTCACCTTTCCCACAACGCATCACTGTCAACAGTCTGGTGTTACTTATCATATTAAATTACTTTTGAGTTGCATAAGTGGTTCATAACAGTTTAGAAACTGGATCTAAACTGTTATGACTGTCGATATCACAGGTTAGGGAATCACACATGGGGCCAGTGGAGCATCACCATGTCTGCTGAGAGTTTTCCATTATTTTCTACCTGCTCGAATATAAGCTTCATTGTTTTCATGCTGGCTAATATGCTCACTATTTGCAGTAGTTACCCAGCATTACAAGGGCAAGAAAATAATTGACAACTCTTGTGCTGCTCTTTAATGGTTTGGAGTTTGCACTCCAGGACCATCAGCTCAATTCTTGACCTTTGACAACTTCAAGTTTGCACATGTCAAATAAGTCTTAATTGTTATGAGTGAAACATACCATAAAAATCTAAGTCTTTGGTGCTTATCCGTGGGAAATTTACTGTAGGGAATTTCCAGTTATCTTAAACTAGCATTTAATTACATTTTAATAGATTGCAGTAGCTCCCTGCAATAGCACACAATGCTGCTCATTTACATGTTGTTGTGCAGTGAGGCGGCCTCAGGCTTTTGGGCTTCATTGTTCATGACCTGTCAACTGGTGAGAACACTGATGTTTAGCTTCAGATATCTTAATTAGCCAACTACCACTGATAAAATTCCATTTCAGCCAGCAAAATCAAAGTAAACCTGAAATGAATATCTTCTTCTTCTTCTATCAACATTCAGTGTTGTTGGATCTGTCTCCTTTATAATTTCACAATAACAAAATGCTGGAGCTTCTACTGAAAAAGGGTGTTGTGACTTGATGTAAACTGGGGAAGTCGTTGAAATTAGAATAAAAAATACTTCAAAGTGCCTGATTTTCATTTGTATCTGAGCCCTGTTTTCATGACGGGTTCTGGTGAAACCTCTGAGATTTGTGTCTTATGTCATCACAAAGTCACAGTTCTGTATCATCTGAGGTTTCTCTTTTTTTACATATTTACTATAATTTATATCTAAAAATGCTTAAACATGTTCAGCAAGTGGTACTGTGACTGTGTGCATGTGTGTGTGTGTGTTTTGGATGATGACTCACATGATTAAACTTCTCTTAATCCTCCTTTCCTCTTGCTTGAGCAAGCATTGCTGTTGCTTGGTAACAGTTTTGCGACTGCCATGTTTGTTTTTAGAGTAATCAGAGGGAGCAAGCAGATTAGTTGTTGATGTCTAGTGTGTATCACAGATATGAGCATGTTCTGTGTGTTACTAAGGTAGCAGGAGATAAGACCAGGCAATTCAGAGAGATTGCGCATCCGTGTGCATAATCTTAGTGCCGGGAGCTGCCTGTCAAAAGCTGTACACTGTTTCTTTCAGTTTTTTCATCATCAATCCCAAATGAAGCTCTCTGTATATCACTAAAAACCACTCTCACTTAAACCTCACTTTTATTTGAAAATTGGCTTTGTCCGTTTATGTCGTTCTTCCCTGTCACCTGTTACTTTTTCATTCACGGATCAGCCACTTCACTGTGAAACAGGGTTCTGTTCAGTTACAACTACAATTATAGACTCTATGAAAGCCAAACTAATGACAAAAGGCACAGCTCCAACGGAAACAACTGTTGCTTTTTTTGAACCCAACTACAAAACTCTCAAAAAAAAGCAAGGAGTGTCAGTGGGAGTGCTGATCAGGGGGTTATGATCAGACCCCGCCCACCAAAGAACCTGCAGAGACACAACAACAGGCATGTGGATACAGATCACGCCCTGCAGAGGCAGGTGACTATCACATTCCCAAAAAAGATCCCCCGAAAAGAACAAACTGTTATCCCCAAAAGAAAATTGATTTATTGTTATGAATGAACTAATCTGTCACTTATTTCTCCCACATTGAGAACCCTCCCACAGTGGTCAATATTACCTATTCAACAATCCCCTGCTCTGTGTATGTTGGGAAATAGATTAGAAAATACACACGGTCGAAATACACAACATATTGTTGCGTTAGCCTTTCTCTCTGAAAACCTGTACACCAGACTTCTATAATATGCAGAACTGGTTAAAGGACTTTGGGTTTACTTTCAATGGAGAGTGCAACCTCAACCCTCAGAGACTATGATAGTAATATGGGTGCCCCATGGACTCTTATTAGACAATACATGAGAAACAGAATAATAATCTGACTGCCCCAGCATCTTCACCCTCAAATATTCTGCACCAAATCTGGACATTTGTAACCCCACCTCCCTTGTTTTTGTTGTTGTTATTGTCTATTGTGGGTTTGATTTCTGTATATATATATATATATATATATATATATATATATATATATATATATATAAAAGATTTTGAAATTTATTGTAAATTTAAACACGTTGAAAACTCAGGAGATAAAATAATCAAAGTAACAAAATTATCCCTTTATTCCTCCAGCTCAGTTTGGTTTAGTTCGGTGGGAACTGTGGTGTATAATAAAATCAGTCATCTGCTGGCTCAGTGCAATATCTATCTTTTAGTGCTTGTCGTACCTTAAAATAAGCCGCATTGTAATTGCTGTTGTGGCTCAAAAGTGTCATAGTTCCTCTTAGCCGATAAGCAAAAATTCCCTTTTTTCCTTGAGTGTGCAATTAATGACTGCAGCCATCTCCTCAGTCAATAATCACCATCTGTGAGCTGATCTGCGCACACTGGCTGACCAAGAAATAACTGCCCCGGGATGACATAAACATAAAGTGTGTATCTAAAGTGAGAAGGTTAAAGCCTGTGAAGTCTTCAAAGCAGTACAGGAGAGGGGAAAAGGAAGAAGCTGCAAAGTGTCTGCTCTCTTGTGAGAGAGAAGAAGCTCTATGACACTACAAAGACCAAACTCTGATTCTAAGAATTAAATTAACTATAAATGTTTTCACTCTGTTCCTACTTCAGAACTTCCTGTACCGACTTCCACCTTTTTAGCTCCTGCCTGTTTTTGTTCAACAACCTGTGATGGCCTGGTTTTTGACTCTGGAGCTTCACAATGTATAATGCAGGAGCGTGCTGCGAGCAGGGCTGCTGTGGTGCCTGCTGTGATGTGTTGTGCTGCCTTCTCATTTAAGCACCTGCTTTGCACATTTTTAACCAACTCATTGCTGCGATGCTCCAAAGAGTCATCCCACCGTGGCTTCACTTAATGATTTGTGTCTGTCATCCATTTTGGTTTTTGGAAAGAAACAAACAAAAAACATTTGGAGGAGATGGACGTGCCAAGGAGGAGTGTGAGTGAGTGAGTGAGTGAGTGAGTGAGTGTGTGTGTGTGTGTGTGTGGTGATACAGTCTGCTCTTTATCCTGACTGGATTCTACAGTCAATCAGTCGCAAATGCTCCCTAATTCATCCCCTACTTTATGGATGTTTTTCTTCTAAATGGGGCCATCATTCAAACAAATATAGAGACTGAGACAGTAAGCTGGGAACAGAAATGTTTACTCAGCTAATAAATCATGAGAGAAATAGGAATATTTTTACTTTTACTGTCTGGTTGTTCCACAAGACATTAACAGAACTTTATGATTCTGCAACAAATTACTGAATTAAATGACTGTAACCTGTGGGGAAACAAATGAAAACTATTTCTGTGGATGCAGATTACACAGGAAGCGAAAAAATCGATTCCAGTTCCCTCTCTCTCACTCTCTCTTTCCCTTGCATTTCTAAAGCTCGTCCATCAGGGTTGTGGGGGGTTGCTTGAGCCAATCACGGCCAACTGGAGAATCTATAACACTTTTCTAAATAGAACACATTCTGTTGACTACAAGCTGCGTCACATCAACGAGTTAAATGTAGTCGAGTCAAAAGTTAACGGTCTTAAAGTGTAGTTGAACATAATACAGATACCGGAAAAAATACACAGAGTAAATAAAGGTACCTTTCTACTGCTCTCCTGGGGTACCTGTAGTTTTTAAAAATGAAACTCCTTGGAGAAGCAGAGATGAGAGAGGTCTTTCCCAGGCTTGGGGAGCTTGGAGTTTTCTCATTTCACCGTGTGTGTTGGGGAAGCAGACACAGAAGGATACAAAGATTCAAGTTCTCTGGATCTTTTGGTATTTGGCTTTCAGACCTGCAGACCTGTTCCTCTTCCTGTCTTTTGTTACTGCATTTGACATTGATATTAGAATACATTACAGCCACAGTGGAGCCATGAAATAAGCTTGTCAGACCACAAACGTTCACAAAAATGAACAAATAAATCAATAAAAATAAAATAATACCGTCAGTTCACTTTTTGAAAAATAAAACAAAATCATACTATCTAAAACATGTAAAACCAGAAGCACCTTAATGTGTCTCGTCTCTTGCCCTCAGCCTTGAAAGGCTGTGCTCCCTCTGGGCACAGTGTAACCTTCACAGATGTTCCTGCAGCACATTCAGCCCGGTCATCCTAAAAAGGGCTCTGCTGCCTATCTATGGTTGTCTGAATCAACCTCAAATCACAGATGCTGTTTTCAGAGTGACTTCACTCTGCACCATTTACATGAACAATTATTCACCACTGTCAGTGTAACTGTGGCCTTCCATAAATGTGGTCAGGGTTCACCAAATATCAGTCCAGTCTGTTCTGGTCTGCAGTGTCCTGATGGTGGTCTGTCAGATCAGGGATTTCTCTCTCCTGAAGACTCAAACAGATGCTGCTACAATGAAACTCTAATTATGTGCCTCACTAAGTCACGTTGGACATGAGCAAATGTTCTCTTTCACACACCTGGACCTGGAGCTGGGGGTTGTTGCTGTGAGTCAGGTGAAGCATTGTCAGATGCTCAGAGAGGGAATCTTGATCCTCAGTTTGGCAAGCTTGTTTCAGAAGTCATTTTTCAGTCCCTGAGACTTTCATGTGATCATT
The DNA here is from genome assembly GCF_900963305.1 of Echeneis naucrates. Taxonomy (NCBI): domain Eukaryota; kingdom Metazoa; phylum Chordata; class Actinopteri; order Carangiformes; family Echeneidae; genus Echeneis; species Echeneis naucrates. Next base: position 24,465,879 of record NC_042517.1, read on the forward strand.
CCAGTCCAGGATGAGGACTGTAGCGTTCTGTAAAACACTGAAAGAGCTTTGTTTTCAGACATATTCTTCATCTAGCTCCGCTGCTTCAGTTCTTTTTCACCCAGTGTTTGCGTGGAATCACAGTGGATGGTTTGGGACACCATACTAAGAGCTTGAAAATGAGGCTGCCTTTTCCTTTTGGTTCTTTCTTTCTCTTTTTTTAATTTTTGAAGGTTAAGTATATTGTATAAAAGTACAACACATCAAACTCCAGTATATAAAAAAAATAAAAATATGTCAACAAAGAAAGGAAAAGAACAATAGAGCAAAAAAAGCCAAAAGTAAGAAAAAAACAAAAAAACAAAAAACAAGAAAGGAAAGTAATCATAAACAGGATCACATATTCATAGAGAAGACTGACAGTCTAATTGGACCTGTTTTAATGCGAGCCCTGCACCGGCCCCAGGAGGACCCCTCATTCTCTCGATTGCCATTTACCCCACTGAATGCACTGACATTCATAAGTCACTGTTTTTTCAATTGTGCTGACCTATTCTGTCAGTTGTGGACCCTTTGTTTCTTTCCAGGGTCTTAAAATAACTCGACAGTCTGTGATTCAATTCGAATCAAATGAAATCACATCAAAGCGTTCCCATCCATAATGAAGTCATGTGTTTTACCTGATAAGCTGCGAACTATCCTATTGCCCTTAATATTTATTTGTACTATCTCCTCTTTTTGTAATCTTCAATCACAATTTTCATTCGGATTTCTTTTTTTATTTAGGGTTATTTAAGATTGTAAATACTTTTTAAACCATGCAGTCATAAGTGCTGTCACCTCATAGGAAGAAAGTTCCGGCTTTGATTCCCAGGTGTAGCATCTTTATGTGTGGAGTTTGCATTTTTCCCTGTTCTCATGTTAGTTCACTCTTGGTTCTCCAGCTTCCTCCCACAGTCCAAAAACCGGCGGGTTGAGATTAAGCAGTGACTGCATTGCTTTTAGGGCTGTGTGTGGGTGGTTGTTTGTCTGTATATGTTAGGCCGATGATAGACTAGCGACCTGTGCAGGGTAGACCCAACCCTCGCCCATTCTTAGGTAGTTATAGTGGTATAGACGATAGATGGATTCATTTGAATTAAAACTTTTATTTACCTGACCTGTTCCATGTTATTTGTTTTCTTTTTCCATTTTTGATTTTATTCAATGAAATGCCAGAGTGAATTCCTTGCATGTGAAGACTGAGTTGGAAGTAAACCTCTGTGGTCTCTCGCACACGGTGAACTGGAACCATTAAACTAAAAAAATTAAACTTTCAGCCTGAACTTTCAGACACTAGTTTTTATATCAGCACAACAGGGGAAGTCAAGGCCAATGTAACTACAGAAATAAAACTGTGGCTTTAGACAAAAACACCTTGTGTTGTTCACAAATGCTGAATGTGCATGTCTGTGTAAAATCTATTAAGCTGTATTTGAGGTCATCAGATTACAGGTCTATTTTTAATTGAGTTGTGTTAATATCATCACATTGTCCCAACTGTTTCAATTAATTGTTGGTTTCAGGAGAGAATAAGCAGAAAAATCTTTTTTTAATTATTAATTTTTTAAACCAATTTCCTTGTTTGAATTTCAAAAACCTGACAGGATTAATTTCAGAATGCAAACTAGTCAAATATTCTGCTTTAATAATGCAATTGTAATGCAACTTCATTTTTCGCAGGTTACCTGTTTTTGGTAGCCAACTGTTACAGTAAGCAAGCTAGCAAGCAAGTCAGATTTAAACTAAAATTAACCAGAGAGGAACTCAAATTCCACCACAATTAACATGTGCTGTTAGAGCACAGGGTTGTCTCAACTTGTTATTGTTGTTGTATTGTTGTACTTGTCTTCTTATTTATAGTGTGACAAATGATATCAATCAGATTTTGTAACCTAAACACACACGCACCCAAATACCAATTTAACCACTGGGTGTAATCACATATTGTGTTTCTGGTGAAGAGGATGAGACCTTCGTACCTTGTTATTTTACACCATCACCAAAATGCCATCTGCTGCTCTTGCTTCGATTGAAGGACCCCTGGCAGCGTTGTTAAAAAATACATCTGTGTACACACACAGACACACACACGCAGCAGGGCAGCCCATCTTGTTAAATACTGTATGTGAGGAGCTTGTTGTCATGTCTTTCAGCCTTGACTACAAACATGAACAGTTCTTTCATTCAGCTGTGATTGTTTATGCAAACTCGTACAGCTTTTTAAAACCCATCATGTTAAAAACAAATGTTTCTTTCTGCAAGGCTCATGTTCATGAGAGCAGAAAAACCCGAGATAATGACATCAAAGTGACACACGTCTCTGGAGAGCTGGCTTTCATGCTAACTCGCTTTTGCTTGACAAGGCTCTTCTTCTCAGAACTGTGAAATTCAAAGATGATGGTGCTGGGAACAAAGTTTCAGCCTTTTTCAGGCACCTGGAGTAAAGCCCTTAAGTCACAAGGCTGAGCAGAGAGGTTTCTCTCCTGGGCCTCTGATGACGGATTCCTCTCATGGTGTGGCCACACACAGAAGTATGTAAAAAATTCATGTATCTGCCTTGACTATATCATTCGGTATGTTAACCAAGCAACCAAAAGGAAACACCTACATTATATTCACATATCACTGAAATCCAGTTATCCTTGTTTTTCTTTTTTAATGTTTGTTTCATCACAGCAGACAAGCAACTACCACAAATAGGAGACAGTAAAAGTAACAGTTGAGCTCATAAATGTCTTGTGAATTCTTAATTGGCTACGACCTGATGGGGATGGTTGCTAATGTTAGTATTTTCTATAAGTGACAAACTCAGAATGTTTGATCAAGGCATATCACAATTTTTTTTATTTTATACATTTATTGTTCCACATTTTATTTTTCACTGTAATCATGATATGTTAATCTGCATAAAAACCTTCATACATAATATAAATAATTCATTCATATATTCTATTCATATATATATCTTCTGCTGCTCATCTGTTTCTGGGTTGCCGGGGATGCTGGAGCAAATCCTAGCTCACATTGGGTGAAGGGCGGGGTACACCCAGGACAGGTCACCAGTCCATCACAAGGCCAACACACAGAGACACACAGAGACCAACAACCACTCACACTCAGACCTACGGACAATTTAGAGTCACCAATTAACCCAAACATGATTTCTTTGGACGATAGCACGCAGGCACAGGGAGAACATTCAAACTCTGCACAGAAACTCCGAAACTGCAGGGAGTAATCTCACATTTAAATGATCAAATATAATTTTTGCCTTACACAAGCAATTACAAGATGCAAAATGTTCTGAGAGTCAGAGCCTGACTTGTAATTTAGAGTCTGACAAATTAAGAATGTTTCACTTTGTGAAAGGAACTAGACACATGGCTGCTGGCAACACCAAAAAAAAAATCAATTAAGAGTAATCATTTTGCAGATGGCATGATCTGCCTATGCTTGTTTTTCACTTGGTAACAAACGGCAGATACATTGTTGATTTACGCTGCTCTTCTGGCGTGACAAATGGTACAGGCTAACCGCCTGGGAATAATGTCTGAACACTCCCAATTCAGAAGTATGAGCCACTGGTCATACTAGAGGAAATGGGCTGGAGTAGCTGTACTCTTGTACTGTTGGAGTGAGCGAAGATGTGGAACAACTTTTCATTTGTAAGATAATCCAGCTCTGTCCAGTCTACAGCACACACAGCTAACACTGGTACTTAAAGCACATCAAACAGGCTTAATAGCAGGAAATGTTAGTCAGTACCCCCCAATTTTTTTTCCCACTGTTTCTGCGGGAGAGGAGGCGGTGAAAGTTCTGAATTGATTGCAGCCGCCACAAATAGTGCAGTGCAACCACGAGGCGGAGTTCACATGCAGGACGACCTTTCTCTCAGGCTTGAAGACACTCTCACCAGTGTAATTGGTCCTGCTGCTCTCACCCACCTACACACAGTGGCTGCCAAACATTCAACAATTCACTCTTCTACTGTCAAATTACACTTTGAAAATGGACAAATCCTAAACAGGAGGAAGATGAGGCCGGCAGAGTGAAAGTGGGTACAGCAAGAAAAAGCAAAATGAAACCCCTTTTAGAGCGAATAACTCCTGGAAATGCATCACAGATTGACGCTGAAAGTATCTGAGAGAGGATCTGTACTTTAAGAGAAAAAAATGAGTGGCTTCCAAGTGAAAACACATCACTTTCCCTCAGTCTTTCTGACCCAGCTAAGCTGTAAGGCAAAACCTTGAAGTGCTCTGGCCAAACACTGAGGTGCTGACTTTTCAAAACAGCCTTCAGGATTAGTTATTTTGGATGCTTGGTGGCTGATGATCCTCATTCCATTTGCTGTAGACTCTAGTGGCAGTGCCTCATCTTCTCAGTGAAGTGCTTTAGCAGCAGACGCCTGAGGCCCTGCTGAGGCTTTCATTATGAGCTCAGAGAGAGGATGATTACAGAGGAAAAGCTTCACATACAGGAGCTGGCTGCCTGATGGTGTGAAAGACATGAGACGAAAAGCAACAACGCACACTTATGTATCTTGTTCTGGCTGGGGAGTGCTGTGTGCTCAAAAAAAAAGGAGTGATCCAGGAACAGAGGAGCTGATTGAGAGAAATGTGATCTACACCAATGTTTGAAATCTGTATTTCATTCTTGTTTATTCTGTAGAAGTCAGCTTTCATTGCTGTCTTCTTGGCCAGTTGCTGCAGCATCTGGCAGAACTTGCATTTATTTGACAAAGTTGTTGCACTGAGCCCTGGCAGGAAACTTTGAAAGGAATAAAAATAAGTCTGGCTATTTGCAGCACATCAGTCAGCTGCAGGGTTAGGGGATTTTGAGCAAATGCTGTGCTTTTATCTTTTTGTATTCGCACAGATATAGGCTGGCAAATACAGCACTCCTATCAGGCTCTGCATTCAGTTTAAGGTCAGTGGGAGAAAGAGCTTTTTCAGGTTCTCGATGTCTGGAACAGTTTCCCTGGAAGATTTCAGTTCAGCCAGGTCCGAACCATCAATTCATTAATTTCTTATGATGCAGCCTAGTTTCTTACTGCAAAGTCAAAAGTAATCTGGCCTCATTATCAATCAGTCTTTGCTATCAGCAATACCCTCTATATTGCTTTTTTTTTGTACAGGTTTTAACAAACAACACCTCTGATCTTAAAATCTCACTGATTGATTTTAAAGCGGGGTCAATAGAACTATGGAGCCCATGTGAACCAGTACACATCCTCAGATCCTTCTAGCGCAGGTTAGGCTTCAATCTAGAGTAAAATGAGCTTTACCATCAGGACCGACCTGCCAGAGGAGAGGCATGAAATTACCTCTGTATCCCCCCTTTACCTTTGTTTACAACCCACTCTGATTCGTGTCATTTTGAAAATCCTGTTTTCAAAATATAATAATAAAATGATTCTAACATTTTTTCGAATTATTTAGGTATTTACTGTTAAAATATTTATTCTATTCTGTTCTATCATCAGCAGGTATTCTCTGCTGCAGGCCTCACTGACCAGACTAACCACAGATCTGATCTACATGAAAACCAACAGACAGGGTGATCACTCTGTTAAGGTCGGCGTGGCCTGTTAATATTATTTTGAAATCTACAGATATGACTTTTTCCACTTCTTGGTTTCCATTTTGTTCGCCAGTTGTTTCTGATCAATGATCAGAAAGTGGAGGAGAACATTTTTGTTACAGTTGTTTTTTGTGACCTAGAAATATTTTGGCACTCGATTAAGAACTGATAGGTAATGCATGTACAGTAAAATGCATTTGAATGTCATTTTTGTCCATTATTCAAATGTTTGAATGTGTTTTTCACTTTTTTTGGTGTAACAGTTTGAACGACACCTCAGGCAGCGTTGAAATTTGTGTTGACTGAGGAGGATCAGGTGTGGATGTACAGTGTGGTTGTGATCTGAGTGCCTGGTGTTTCTTGGGAAAAAACTAAAATAGAGATATATAGCTCTGAAGGAGAATGACAGGGAAGACACATTCGTTGTCGTTGCTGTCTCCACTGCTGCTGCTGCTAGCTGCTTGTACTATTTCAACAGTTTTCTGGATACCTGAATTTTCAACTTCTCTTCATTAAAGATTTATTTCAGATTTGTTTTTGATAGTTAACATCTCTAAAATGTCAAGATGTCCACATTCAGCAGTTGAAATGGTTAAAAATATATCCATATATTTTCCTGCCTGTCGCATGAGATTCAGCTTGGAAATATAGACAATAGTGGAAAGTGACAGTTTGGTCTATTCTTGTGTCAAGATGACAACTGGTCTTGTATCTGCAGAAGCCCATTGACAGAGTCCAGGTTGTCCTAGTTGTCAAAGGTTTCAATGTGTGTTTTTGTATTGTTAGCCACTGTCGGGCTACTAATTGTGACTTATTTTAATAATTTCCTTCAATAGGACAGACAAGCCATTATAAAATTTTGGATTCAAGGTTTTGTTTTAATAATAAGATCTATTGAAAATTGTGGATTATAATCTTGTTTAACCAGGATCAGGTCATCATTAAAAACATTTTATTTCAAAGGGTCACTTTATGCAATACTTACTAATGATGAAGGGAAGAAGCCAGGGAGCCTGAACAGCACTGAAGATGCTCCTGGGGAAAGATCCACGCCACAATACCAGTCAACCAGCAACACTATAGTGAATATTGGGAGGGGGAATCGGTGTGTCTAAATACTCCCACAGAGGGAAGGAGTTGGACAGGGGAGAGAGCTTTTGGATAAGGGGTTATTTTATTGAAGTAATGCCTGTTTGGAAATTTGACCTCATGCCTCGACTGTGAGCTGAGCTCAGCGGTCACCTCAACTGGTGGCAGCTGCTCAGTGTGCACCGTGGTCCTGCTATTGTTGTAATTTACCGCTGGCTTGGCACTGTTCCAGTTGAAAAGTGTCCTCGTGATTGTGCACACTTGAGCTGTTAAAGGAGTGCTGGGCGATTGAGGTTTGCTGTTTTTAGCGAATCAGCTGCTGGATGATTCCCTGATGGTCAGTTCTGTTTCCTGAGACATCACAACAAAGACTGATGGATGTGTCTCTGCACACAGGACATCTCTTTGTTGTCCTTAACCAAGCTGGAGAGACTTAAAGCTAGTGAGGACCATAACCTGTGTGTGTGTATAAAGGTCCAGGGAACTAGAGAGACGACAGAGCTGAGGGAGCACCTTTACCGTCTGACCTGACAGGTCAATTGCACCGCGGGCAGATATTTTCTCCTGTGGCATCACTGTGACAGACATAGAGCCGACAAAACACACAATGTTCTTACTTTCCCTCTGTGTCTCATTCTCTCTCTCTCTTTCAGCCCTCATTCATTTAGCCCATAATGGGCAAAGAGGCCTTCCCTTTCAATACTCTCTGCAGTCTACAAAGAGCATTAAACATCATTGGGACTTTCATCATTGGTTATTATTAATTTTTTACTTTGTCTCTTTGTGTATATGAGATACCAACAAAACAGCTTCTTGTATTGCAGAATATTAGAGTTACACTGTGTCAGGGTCGTTTTACAGCAACAATGCACAGATATTTGTGTGCAGTGGCACTGTCTCTCTGTCTCTGTCTTTTTGTCTCTCTCCCTCTTCTGGTCTTCTTTTCTTTTCTTCTTTTCTTTTCTTTTGGCTACATGGCTGCATTTTATCCCACCAGACACTGACTTCTAAAAAGCCTTAAATGTGTCCAATTTGAACATTTCCATCCTACGGTAGCGTGAGTTTTCATTTGCAGCCATCAGTCTTTGGTCACTCTCCATTGCAGAGCCTCACTTAGCTGTTATTGTTGCAATGTGACAGCTCACCTAGACCTCACTGACACGAAAAGAGGAAATGTGTCACATCCCATTTGATGTAATCATTCCGAGGTCTGTATTTACCTCAGTCCATAATTTTTTGATAAGTGTTTGATTCAACAGTGAAGGTCATACCAGCACTCATCGCTCATTTTTATCCACTTAGGCGTTGGCAAGAAGCTGTCATGAATTAGAAAGCACATGACTTGTGTACCATGCAAACATCAGAATGGCTGCTCTGGGATGGGGCTCAAAGTGAGGACATGTATGTGAGCAGAGTATGTTTTCTAAACTCAGATCACATGGTCTGGAAACAGATGAACAACCACAGCCAAATCTTCAAACCAAAGTAACTGTTTTCATCCACTTGTTGAAGTTCATGTGAAACACGTTCAGCCCACACTGTACTGATGACAAGAGACTGGAGGAGAGAAAATACTGCCTGTCTGTCATTACAGCTTGAACCATGAATATGATTATGATCGCTAATCAATATTGTGTTGTTGTGTCTGGGTAAATGAATATAGTGAGAATATTATCACACCACACACCTTTGGCAAACATAAAGTGACTTATTTTGTTGGTCATTGCCAAGAAAATTAAGGCTCCACCTCAAGATGTCCAGTGCAATCAAATCTTTAACACCAATTACTGAAAGTAAAATTACTGTAATGAATCATCATTATCACTTAGTGAGTCTGAAGCTGCGATTTAAAAACCTTTAAAGCTATCAAGTATTTCCATTGAACGAGAGCTGAAATTTAAATCAACAGCTTTCAGAGTGTTGTGGCCGCTACAACGAAGACTATGACTACAAACCAGCAGATGGAAAAAAAAACGAACGAGCAAGTAGCCTTCATATTTTAGTGAATGCACTGAAGAGCTTCTGAATTGGAATGCTGGTAAAAAGAGTGTGTTTTGTAGAAAAAGCAATTAGTATTAGATTGGGTTGGGAAATGAATAGCACAAGCATAAAAATGACATGGGGGAAACATCAAAATATAGAGCTAGAACTTGACAACAGAGTCACTTACCTCTCTCAGTACTTGACCCCACGGTTGTTTGGATGTTAATGTAGATTGATTTGCTCTGTTATTTATGGACCATTAGATTTTATGATATGGGGCAGAGAGGCCACATGTTAAGTACATGTGGGGCAGCTCCTTAATTAATTTCATTTATATGAGCTTGAAGGTTCCTATCAAATGAAAGTTTTAATATTTATTTAGGTGATTCCTTTCCATGCTTTCACAGAAAACACGTGGCTGTTGCAGAAAGTTAGTATGAGGCAGCTCCAGTTAGTTTCTCTTATTTGGTTTTGATCATGTTTGTCAGGTCTGAAAATGTATTTCTTGATGCACCATCAATATGCGTGTGTGCGTGTGTCTCCATGTGTCAGAGAGAACTGTGTAAAATGAAGGCTGCATCCCTTTTTGGATGCTTAAGCGATTTCCTATCAAATCAGTTCAAATCATTTTCCAAGCTGTATTTTTTTTTAATCTCCTTGCAATTTTTCCTTTCTCTGTCTTTTTTCATTTGTCTCACTGATTACGCTTTTACATTCATATTACTCTCCTTTAATGTCTCTTCCTCTTATTATTGCCATTGCTTCTCTTGTGTCTTCTGCCTCTGGCCATCACTCTGTCCACACTTGCACTCCATGCATTCGCTAAATAATGGTGCATTAGTGTAGTCCTGATGGCACTGTGTGACTGAGAGTCTCATTGTTTCTGGGGCCAGGCTAGCGGGCAGATAGCGACGATTATATTGAGGATAATGAAAAGTTACCTAATCTGTAAAATCTGTACATTAACCGAATTCAGGACAACAACAATATATATATATTTATATATAGAGTGTGTGTGTGTACAAATACAGTGATGAGACAGCTGTCTGCGTTGATTGGTCATAAAGTCGGAGTCATAAATGCAAAGACAGACTTGATATCACACAAACAGATGAGATATCTTTTCAGTGGATTGGAATAGCTTGTCTAACCTCTAAGGAGGTCTTCCAGTAGGTGCTGATCTGACTTGCCTAATGTTCAGCAGGAACCAGATGGGGTCTTCCTGCAGAGCTGTATTCTCAGGAACCCTGGTCTCCCTAAAATTTCAGCTTGAAGCTATAGAGCTGTGGAGGTCCAGAGGGAGCTCCCTTTCCTTCAGATCCTGTTTCACATACCATACAACTTAAGCTGAATTTCATTAGTCCATCAATTTGATAGATAAGATCAAAAGGCTGTGACATTTATTTACATACATGAGAAAAATAAATGCACGACACGAATCACGTATATATCCTGATATATTTTTCTCACCTTGCCAACTTGATGATCTGTCTTCGAGGAACACCAGTGAATTACTTTAAGTGGAAATAAAGGCCTCAGGTGTCTGCACACTGTCTTATCTTTCATTTATGTCATGAACTGGATTCCTGAGATTCTTAATATCTTTCCAGCATCTTTTCTCTTCATGCCACAGACATGTCTCCTCTCTCTCTAACTCGTCTTCTCTTTTGCCTTTCTGCTCTCTTTAATCACTCGCCCTTCACCTCCATTACCTGCCTGCTGGCCTCTATGCCCTTTCGCCTCTGCTTTGTTTTCATCCTGTCTCTCGTTAACTCCCTGACCTTTGCCATTTCCACAGAATCCTTCCAGGTTGCTTATACATCTTTTGATTAAGAGTAATGGTTCTACTTCATCTTGGCTTCACCTTGCTCTACCTTCTTCATCCTCTTCTCCCCCCTGCTGCTCACAGCACATTTGCTCATGTGTCTCCAGTGCTCATGTGTCTCTCCACTCCATTAATTTCCCTCTCTGACTTATAACTTATTCAAGAATATTTATGGACTGCAGGGGTCAAATGCATTTAACTTTTTTAATGAAATACTCCTACATGCATTTATACAAATCTAGTGAAAGAGTATTTTAATGTCACTCTATTCACGTTTGGCCAATATTGTATGTTTGTGAAAACATTTATTTTGTGAATTTCCTCAGTGGTGAACATCTAAGCGTGTTCACAACCATCCACCATATTTTCCTTAAACCCTTTTTAGGCAATGCCATATATTGGTGCCCCCAAAGTACAACAAGATTTAAGTATAGGAATTTCACAGATATGCCCGAATGCTCTTGCGTACCATGATTGTAATGATGTAATGTCTATTGTTTTGACATTACATCAGACTGATCCAGTCTCTCTATTTAGTGGCCAACAACTATTTCTTTTACATTTTCCTCTGAAACATGTCTTTGGTGATGATGTTCCACAAAGATGAACATCATCATCTTTTTTTACATTCCAATTCTGATTACACAACCAAATGTTTCTTTTTCTTATTTTCAAACCTCTTACAAATTTTCCACCACCACAGTGCTCTCACAGCTACAGTCACACAACTTTGCATATTGTGATGCATACTGATGCATATTCAGTATGTGTGCATGTCATCACATTTACACATATTTTCCAACACCAAGCTGAAAAAACTTGAGCGCTTAGTGGATTTGAGCATATCAGATGATGTGTAAATGAGTAAAGGGTGTGGCCTAAAGAAATCGCCACCCTATATCAAGGTGTGCATTAGGCCGATTCTTTTCCTCAGGCAAAATGGGCCGACAAAGAGATTTGACTGACTCTGAAAAGTAAAAAAAAAAAAAAATCATAAAAAAAGTGCAGCAAACTTGAAATTGCAAAGATATTGGCTCGTGATCACAGAACTATCAAACGTTTTGTTGCAAAAACTCAACAGGTTCGAAGAAAAAATGCAAATTAACTGCCTGAGATTTATGAATGATCAACCTTGAAGCTACTAGGAACTCATTGTCCTCCAGTGCTGGCGTATTCCATAACTGTAACCTACCCGGAGTACCAGAAGGTGTTCAGTGCTCAGAGACATGGCCAAGGTGAGGAAGGCTGAAACCCACCCACCATAAGACACATAAGTTGAAGCGTCAAGACTGGGCCAAGACTGATTTTCCAAAGATTTTATGGACTGATTAAATGAATGACTCTTAATGTACCAGATGGATGGGCCTGTGGCTGGATCAGTCATGGGCACAAAGCTCCACTTTGATTCGGACACCATCATTAAAGATGAGCTGGTTGGACCTTTTTGGGTTGAAGATGGACTTAAACTCAACTCCCAGAACTAACCAGTGTTAGGGGACACTTACTTCAAGAAGCAGTTCAGAAAAAAGTTAGCATTTTTCAAGAAGGCCATGATTTTTATGCAGGACAATGCTCCATCAGTGCAATAATGTACTCCACTGCATGGCTTGCCAGTAAAGGCCTTAAAGATGGCAGGAAAATGACATGGCCCTCTTCCTCACCTGACTTAAAGCCTATTGAGAACTTGTGGGCTCTTGTTAAACGGAAGATTTACCATGAAGGAAAACAGTTCACGTCTCTGAACAGTGTCTGGGAGGCTGTGGTTGCTGCTGCACAAATAAATGTGCACACAGGTGTTCTCTTAACCCTTTAAGGTCCTGTTCAACTGTTTGGTAGAGGCATATATATATATATATATATATATCTATAGTTTTTGTTATTGCCCCAAGGAAATAAAAATGCAAGGAAATAATTTTCCCATTGCATCTTAGTGATGGCATTAAAGGGTTACAGACAAAACATGACTTTTACCTTTGTTAAATATTTAGTTTTGAAGTTTGGGCTGAGCGAGAGCGTCAAAATTGTCAAAAATACAACTTGCCAAATAATTGTGCACGCAGTGTAAAGGAAGGATGTGGGGAGGTGTTTAATGGATCATTTGGTGACAGGCAGCAGGGCAGATGTGAAGACCTTCCACAGTAGCAGGGAGCAAGTAGTTTCAGAACTACATGTTGACAATGGCCCATTTATCACTAAGGATGCTAAATTATAGAGAAAACTGACAAAAATAGTGTCATTAGGCGCCATATGAACCAAACTTGTACCAACATGTTGGCTACAGGGCACCAGTCAGAAGCTGCCAGCATGTCTCCTGTGAAACATCTGCCCACAGGCTGTTTCCTCATGCTCCTCATCCTTTTTTTTTTTTCATTAAGTTCAACAAATACAACAATTCAGTTTTATTTTTTCTAATTTCAATTCAATTGACTTGAATAGGGTTTTACTGCCTGTGCTTTATTCTGGCCCCCCTCCCCCACTATTCAAATTACTAGTGTAACTAGTTTCTGTGCACGTCACTGGAGGCTTCCATGTGTTGGGATGAGAGTTGTATTCTAAGAAACAAAGTTCCAGTGCTATTGATTCAACTAATGTGTCTTCTGGCAGACCAAGCAGGGACTTCTCTCTCTTTCCCCCGCTGTCTCAACCCGAAAATTAAGTGTCCAAGACCCAGAGAAAAAGGATGACGTTGATGTGCATCCAATCTATATCCATGAATACACTTTCTCACACACATCTGCTAACTTAATGTCGCCTGTACTCTTCTGTCACATTGACTCATTTTTCCCACTCTTTAAACTCTTCCTTCTGCTGACTTTCTGTAGGCAGATCCTTCCACTTCCATCTGCCCTTCAGTATAATGTAATCCTGCAATTATTCACGTAGCAGTTGAATTCATTAATCACGCTGAGGGATAACGGTAGAGTCAGCGCAATAAAACATAGAAGGCTCTATAGATCTTTCACTCTCGGCTGACACTGGTCACTTTTTTTCGTGTTTCAGATAATATGGTTACACGTGGCTAGTTCTGTTTGAGTTAAGACTTATTTCATCCGTCTGGCCGGACAAGGGGAGAATGAGAAGGTTGTTTCCATCATTGGGGATTGTGCTAATAGGAGCAGCAGTATGTTTGCTCATAGCTCAAAAAAATCTCAGGTAAGTGGCAAATTGTGGTGACTCCTCCATCCCCCTCTCTGAAGAGGGAGCAGTCTGTAGGGTAAGTCCTGCTTTAGTACTGGTCTTGTCCCTACTCTGCTCAATTTTGTCAACCTCCTACTCTATATGGGGCTCATCTATTAATGAATGAAATAAATGTTAAAAGTTCTAACATTTAAATATTAAAAACTATTAATATTATTATTGTTGGTTTGTCAGCACATTAAATAGCTGCGATTTCCTTGTTTTGATCTTTTAGGAACAACTGTCAGCAGCTGTCGAGCCACATAGATAGATAGATTTGAACTTTTAAAGGTACTTCATTGTTGTTCCACAGATCATTTGTAGAGTACAAATGTACAAAAGTACAAATGTGAGGCATAATCCAGAAATAAAGTCTGACGGGCTCATTTGTCTCGGAATTTGTGAAAAGATACACAAAATCGTCTTGTGTAATTATGAGTTGGCATTTGTCCGGTTAGGGTGGCAACAACACCCTTTACAATTAGGACTATGAAACATTATCTGCACATAATGAGCTTATATTCTGTGCAAGATACAAGTTACAAGAATTATTGTCAGTAATGAGTCATTTTTGGCAGATGAAATGAGCTGCAACATTATCTGCTCCAACATGAGGGTTTTGTTTGGGTTGTAGTTTGTACATACATCTCCTGGCTTATGGCAAAAGAAAGATCATTCTGACTGATGAAGATGCACACTCCAAGAGTCGTGAATGAAACGGCCTGAGTTTTTTATTTGTTCAATTGAGTCCTCCTGAAGAGTAAAGTGAAAAACACCATTTTGTGTGACTGACATTTGAAACTCCAGGAGGCTCCTCAACCAAAGCCTGGTGTGTCACATGTTCTTCTAGCCTCTTGCTATTTGGCAAGCAGACAGCAGCATTTTCGCCGATTTTACATTTTACAGTAATTACTTGAATAAGTGAATTCTGCTTCATAAATGAAATGCTAATGCGGACTGGAGCTGATGTTATGATCAATACATTTGGGGTAATGATTCCCCCCCGTGTCTGTGATAGCCTCAGGCACGTTTCAGGGACATGGGTTGAAAAAGTGGTGAGTGGATGAGTTCTTGCCCTATGAAAAGCTAATCAGATGAATAATGTAGGAAACCCTGGTGGATCAGCGTGTTGGAAAGATTAAAGGCTGTTCGTAGGCCTTTCCTGCTGCAGTATGGTCATGCATATGCATGTTAGAGGAGGCAGGCATGTATATCAGAGCACAGAAGGGTTTCTATAATGTTACACTATCTTGCATAATATTTTCTGATCCATGAAGCCCTTAGGTGATATTGCAGTACAACTCTCTCCACAGCCTCCACAAATAATTGACTTATGAAAGCGGGAAACGCACACAGATACAGACACACACCCACCTATACTATTTATAACATAATGCACAGGTGCTCTGAGCACTGTGATGTCTTCTTGTTTTCTGCTAACTTCAGTTTTGTTGTCACTGGTTGCCATCTATCATCAGCTGTCTTTCCCACATCGTCGGGTAGGTTCAGCTTACAATGAAGCTGGGCTTATCATGTCAAATCCTCATATTTGTTAGATACCTTGCCGATTGTCATCCCACCCTCACGTAGCAATTGGCAATTTCATATATTACGATCTCTTCATATTTTGAGGTATGTAAAGCAACTCAGAATGCAGTAAAAGAGCATATACGATGGTAGAGTCACATAAAGTCTTTCACTTTACATGAAGTAGCCTGAAAAGCATCTGAAAATAACACACTATGAAGGAGTGATATTCAGGAGGAAACCTTGTTATGTGATGCTGAGACTGATTATTAAAGAAGTAAATGTGAATTCAACTTCATTCCTTTACATGCTCAGAGCTGTGGAACTCTTATCTCGATCATGTCTTCTGTTTAATGACGTTATTATGCTAACCAGCATGCCCCAGCTGGTTTTGTGACTTTCCACTGGCAATTCACTGCAGGTCCCAAAGTACGTCGAAGACGTGGGGCAGTTAAGAGGACGTCTTATAGCGCTTCTTCTCCTCTAAATTGCAGAAGCTCTTTCTCACCACCCTTCCAGACGGTTGCCAACTTTCTGAAATGGGGAATTATGTTCAACCTTGTGTCTATCTATATACATATATGCATATCTGTATATACAGCAGCATGGCAGCACAGTGGTGAGGGCTGTTGCCTCACAGTAAAAAGGTTGTGGGTTCAGTTCCTGGGCCTGGGACCTTTCTCTGTTGCATGTTTTCCCTGTGCTCTTGAGTTTTTTTTTCTGAAGGCCAAATGTCATTATTGATTAATTACTGTTATAAACTTGTTAAAACAGAGTTATCTGATCAGAGATTTCCTTTTTCCATGTTGTTTCCTTTAGGCAGAGAAAAGATCAGCCCGTAATTGATGAAGAGTTCATAACCCACAGTGAGCTAAAAGAAACAAGCATACACAAAACTTAAATCTGCTTTTATGGGTTTTAAGGGCGACTGCAACTGCAGCACAGCACCTGCAGTACTTTAGTAACATTCAAGGATTCTTTAAATTTGGAGAGAACGGTTCACAGGGAGAAGCCAAAGAATTCAAATGAAATTGTGGCTCAAGCTGGTGACATATCTAGTCAAACTAGATTTAAGGCCAGGTCAGGAAATGGTCTGGTCGGTGCTTGACTCAAAAGGCGAATTCTTCTGACAATCTAGCAGATTTAGCAGATTTATGGCACGCTATCAGACCAACTGCTTATGTGAGCATGCATTGCTTTCCATGTCCCCACTCTAAGCCACTCTCGTCTGGACTCAGACTGCTCATATTTTTTGTCAGTATTATATAGATTAGTTGTTGTGAAACTGAACTGAACCAAAATACCTTGACTACAGTGTCATGTAGCTGTTGCAGACCTGAGGTGCAGTTGAGAGCTTGGCTGGACTCAAAGGATTCCTGACAAAAATGTCAGAGCCCAGTTGCTGAGCTGAAGTTCCACTGTGCTGCCATCAACTGAACTTCTGTCAGCAAGCCCACAAGAGCAAGTTTGAATCTGCCATGTTGTCAGACTCGTTCTTGTTCATGGATGGGAAAAGGACTGGAGGAAGTTTTTGACAAGCTTGGATAAACTAAAAGTTAGCAGACTTTATTGTAATATGAATGGATGCTTTGTTGTAAAGACGTTCCACTATTCTGTGTGTATCACGCATCATTGAACCCTTTAGGAAGATGCACCTTCAGCAAAATATGTAAAACTAAGAAAATATTTGTCAGATTAAGTTGAATTTGGTCTTGTTTTAAACTTTGGTAAATGATTTCTTGTTCTCATTGATTTGCCATCCTTTCTTTTCTGCTGCATATTTCTTTTCCTCTCAAATTATTTCGACCTGCTTCATCCTGTGTTCTGCCTGGCTTATGTGGGCTTTATTTAGCTGCTCATTAGTGGAGCACACACAGAACATTGTTGGATTTGTCAGGTGAACCTGAGCTGTGCCAGACTTGGTAGAGATTGTTGCAGTGTCAGAGACACCATAAATTATGTCTGTGTGCCAGCCAACTGCAGTGTAACTTGTAAAGTTTGTTCCAGACAGTTCAATATCTGATTCAGACATCTGATGTCTGAAAATGCCTCCTATTTAGTGTAGAGTGTGGATTATGCTGTAATAGTCATTTTAATCAAGAGCCAGACTGCATAAATGTAGCTATATTCTTCTCTCAAAATAGTAGAACTGGGAATGGTTATTTGTCAACCCTATGATAAGGTTAACAATGAGTGAGGGCACGGGCAATGGTGGATGAGAATTTTACAGATTTAAGTATCATGGTAATAACATGAATTCCGATATTTACTTTGTTTCTGTTTTAATGTGTGATTTTCAAATGATGTAACGCAGGATCATATACATGGTGGCACAGAGTGGGAGAAGAGCAGGTGTGGTAAAGGCTGTTCTAGGTCAAGATGCTGTAAGACAGAGTAAATGGGATTGTAAAACAAACAGATCTTCAGCACAAAAACATGCAGGGGGACGAGAATGAGATGTCTCATGCAGGATGCGTGATTTGGCAGAGTGTGACTGATCGCCGTCCATTGACATAGCCTACCCATGAAGCCAATTCTGCATGAGGAGGAGCTGAGTTTGCAGGTGACTGGCATAGGTCACAGCAGTAGACGGTAGTGATTGCAGCACAGAAGTTCTGTTCCAATTTAAGAACATCTCTGGACCGCATATATCATGATGCATGAAGTAAAGTTTTAAAATAGCACTTGTGCTCACTGGACAAAGTTGTTACGCACACGTTTTCATTTCCTTCTTGTTTTTCTTGAATTTGTCAGTGTCTTTGCTGGTTGAAGAAATGTGCCTGGTCTTTACATGTCTCTTGAGTCTACTGTGGATCATGAGGGCCGTGCTCTTTCCTCATCCTGCAGATGTGTTGACCCCCACTGTCTCTGAACACCTGTTCAACATGGCTTTTACTGTGCAAGTTGGAACCCCAACCCTCAGACTACAACACTTACTATGCTGTGCTCATGCTGTAGTGAATGTCTTCAGAGCAGCAGCTCGGATAATGCGATATACATATTCATTTTTAAATCAGAAATGTTTACACTGTAGATGACTGTGCTTAAAGTCCCTAATATTGGCGAGCAAGTTTGGTGTTTTAGTGTAGTTTTTTACCCTGTATCTCCTTAAGGGAGAATCATTATTTGATCAGGAATAGCTCATAACTGTGATCACAAAGATTAATTAATCCAGGAGATCAGGTACTTTTCTGTTAAGTCCAAGGCAAACACATCACTGGCTGAGAACTGATACTCATAAATGCAGATGAACTCGATTCTGATTTCTGTTGTTTGGCTGAGCAGCTGAGTCGAACCGAATTCAAATCATTTATTTATGGATTGAAAGAGACATTTAACATTAGACATTTAAATTCTCTTGACAGAGATGCAGAGTGAAACAGAGAGAGCAGATACATTTGTCCCAAAAATAATACTATTAAAATGAAAATATTAGGTCAATGCAGCCAGTTACTACTGAAGTCCAACCCAGCTGCCAAACGTCTTACGGTCATGTGGATAAATCCAAAACCTCTTGGTTTACTAGGTCATTAGTGGAAACATTTAAATGAATGGTCTAATTTCTCTTGGCAGACATTTGGTCTTAAAACATGTCACAGGGAATTAAACTTTGGATTGCAAGCATTTGTTAGATTTTGCCCACACAAACTGTCACACTTTTGGTTCCAAAACTCAGGACAAAATTAGACCAAGAACAGCATGTATGGATATTTCATGTGATACTGGCGGTGCTGTTATTTTTATTACTAGGAGAATAAGGGAGCCATGGGGACAGATTTTTCTGATTGTCAGCAGGGGCCTGTTTTACCATGGCATAAGCATAGTGGATAAGCAGGGGCGGATCTGTAAAATGTTTAATTGGGGGCCTAGGTTTGGGCACAGACTCAGAAATTGGTGGCACTTTTAAGTAATGAACAACAACAACAAAAAAACAGCAGCATTGGAGCCTGATATTCTGTACAAAGTGCTCAGACTCAGTTCTGGATGTGCTGATTGCATTGTTTTTTTTTTTTTTTTGGTTTGTTTGTTTTGTAGTTGTTTTTTAATGCTATATTTGGAGAGGAATTTTTTATGCTTGTAATAATAAACAAACACTTTGACTGCGATGGGGATGTAGCTAATTGGATATATGCATCATTAGAATGACGGACACTGTCCACAGAGAGAATAACAGACTGAAGCTCAGAACAGGCTCAGTCTTTGTCACGCTTGCTTCACCTCAGCTGTTTGAGATACCATCAGATGACAATCATTACCTGCCCTTTTACAGGACTCAGTGATGTGCACATGGTGGCTACAGGTCAGGGAAGGATTGGAAGTACACATAAATGGGGGGAAAGTGGTTGTGGATGCTGCTTAACATAACAAACAAAGCTAAATAAAAGAGGACCCTGACCCTAACCCAAACCCCAGGTCACACATTAATATAGCATAAATTCAATCACTTAGACCTCCTCTAGTGGTGAAAGAATAAATAATACAGCTGAGGAGCAGGACCCCTTTCTAGTTTTTCTAACAACAGCTACTAACATGGATGTTAGAAACAGTGAACTGGCCCAGTGCGGCACAGAGGCGTCATAGGCAGATAAACTGAGTGATCATGCCTTATAGTTTTTCTGCACAAAATTGGGCAGACTGGTTGTGTTGATCCAGCCGCACAGACTGACGAACATGATTGCATAAATCCAAGTGAATGGAGCTCTTGGATTTGTCTGCTGAATTGGCAATTGTGCTGCACCCATCAAGAACCCTGCTGCTTAATTAGGAAGTGGGAGGAGTCGACTGCCAAAGGCAAATCTACAAAACATAAGCAGATGTACAGAATCACTAGGACTTACTCAGAGAATCCAAAAAACAGAGCTAAGGGTCAGAACACGAAGGGAATTCACCGAAAGGAATACTGGAACACTGGATCTCGCACAGAAAGAAAAGATGTACACAAAAGGCCAGGGAAAAAACAAGACACAGGATAATCACAATGGAGGAAAACTTGACCGGAAGTGGCGAATGACAAAGACAGACTGCCAAAATAAATGTTAAATGTACAAACGACTTTTTTGCAGATGGAGATGGAGCTTGTTAACATGCCAGACTTCTCCAACTGCCTTTTCAGTCTGTCCATCAGAATTTGCTTCCCTCTTTCAAATCTTGATCTTCTGCCTCGTATGAGTTTAGCTGCAACCAATGCCACCCAGCTGTTCGTTCTACTCGTGTTAGCGCCAACACGTGATCTGTTGCGAATTCAGGATCCGTAACTCGTTTGTAAGTTGGTAAGTTGTTTCAGGTTTAGGTGTTTATTTCCAATATTTTCTGGAATGATTAAATGATCTTAAAGGCAAATATATAATGAAGTATCAAATATAAAAACTGAAATTTTGTTCTTGTACTTTAGTGCCCAGATTTAACTTGGCACCAATTTGTGATTCACATACACACATTTGTACACACTCTGCAATGTTTGGTAGAGGACATAAGAGAGGGCTGTAACTGCAGCAAGATGAGCTTGTTAATTTGTTGTGCTGTAGGACACATGAAATGGCTCCTTGACAAAAATATTGATAATGAACAGGACATCCACATGGTCTGCAATACAAGCCCTCATTCTTTCTTTGACTTTTTCAGAGTTTAGCCCCAAAAATGAAACTTGCAGACCACTCAACTACCAAACATCTTCAAAACCAACAGGGTTACCACTTCAGTCGTGGTGTGGTGAAACTTGTATGGAAAAACTATCAAGGATATTACAGTTTGATATTTTTATTGGATAGATCAGTGACAAAACATGTAATTAGAAATTAGAAAAGCAAAGCATTTAGCCGACTGGGAATCTAACTGGGGTTTTGGAAGAATGAGGCACTTCGCTAAATGAGGCAATTTCACAGGCTGACATTTGGACTGCCCCACTATGTACACGATCTACTAAATTGTGGCCTAAAATAATGTAGCCCTGATTGCGGATATTGCACTTGGCTACAGTGATTGTGCAGCTCTGTTTCAAAGGTCTGTGAGACAGAGCCAATGTGCATGACGACCTCTAAGCGTGACTTGGAGGTTTGAGCCGGTAAATCAACTCTCGTCATTGAAACCCTTTCCCTTATTAAATTGCAGAGGTTAGCTCACTGACCAGATTTCCAGATGTGCTGCACTGCACCATTGTCCAGCACGACACGGTAATAGATATTACAACTGGTGGACAGCTGTCACCAATCTGAGATGAACACAAGCCATTCAGAGTGAAGCAAAGATACAAAGTAGATGTATAACTTCTAGCCTTGTTGTGTTGTTTGTTTTGTGCCTCTCTGTAGTCCTTGTGTGAGTCTTTGTGAAGGTTTCAAGTCCCTTCATAGTCATTTCATCATCTTTGTAGTCTTCTCGAGACACCTTGTGGTCACCTCATTTTTATAGTTGCACTTCACACTGTAACTGACTTTCTAACAAGTCACCCTCATATACACATCTGAGACAGACCAGGAAGTCAGTCATGTCAAAGATAGTATACCGCAATGTCTGCCCACAGCATGTGGTGTTACTGGAAGTTTAATTGACTCTCAGGTAGTTTTAGCCTCCGGGAAGTTTCCCTCACTTCACACATCAATCATCCTCACATCATCTCTGCTTGTTTCCTTTTTCTCACCTTTCCTCTACTCCTTTCTCACCGTCCTCCCTCCCACCCTCTCGGCCGCACTGAGACATGTCGTTATTGATCATACATCCTAGTGTGTTGCCTTTGGCTGCTCAGCTTTACACATGATTCTCCCACTTTTTTTTTTTTGTCATTTGGAAACACACATCACACGTTTATTTTGATATGCTCACTCACACACACATAGACGTGCAGAAAAATAGCTGTGCACATGTTCACTTTAGTCCAGCAGCCCTCTGGTGTGGTGCATCATTCACAGCTTTTTCTCCTGATTTATGTCCTTGGAGCATTTTGTGTCACAGGTTTTGTGATGCTTTTTTTTGTATTAGTTTACTTAATTTGAGCACTTAGGGTCAGTACAGTGTTTATACAAGGCTTAGAATGCGTGATGAAAAATAATGTTCAGACTGCCAGAATAAGGGATGTCTGAACACACACACACACAGTGTCAGGAGAGGAAATGCACAAACGCATATCAAGCACGGGTAAATTGACATGCATTTTGGACTTGAGATAATCATACAGATGATCATCTGTGTTTGTGTGGAAATCCATCCAGTGTCACTTTGCTGGCAGATGTGAGGATTATCGTTTGTGTGTGTCAGTCACAATGGGTGTGTATCAGTGCATGTTTGTCTTATCTCTGAAGTGAGTGCTTATCTCCATCTTTAACACACATCCAGCAATCCTCAGCTGTGGTGCTGCGGATATTCCCATAGATGGAAAACCCACCAGCTCTATTCTTTTATATGGCTGATATTTGTTAGTGTCAGTACAACCCATTGTCACAATGTTCCCCAAGCCTTAGTGTTTAATGTCTGTCTTGTCATTTCCTGTTTTATTTTGGTAGTTTCCCTCTTGTGTCATGTCTGGTTTCTTTACTTCCTCCTGTGTGATTACCGCCCTTCTCTCTAATGTCTTTCACCTGTGTCTCATTAGTATTTAGGCCCCGTGTGTCCCTTTTCACATTGCCAATTTGTTTTGTCCCTAGTGAGTAACTTACCAGCTTTTCCTGACAGCCATTCTGCATGAGATAATTTCTGTTACCCATTTCCTGAGATCCTCCTTCTGCCTGTCTCTGTTTCGACCCTGCCTGCCTGACCATGTCTCGCAGCTGTTTCCCCCCATTGGATTCCTCACCTGTTTCCTTTGGGCTTGCCAGTTTTACTGGGACGCTGTTTAACTTTTTATTTTTTTTCCAATAAACTGCCTTATTGCTAAGTGCCTCTCTGGTTGTGCTTTTGGGGTCAGCCTTCATGTTCTAGGCCTGACATCCATGACAAAACTGCATGTTTTACACGGTTCCTGCTTCAACACACCTGATTCAAATGATCAGCTCATCATCAAGCTTTGCTGAGGTTTGATAAGGAACCACTCATTTAAAATACCATTAAGGTGTTACCAGTGAAACACTGAAGAAAAAGTTCTCATCTTGCCAGGACAAAAGGTAGCAGAATAAACGCCACATATGAACAAAAATGGAAGCCACAGGGCAAAGACTAATTGATTAAGATGACACCAATGGTAAACAAAGATTCGCCTGAGAGCAGTGTTACTTTTAAATGGGTAAGCTGGGGAGTCAGCGAAGCTTGTAATTGGCTTCTGCATCTGCAGATCCTCGTGGGAAAACATGGAACCATAGGTTTTTGTGCTGTAGCACTGACCACGAGGACCTGCATTGTTGTGTTTCGACGCCAGTTTGGGCTGATCTGTGGGTGTTTTGAAGATGCATGGATGAAGATAAAGATGGGTGTGACTATTGATTCTGTCTCCAAATAAATACAGCTTCATCACTCACTGGCATTGTCTGCTCCACCTCTCTCCTTAATCTGTATAGACAGGAACAATCCAGGCCGTATAATGAAGTGCCATTCACAACTCTGCTATGAATTTCCATTAAGGAAGTAACTTAGGAATGTAGGAATCAAGATGTGGAAAAGCTGGAAAATATGGAGACATGGAAACAAAGCCTCAGCCTCTTTATGTCTCTTATATTCCTGCCTTCATCCATTACTGGTCTGCCACTGCAGTCTCTTAAGGAAAAACATTAATACCAGAAATTATCAGCACTGCCCCAAAACCAGAGCAGATACAGCGTGCAGCTACTGAAAGGTAAAACAAAACAACAAAACAACAAAAGAAATATGAACGGCATAATGAAAGTGCCTTAATTCAATTAATTGAGCAAAACAAAATGAAATTAAACAAAACAACTTAATAGACAATTATAGACAATCTTGTCTTCAGACATTCAGTTTCTATATAAACAAGGTCAACAAACATGTTTTTATTTGAGTCGAACTGGGCTTGCTTGGCTTTTTCCCTATTCTCCCTATTTTCACATCTATTATTCAATGGGGTAGCAGTTACATTCACATAGTGTAGCACTGAATGAAGTATACAAATTGTACAAATAGTCTTCTGCTAATGTTAAGTTTACACCACACAATCATGTTAAAAAACACAACATGTAACTGTAACCCAACCCTGAACAGCCTCAGGCCTTACACAAACTAATACTAAGATACACCTTGTGCTGCAACCTGGACACATCTTCAGTGATGTGTGTTTCAGGTCTTACATCAGATGCCCTCACCCGGGTGACCCAGTCGGGGGTGATCAGGCCCCAACTTGTATCCAGGTAGTGCACTATGTCACGCATCTCCCCTCCTCAATCAAAGGCAACATGAGGCCTTTTCAGCAGCTTCCATGGTGTCCTTCATGGCTCTTCGTCTGTGCAGTCTGGCCTGAGAAGCCCCTGCAACCTGCCTCAATCGGCTCGCAGCGAAGCTTTCCACCCATTCCTCCGACACTCAGCCACCAGGACAGCTTACATGGCCTTCTTCTACTTGTGAGCATTCTCCATCCGATCTTCCCAGGCGACAGTTAGCTCCAGTAGCACCACCTGCTGCTCGTGTGTTTTGCCACGGACATCAAGACCGTGTCTGGCCAGTGTTGTTGCTGCAATGGTGTCCAGAAATTGCAATTGTCTCCCAAGGTCTACCAGTAGTTGCCAGTCCCTTGTCTTTGCAAACAGGCGCCGTGGGCCTCTTTTGGGGGCTGGGGCTTGTCGCCTGCTTGGATGAAGGTGATGGTACACTTGCAGGGGGGATACCGCTTACTGTTGTTGATGCCAGTATAGATAGTATTCGCTAATGCCCCCAGAACCTGGTTGTGGGGCCACCGATACTGCCCATCTCCCGAGGCCTTTGAGCTGCAGCTGAGGATATGTTCTAAAGATACCCTCTTCTGGCAGAGTTGGCGAGTGGGTGAGTGCCCAAGTGAACAGGTTGGCAGAGCTCAGGAGGACGTCATACACTGACTGGACTAGAAACCTGAAGTGGTGTGGCTCCACCCTCCAGAGTTGTGCTGAGGTGATCTTACGGCCAGCTGTGTGTTCCTACTTTATCCCGGCCCCCTGCTTGGAGTTGGCCCGCCATTCTGCTGAAGCTTCCTTCACCTCGGCATGCACCTCCTCCTAGATCAGCTTCCACTTCTCCCTTCAGCTGGCTTTACTGTAGCTAGATTTTGGGCTGCTACCCAACCCAGCCTGCCCAGTAGCCGCTGTTCCCACCAGGATGTTATGTCACAGCCTTGCCTCCACCCATTCCACTGCCTCCTGGGTGCACTACTTTCATCCTGTCCTGACCTCAACACCTGCTGAAGAGACCTAGGTGTTGGCAGAATCTCTGTAGAGCAGAACTTCTCTGGCTCGGGTGACCTCTGCCAAACTGCTGAACGGAGGATGCAGTTTGGTGTCATGCCACAGCAAAGAGCCACGTGCCAAGGTCATTGCTGCTACCTTGGTGTGCAGTGGTGTCCTTAAAGTTTCCAGTGAAGCCTGCCGAGGCTCTTCCCCGGCTTTTCTGACACTGATGGAATCTGAGTGTCTCCTACGGTGAAACGGAACCATTCAGTCACCTTTCTTTTCTTCAAAATGCAGGATCTGGACTTCACCACCTTGAAGCTCATTCTTACCCATGTAATGAGTTGATCAAGATCTTGGAGATGCGACCTGCATCCGGGCACTGATGCTGCAGTTACAGTGAGGTCTTCCATGAATGCTCTGATTGAGGGTTGTAGAGTGCCAGATCTGGACAATGGACCTCTACACTCAACTTATATAAAAAGGCACATTTGCATTTTGAAAGCAATCAAAGAAAATATATAAATAACAAAGGAAAGGGTTTACAAATAGGTACCTTTCTATAGACTATAACACTGGCAAAAAATTACAGAATGATAGAAGACAAAAAAAGAAAGAAATCCCTGAGGTTGCCTCAAGATTTAGGATTTCAGGTGTCCAGGTTGAACCAGCCAATATGAAATAGGAAGCCCATTTTCCTATGTTTTCCTGAAGTGTGAGAAATGTGAGGTTTCAATTGATTTCAGATCAGTTCCTAAAGAATTTTTCTCGCATGCTATTTGCATTAACACAACTTCTTAAGGGTTGGAGTGTGACTGCAGAAAGAATGTAGGGGCAGGGAATTATTTCTTTCATAGCTGAAGCTTGAAGGAGCCACTTCTAAGGTTTTGCTATTGCTACTCACCAACAGTTTTCTCCAGAGACTGAAAGAAACAGTGTTAACTCTTGTCTCTGTTTCAGTTAACAGGCTAATCAGAAAGCCTACCTCCCTATTATAATCTAACCTATTATAATATTATAATTACTCCCTCTTTTGTACGATGGCCGAAGATTGGAGTGAAATGCTCACTTTACTACTCAGCTTGATTTGATTGGCCATTTATGAATGAATAATGCCTTAATGTCTGGTTGTTTTCTGTGCACATTAATCTACGTGGAAGCTCAGCATCCCATTGTACATGTATTTAAAACATCTTGGCTTTGCATAAAATATAGATAGAGCCTTAGGAGTGTTAACACCAGAGAAACACAGAGCTGCCTGGCAGGAAATGTAGGCCAGCATAAAGCATACAGATGGAAGCGTGTCATATACACTAAAGCTATTGCTGCTCTCTGCTGTTTTCGAACCATTGTCCCTGCATGCCAAATCACGCTGCAGAAAACAGCTCTGAGAGCGAGCG
This sequence comes from Echeneis naucrates, assembly GCF_900963305.1. Classification (NCBI taxonomy): domain Eukaryota; kingdom Metazoa; phylum Chordata; class Actinopteri; order Carangiformes; family Echeneidae; genus Echeneis; species Echeneis naucrates. The sequence goes on from NC_042517.1 coordinate 24,492,770, forward strand.
AGAGAGAGAGAGAGAGAGAGAGAGAGAGAGAGAGAGAGAAAGGTGAAGATATGAACTCTTTAGAGCAGTTGTTCTCAAATGGGGTATGCGTACCCCTGGGGGTACTTAAGGGCACTCCAGACAGTATGAGAGATTTTTTTTTTACATATATGTTAAAAATAGCATCAATTCTGAGTTTGTATATAATACTATACTACCATACTGTATAATAAACATAAATATATAATAAATATTTCAATAAAATATGTGTAATGTAAATTCACAAGATGAATGTTACATTCAGTTCGTATTTCATTATCCTAAAAAGCCCAAGCCTCCCTTACACCAGGATGTTCTGACCCAACCTGACATGTTCCATATGGCTTCGCCTGCCAGTCGCTGCCATCATCGACTCTTTTTCCTGGCATGAAGCTGTCACTGCGCCCAGTTTGAAAAAGCTAAATTGTGGTTGACAGTTTATGACTGTCACATAAAAAGCGCTGCATTGCAGCGGGCTTCATTATAGTTTGCAGTCTGTGCTGCATGTGTGCATGTTGTGTATGTGAGCGAATGGTGACGCTCCAGCTGGGTAGGTGTGGACATCTGTTAGCTGCAGAGTCAGCGAGAGAGGGAGGGAAAGGATTCCAGCTCTAATGATGACTGTGATGTAAGATATCCTCAGTATGAAATTCTGAATCTCTTATTCTCTTCCTTCCTGCAGAATGTGCTAAAAGGTAATGGAGTAGGAGGGAGGCTGGTGAAAGTCTTTTTTTTTAATTCAGCCTCTGTTGACACCAGTGACCAGTTCACAAGTCTGTTTTTGTAAGTCCAAGTCAAGTCTCAAGTCTCTAAAAATAAGTCTCATGTGTCTTCTGGTTGTAATGAGCATTCTATCATCTATCATCCAGTGTAATGTTAACCAGATGAACCTGTAACATTTACGTTATGTGGTCAACAATAAACCCGCAACCTGCCTGTAAGCCGATACTATATATAACTATGTATTTTTCTCTGTTTAACGTTACCCATTAGATGGTGGTAGTGGAACGTAACTTTACCCATTCATTGTTTTTACGTCATTTCAACGACGCTAAATTCAAACAAGTATGACAAGCGAACTAACAATCACTCATCTTTTCAAATGTTCAGTTACACAGCTAGTTGCAAACTAAATTAGCTTTACATAGCTGATGCTAAGCTAAACATGTTTGTTAACCGCCCATATGCACTAATATGATTTACCGTAAGTTACTGATCCGGGTGAGTTTTCAGGTGATTGATAAAATCTGAAGTAGCTGATCCAGCATCCTTAATTTTGGCAATGGCACCACCAGGTGGTAGCCAGGGGGGCCATGGCCACACTGATAAATTTACTGGCCCCAACACTGGCCCCTCCTCTTGTTGGTCACATCTGACCGACTCTCTTTCTCTCTCTCCCTCTCTCAACCCAACCAGTCGAGGCAGATGGCCGCCCCCCCTGAGCTGATTTGCTCGAGGTTTCTGCCTCTTAAAGGAAGTTTTTCCTTGCCACTGTTGCCAAGTGCTTGCTCATCGAGGGATCTGTTGGGTCTCTTTAAATTAATTTATAAATTTATAAAGAGTTTGGTCTAGACCTGCCTAGACCTAGTGCCTTGATGTAACTTTGTTATGATTTGGTGCTTTACAATTAAATCTGATTTGATTTGATTTGATCTGTATGCGTTTCAAGGTGCTCTTACCTTCAGTCACACATAGCATGGCCTCGCTTACAGAGAGCAGCAGCTCAGTACAATAACGTTGATATCATCAGTCACGAAGTGAAGAAGGGGGACTACCAGTGAGGGAGTAAGTCTTCACTTCGAAACGAGTGGCGAGTGTAGATTCAGTCAACTTCAGCAGGCCAATATAATTACCATGTTAACGTTAGCTGGCACCACATGCTATTTGCTTTTTAACATGATAAATTCTGTTACTTAGCAAACATTAGCTGGCGATATATGCTATTTAACTTGCTTTTTGACATGATAAATTCTGGCGCTAACGTTATATGTTGATGTTAGTATGGCTTTTGGTTTTGCTGTGCCACCCCATGATTTCCAGTGGCCCCATCTGACCACCCCTATGAAACATTTCTCGAGGCAATAACAGGGATATTGCTTCTCTGTGTTTCTTCAGCATCCCCACTGTCATGAACTGTGCACTCAGCCTTAAAATGGCCTCAGGACCTCCAGATCCTGTTCAGTCTTGGCATTAATGTGTGTTGTCAATGATCTGATCAGAAGTGGTCATCCTTAAGTACGTCAGTTCAGACTCGTGGCCGGATATCACTTCCTTGCTGTATTTTCAGATGATGTTGTTTTTAGCCTGAGAGTCTGAGAGGTCAACATGCCAGTCTTCTTGTGTTGTGTGTGTGTGGCTAATGGAGAGATAGTCGGGTGAGGACTCCTATTGTGCTTGTTTGTGAGTTGCTGATTGTGATCATTATTTTTGTTTTGTAATAGCAGTGGGTTCAGCAGTAGATAAGCCTGTTTAGCTTTATGGATGTCCAACAGGCAGCAGATTAACCTAATATACAGGTGGTGTTTCTGGATCAATTGCACTGTGCTGGCCAGGTGACAGGTGTGTTTACATTGTCCCTGCTCTGAGAGTGAGCTTCATACATAAATTTTGGAAACACACCAGCATTCACTGACTGAAGCACCTCATATAGAGGCTACAGCACTTTCAGGGAACCATCAACTTCAAATGGGATCACCTGAGGTGGATGATGAAGTTTATTTCCAAAAATAAGACCAGTGCTATTTCCTTTAATCTTCAGCTGCAGCACCAACAGAGGTCACGCGAGCGAGAGCTTATGAGTACAAGATGAATGTCCCCAGCAGTAGAAGATATCTGTTGTTTATGAGTTTGAATATTGTGGCTTTACTCTCATGCAGCATTATTGTGGATAACAGTGCTGTTACGCAGAGCTGTGGTGTGGATGAAAGCAGACTGAGTTCATTCAGCAGGTTCCATACCTGAAATCTCGTGAGTGGCGCTGACGCATTGCAAACTGGTGACATTGCTGCTGACATCACTTCAGCTCCCAGACCTCACATTCTGAAAAACACCAGGTATGAGGCAGAAACAGAGCGTGGGGTCTAGGGGTTAGCGAGATGCCACTTTTAGTGACATTTTGAATCATGTAACAGCAGAGATAATGATTAAGGCTGTTCCTTCTCTTCATTGGTGTGCCCACGGGAAGGCGAAGGACACTGAAAACCTTCCTCCGCAGTCAAGTGTAGAGGACTTTTTCTAGCTTCTTTTGAACTTTATGTGGTGTGTTGGAGAAGCAAAGCCTGTTGAGGAAACCTTCTTTGGGTAAATGAAAGGGTAGCAAATGTACAGCACAGCCTTATCTATAAACTAATGAAAACATGGTTTAGAGCTACAATGTGGAGTTATCTGCCTGAGGACAATTTATACACCAACCAAATATGCAGCAGAATGTTGGAAAGTTCACTCCTCTTTAGAAACCTCACCCACTTCCGCTATGCTGTAGTGGGTGTTGTTCAC